>NC_064627.1:162119598-162424498 GCF_023864275.1 Schistocerca cancellata | reverse complement strand
CACACTTGCTAGGTGGTAGCCTTTAAATCGGCCGCGGTCCGTTAGTATACGTCGGACCCGCGTGTCGCCACTATCAGTGATTGCAGACCGAGCGCCGCCACACAGCAGGTCTAGAGAGACTTCCTAGCACTCGCCCCAGTTGTACAGCCGACTTTGCTAGCGATGGTTCACTGCCTACTTACGTTCTCGTTTGCCGAGACGATAGTTTAGCATAGCCTTCAGCTACGTCATTTGCTACGACCTAGCAAGGCGCCATATTCAGTTACTATTGATATTGTGAATCATGTACCGTCAAGAGCGACGTTCATCATTAATGGATTAAAGTTAAGTATTCCACCAGCTACGTCCGTTTTTCTAAAGTCTAATTTCCTTGTCCTGTTCCAGACCTCACGCCAGCCTGCGTGAGCTAAAACGCATGCCTTTTGGCCTCCTCTGGTAACACGGTGTTGGCTCTCCTGCCAACCACAACATGGACGTGTACGGGTATGCAGGCAACCTCATGATTCCATGGACCCTGCATGTCAGCAGGGGACTGTCCAAGCTTGTGGAGACACTGTAATGGTGTGGGCAGTTTGCAGTTGGAGTGATATGTGACCCCTGAATGCCTAGATACGACTGAAAGGTGACACGTACGTAAGCATCCTGTCTAATCACGTGCATTCATCCGTGCCCATTGTGCATTCCGATGGACTTAGGCAATTCCAGCTGGACAATGGGGCACCCCACACGTCCAGAATTGCTACAGAGTGGCTTCAGGAACGCTCTTCCGATTATAAACGCTTCCGCTGGCCACCAAATTCCCCAGACGTGAACATTATTGAGCATATCTGGGATGCCTTGCAACGTGCTATTCCGAAGAGATCTCAACCCCCCTCGCACTCTTATAGATTTATCGACTGTCCTGCAGGATTCATGGTGTCCATTCCCTCCAGCTCTACTTCAGACATTAGTCGGGTCCATGCCACGTCGTATTGCGGTCCTACACGGTATTAGACAGGTGTACCAGTTTCTTTGGCTCTTCAGTGTATTTTGCATATTCTCATTCACTGATTTCTTATTGGATAATATTCTGCGGTGACTACTCTCTTCGGTAAAATACGTTCATTGCACAAAATAAAGCGGTCTCCCCTTGAATTCAGAATGGGTTTTGGCATTATAGGTTCAGTCGGCCAATTGTTAAGAACTCGCTTCCTGTGCGCAATGACGCCTTTCCTTTGCGAATTGCGAGAGCTGTGTCTTAGGTGTGCCTCATAACTACAAGAGATCTGTGAATAGTCCTAACGGATTTAGTATCCTTTTCTTGACTGGTGCCTTTCCCTGTGTGCGGTTGTTGTCATTCTTAATTGATATCAACACATTTCATTACAAGCGCTTGGGTACTGTGAATCTACTGCACACCATAAAATATCTCATGCTTCCAACACATTACGATCCACATACACTGCAGAAAGGACAGTATCAAATGGCGTCCGTAATGATAATGCTACACAGCCATGGTAGGTACGTCTCAGGGGTCACAGGTGTTCAATTCCACGCGTAGTATATGGTTTGCATTTTTTCATTCTGTAGATGATACCTGCCATAGCTGTGCTGAATTCTTGTTATCCTTTCAAAACAAACCTTGCGGATCACAAAGCGCTATAGGTATGACTTTTCTTTCGTGTGCATTAGTTGCATGGTGCCCAAGGCAGCGAAATAAGCTAATCGTTAATATTGTTTGTCTCCAATTTACCTATTTTTTTTTTCTTTATTGCGTTTCAGTTCCCATCGGGGCGGGCTGGCAGCAGCATATGCGTTGCTCTTTAGCCGAAAGACATAAAAACATACAATAGAAGACATTTAAAAATAACATAAAGGAGAAAACATGGTGTACATAAATTTAAAAAAGGTGGGAACATTATGGAAGACAATAGACAAAAAGGGGCGACTGTAAAATGGAGATAAAACCATAAAAAAGAAGCGCACACAGAAAACCACACACTGGGACAATTAAAAGAATACAAGGCGAAGTATGACCGGAGAACTAAAGTATCGACGGACGGCGTAGCACAGAACAATCACTGACAGGAACACTATGTACAAGTCCAGCACACAATTAAAATCACACCTCTCGACACACAGGAGAACAGCACCAAACACAACACTGACGTAGTACGCTGATGACGATGAGCAAAACGGAGGATCTGCCATGTACAAGGAGATTCAGCTTACCCATGTACCAACACATATATTTAAAGTCGCATACCGCAGTTTCTGTCTATATGTGCAAGATGATCTCAGGAACTGCTGTATGAATTCTGAAACGGTTTTCGCTAATATATAGACTGATCCACGTGGAAGATTTGTGTACATGATTTATAAATATTTCGAGTAAGTTGGTTGAACTATGGCGAAGTTAAGTCTCCGGCTGCTGTGAAATGATGCCACTGCCATCTGTTTGTGAACGACAGAACTTTTTGAGTACCGTGAGGCTACCCGACTGCAGCTTCAGGTTTTCGCGAGGCACCACTGCCGAGATGCCCGCGCGAGCTACCGTCGACATTCTAAACGACCTGTGATGCAGCGCATATCAGGTATTACGCTAATGAGAACATAATTTTGATATAGCGCTAATGTGTAAGGGGTATGAACAGAACTACCGCTAGGCCAGACAAGTCGTCCGACCATGAATAGTTGTCGAGGCGGGTCGCCAGTTTAAAATAAAAGGAATAGCTGAACACAAGAAAAGTTTTCGTTCAAGAAATTTATAGCAGCTGTAGACACGCGCATAAAAAAACTACTTTAGTATCGTGTTTCAGTTGTTGACGGCGATGGGGCGGGGGGGGGGGGAGAAGGGAGAGAGGGAGAGTTGGAGAGAGAGAGAGAGAGAGAGAGAGAGAGAGAGAGAGAGAGAGAACCACTGTTGGCATACAGCCTATTCCTCTTGAATAACACCAATGTTCCGACCGAGCTTCGTCTACCCCGTCCTACAAAAGGATCACCATCAGCGCCGCATGCTCTGACTAATTCATAGACACTGTGAAAAGATATCCAGTTTGACGCAGGTAGAGTCGCGCTCTGCGGTAGTTTTCGAACTGTACACAAATGACGTAGTAAATGGTAGGATTACCTCTAGTATTGGTAGGAGTAAAACATAAATGAATGTATGCGAGAGAAACTGGGAGCCCACGACATCATTTTTTAAAATATTAGAAGCGCATTTCGCTCAGTGTTAGTTGGGCTGATCACATAACTTCTGCGCTTTTGTGTAACCATATCGATTATTTTTGACGGAAGTACAGTTTAGATGCATAAACAAAAAAGATCTCTATAATTATTGTTGTTATGTTTTACTCGATTTGATGTTCATCATTATCAAAGGTAAGAGTTTCTTGCTATTATTGATAAGTGCGAAAGTTTTTTATGAATAACAAAAACATGTTTAATACAAGCTCGACCAAATATTGAAGCGATGTTAAATACGTTTTTCTTTTGCGTTTTTTTATAATTTTACATTTCTTACGAAATCGCGTTTTCTAGCGCTATTTGATAAGTCTATATTGCTTTTTCAAATTTTTTCTACAACATGCCTCTGTTTCACGTTTCAAATCAGCAGTTTTCAAATAAAACGTTAAATGAACATTGACAATTTCAGTTTTGCTATAAATATTATTTATTTTTAAGTAACAGGCAGGAGGATAACTATGTAGAACATAAGTGTTCCGTAGATTATGCTGCCCTTTATACATCCTCATTCAGTTTTTAAATGGTTCACCACTTCCGGTTAATAGGGGAAACTGCTAAGACACTTACTGGATATGCAAACAAAGCGATCGAAATGCAGGTATGCTACACACCTAACGTTCAAGTAACGCGGTTACGATATTAACTGTCCAAGGTTACTAGGAAAATTATCGCTTACCTCTGACAGTCTGCATTAACCTACAGTAGTTTTTTTTAAATCTGGGCTCAGGACAATGGAGTTAATGGCTCTGAGCACTATGGGACTTAACTTCTGAGGTCATCAGTCCCCTAGAACTTAGAGCTACTTAAACCTAACTAACCTAAGGACATCACACACATCCATGCCCAAGGCAGGATTCCAGGATTCGAACCTGCGACAGTAGCGGTCGCGCGGTTCCATACTGGACAATGGAGTAAGGTCTGGTGTTTAAAAACTGTACGCCGCCACTCCTTTTTTTAAGAAAAGGGTGGAGCCCCTCCATGCCCCACCGACCATCTCAAAAGACCTAATGTCACCTCCGTATTTGTTGGTTACTATTCCAGGACATCAAAGGATGTGGTGCTGTGATGTTATCCATGAGTCTGGATATGATTACCCACTAACACGCTCGCATCGAGGAGATAGATAATGGACGAAAAGGGTACGGAGGGTAGCGGTGTCAAGGACAAAGGGGGGAAAATGCAAAGGCAAGCGCCAAGGGAAAAAAAAACCTCTACGATAGTGTGGTAGTAAGAGCAGTAGCGATTTTCTTGCCATCTGCGACGGATCATGCAAGGGTAGGGTGGCTGTTAGTTTTGGGCATCGTACAAATGCTCGGTGCCGTTGTCATAGTTTAGGTCGTCATAAACAGGCAGTCCCATCGAGGAGTGGTACTGCTGGGTTGAGCACAGGCGAAGTCTCCCGGGCCAGCCGCAACTTCTCCGACGTCCTGCTGTCTACATACAGCCGGCAATAAATTCTTCCACTGTTGGGATTGCAACCTCCAAGACCGGCGCCGTTACACAAACATAAATTATCGATTTTTTCTGAAAGAGAAAGGGGAGGGGTGAGGCTTTCTCCCCTCACATTCGACCATTCCACCTCATGGTTGCAATTACTTGCGTCGTATGGTACAAGCTCTTGCCTTGTTACAAAATCTTGTCTCTAAGTTTACCGTTCTGTGACCTCTCACCTAAGAGATTGCATACCAATTTGGCAATAAATGGAACTTAACCTTATGATGTGGAAAAACAAGAAAGAGTTGGATTCTCCATCTCTAACATAAGCTTAAAAGTTCTCTTAAATTAAAATTTTTCTTGTTAACTAAATGTTCCTGGAATCTAAACTTATTCTTGAAACTTGTAACCTCCCCACATAATTTTACATGACAATGTTATATAGAAATGGAGCCAAGAAGCAATATCGTCCCCACAGAAATATTTAAATAAAAAATATAATAATAATTGGGACCCAAGAATAGCCTGCCTGCAATGAAATGTACTGACAAAGGCAACAAAAATGTGAAATTCGCAATCTGACTCTGGTGTAAGCTCCCACAAAAATAATGAAAAACAATTCAGTGCTAATGAAATCTCAGTGATAATGAAAATTCAATTAAACCGAAATATCGGTCTTTGGCCCTGTGCAAATCAGAATTAAATTCTTACCTCATTGTAACTGCTAGTCAAAGTTCTGCTCTTATTGTTGCCCACGGCTTGGAGGAAATTCATCGCAAATACAAATTTGAATTTAAGGGAAACTTTTCTTTAAGGAAATGCAAGGGAGATATTATTTCAAAAAGGATTGTTTGTTAAAAATGCTTAGTTTGAAAACAAAATTATTATTGGGGCCTTTGTTGGAAATTAATTACAATAAATAAACTTTACATTATCTGATGATTACCTTAATTAACAATATACCTCATTGAGCATCTTGACCAGAATGCCATATCGACGCTCCCCGACTGCGTCCCGCTCGCGACCGTGACAGGACCAGACCACTACTGAACTGCTCTCAACGACTACTAACAGAGTACTGCCCTCAACTAGACAGAGCTACAGACTCGCAACGACTGACCGACAGACTGAGAACCGCTCGCAACACTCGCGCGGTCAAGCGCATACTCTCTGGTCACAGATGCTACAATGCCTCGCCATCGCTGCTATGTTACATACGTGTTTCATAACCCTCCACTGGGGGGGGCAAAAATTTGGCAGCGATGGTGAGTCATTTGGACTTGCCAAGCGCGGCAAAATTTTTCTTTAATTAACAAACTTCTACAACTTACAGAATATTTAGATGTAGTACATGAATTAAATGTTGTGCACACGCACTAAGTACAAAATATATCAGACAAAGACAAAATGTGAGTACAAAACATAGTAGCAAATCAGAAAAATGTATATACAAATTATTTGACAGATAACAAAGTGCACAGGCACTGAAAAAATTCTTTAGCATATTCAGAACAAATAAACAGACTGGCAAAAAATATTATGTTGACAAGTGACATGAGTGCACATGCACTGCAGTTGAGAACATATCAGTAAATGATGAAATGTATATACAATTAGTAACAAATGACATAAGTGCATACGCATTGAAGTATTGAATATACAGAATAGTACAAATCATATTGAAAAATGAGAAAAGTGCACAGGCACTGGAGTTCAGTAGAAAACATATTAACACACAACATAAGTGCACATGCACTGTAGTTCAGAACATATCATTAAAATAAAATACTAAAAAATTGTATATACAATATAAAAGACAAGAGTGCACATACTGTACTTGAGAACAAATCGAAAAAATGTCTTAGGTATTTTTGCAATAAATAAACATAATGGCAAAAATCATATCGACAAGTGACATAACTGTACTCGCACTGGAGTTCAGTGAATCAAAAAAAATGTATAGTCATGAACATAAATAATGTTAGCAAAAAATTATTTTCACTATGTGACAAGAATTAGGATAGGAAAGGGAAGGATTGCATCATGGTTGTAGCACTTTAGATTGCACACAGCTGTTCTGAAAGTCCATATCTTTCCACAGAAGTACAACACCAAGTGACACAATTTGCAGTTCTTTTCCCATCAGAATTCATCAAGGTAGCCAAGACACTGAACTCTCGTAGTAATATTTCATGTTCTCATTTTGGCAGTACATTAGGTACACCAAACAGTGGGACCATAATAACGTCTTCATCGCTCACGGTGGTGGACAGCATGTCGTGTCAATACCACGCTTTTACAAGGCACACCAACGTAGAAGTAGTGCAAACCCAAAGGTAGTGCTCCATGATCACTAGGATAGACAGGACAAATGGGCATTGCAGTAATTCAGGGTAGTTAGCTCATGAGGTGAAGGACATTAAGTCACATAATATTGACAATTACAGTTTTCATTTGGGGCATTCATAGCCCAGTGTTGAACATTTCTGTACCATGAATGTAGTATTACAGAAAAATGTTCACAAAATTAAATTATTGTCATCATGGGTAATCGTATTACAATAAACAGTGGCAGTCCTTGGCCGGTTACAAAGCATATTTAGTATGACAGAATAATGTTAATTATTGGCACTCAGTGGCCAGCAAGTATTGAATAGTACAGAACATTACACTCATTCTTGGCACTCAGTGGCCAGCAAATATCGAATAGTATAAAACATTGTTCCTCATTCAGTATTATTCAGATCATTAAGAAGTAATAACAATTCATTGAGTGACATTCAGATCATTACGAAGTCATTATTAAAAATCAGCTAATTAGAGTCATAGCATTAATAAGCATGGGCATTATAAGTAGTCTCATTACAATAAACCGTGGCAGTTATTAGCCAGTTACAAAGCATTATTTTATACATATATTTTTTTTGTATCTTTACGAAGTCATTACTGAAGTGACATACTATTCAGAGTTGATCAGTATTATTCAGAACTTTCTCCAACTGGTATCACTATTTGGGAGTGGTAATACATTTTTTTGTTAGCAATGCATTGCGTTTGGTAATTATAAGAGAAAGCAAGAAGAGAAAAAAAAAGAAAAAAATTGGTAGTGGGTTGTTCCTGTAAATCAAAAATGTGTAACGTCATTCGTCATGAGTCAGCTGTAGCAAGATTATGTAACAAGGCAGTATATGTGATCACATTTATAAATGATAAACACAAATGGGTTAAAAAAATGCAAGTACTAGAACAGGTATAATAAGTAACAGGTTTAGTATCATGAAAAGCTTCTCCTGGAAAAAATACAAAATGGATTATTGACCTGAAAGAAGAAACGCACACTATGCTGAAAAGTAGTGAACTTCGAATTAACAAGTAGTGAAATGTGTATAAACATGTGTTCCATAGCTGTCCTTTCCAAAACTTTCCGTCTTCCTACTATGCAATATAACACCTGCTGTCAAAACAAACTGCAACAAATACTTAAATAACTACATAGCATAAACACATAACTTCAACATTATCCTCATCTGTAAAGAAAAAACTTCATTATCAATCACTTCATTATCCATATTATCATAACTTCATTATTATCATCACCTGTAAAGAAAAACTTCATTATTCATAATAGCATATTCTTCATCATTATTCATCAGCATTCATTATCATCTGCTAAAATATCACTTCATTACTCATTATACAACTATTCCTTATCTCTAGCATATTTCATCACTAAAACTAAGTGTGTACTTCTGTCTGACAGCCTGCATCAATTGCTTCGTATTCTGAAAGAAAAAATTAGTTAAGACTGCTATTCTGCGATGTGTATTGTATATTCTTGTTAATGCTTGTTAATCCTGATCCATTTACTCTTCCTCATAAAGTTATTGCATCTTCTATCGTTTATTCCGTAGGTGAAATTCCCATTTCTGTTGAATTTATTTCTTACACGCATCATTTCTTTCTGAAATTGATGAATAGAGAATAACGTCTTGCATTTAAATCATATACCCACTAAGTAATTACTGATTAACGGTAATATAATTAAGCATACAGCATAACATGACAGAAAACGTAATATGTCGAAAGCACAGACAGTGTTCAAAGGCAAAATGTACAGAGAATATCACAATGCAGCAGCAAAAAAAAAAAAAAAAATGTAAAATAGTCACG
The DNA here is from genome assembly GCF_023864275.1 of Schistocerca cancellata. NCBI lineage: Eukaryota > Metazoa > Arthropoda > Insecta > Orthoptera > Acrididae > Schistocerca > Schistocerca cancellata. The sequence goes on along the minus strand of NC_064627.1, from coordinate 162,415,669 downwards.
ATGTTGAGATATCTTAAAGCAAAAAAATGTCAAAGTCAACGGGTGTGTTATATCTTAACTATTTCACAGTGCATATAGACAAACTGGAATACAATCGTACATAAAAAGTGGAAAATGTGCATGCTCTGATGTGTAACGACAAGAAAAGCGACCTGCTAACCTTACCTTGCCGAGCAGGTGAAATAATTGCATTAGTAAATGGCATCATAGCATGTTACATTATAAAGTGATTTCATTCAATAAACGGTTTAATGTTTGAGATATGGTGATTGCCTTTCGATTTTCTGGTTCTCAAAGTTTCGACGTGTACAACATTGGGGTGAGGGATGCTGCGAATCCGATATGGACCTGCGTATAGAAGTTCAAATTTACTGCACTTACCTTTTAATTTGCTGGATAAATAGTGTGTACGTACTAATATTTTCTGTCCAACGTGAAAGTCGCGGCGTGTACAAACCTGTTTTTGCTGTCTTCTCCGGCGCTCTGCGGCACGTTTGATGTTGTTCAGCGCAATGTCAATTATTTCGTGGTGTCGTAAGCGACGAGATGTAGGAAAATGTACAAATTCTTTAATTTTGTTTGGTGGTTCAACATTTTTCAGTATAACAGACGGAGATAGCATAGTGGATTCATTTGGAATGGAATTAATTACATCTTGGAATGAGAGTATGTGTGTATCCCAATCAATATGTCTTTTGTGGCAGTATATTCGGCACAGCTTACCAATTTCTTTCATTAACCGTTCACAGGGGTTCGAAGAAGCGTGGTACTTGGATATATAGATCGGAGAAATGTTTCTGGCTCGTAACATGCGTGTCCATATGCTACTACGAAATTGAGATCCATTGTCAGAAATTACTTTCATCACATGCCCTACATGAAATAGAAAATGTTTTACAAATGCTTTCGAAACAGTTTTAGCAGTAGCTTTGCGTAACGGAGTGAAAGTAACAAATTTTGAAGTGAGCTCAACAGCGACAAAGATGTAGCAAAAACCTCTATTAGTTCTAGGAATCGGACCAAAAATATCTACTGCGGCCATGTGTCTTAATTTAACAGGTACAATGGGATATAAAGGAGGAATATGTGAAGTGGTGTCTGATTTAGCTTTCTGGCAAATTTTACATGACGCTAAAACTCGTCGTATACGTTTCTCCATGTTGTTAAAATAACAGTTCTGTCTCAGTATAAGAAAACATTTTCGTGCTCCGTAATGTGCGTAACTTAAATGAGTGTACCAGATTAATTTGTTAACAAGTTCGTCAGGGATGCATAATAACCAATTGTTGCTGTCAGGATGAGAACGGCGAAACAGAATGTCATTGCGTACAGTGTAGTGGTTCCTAATCGTAACATTTTTCCTATCTTGCCAAAGGTGTTTAATTTCTTTCCACACATTGTCTTTATTTTGTTCTTGTGCTATGTCCTGTAATGACGATGAAATAAAATTTTCAAATGCTACTTGCTGAATGTACATGACACTGAAATTTGTTTTGCAGAAGTTGGTTGCTACGTCTTGCTGATTGTTGCCGAGAGAACGCGATAGTGCGTCTGCTATAACATTTTGCGTACCGGGAATGTGAACTATTGTAAAATTAAATTCCTGTAAATAAAGTTTCCATCTGCTTAACCTGTCGTGAGTGAATTTAGCTGAAAGTAAAAATTGTATCGCTCTGTGGTCTGTGTACACGGTGGTATGTCTGCCATAAAGAAAGTGCCGAAATCTCGTAAAAGCCCATACAACACATAATGTTTCCAATTCTGTAACGGAATAATTTCGTTCAGCAGGTGACAAAATGCGGCTTGCAAATGCGATGTTTTTAATTACTGTAGAACCATCTTCTTCAATTTCCTGAAAAATATGTACGCCTAAAGCTGTGTTGGAACTGTCGGTGGCAATGGAAAAATTTTTGGTAAGATCTGGGTGCGATAAAAGTGGAGCATTCAACAAGGCTTCTCTCAGTTTCACAAATTCAGAATGTGCTTGCTTATCCCAAGACCAAATAGAGTTTTTACCTGTCAGTTGACATAATCTAGGTGTGTCTAAAGCGGAGTGATGAATAAATTTACGAAAAAAGTTAATTAAACCCAAAAAGCTGCGTAATTGTTTCTTCGTCGTAGGAACAGTAATGTCACGTAAAGCTTGAAGTTTTTCGGGATCAGGCGCAATGCCTTCTGCTGAAATTACGTGTCCAAGAAATTTTATAGAAGTTTTGCCAAAGTGCGATTTACTTAGGTTACTGTGAGTCCTTGCGCATGAAAAGTTTGCAACAGTCGTTCTAAAGTCAGATTGTGTTCAGACCAGTTAGCTTCTGCGATAAGAATGTCGTCTACATACGTCGTAATTCTGTCCTTAAGTTCTGTCGGAAGTATAGTGTTCAAACCGCGAATAAAAGCTGCAGAAGAAATAGTTAAGCCGAATGGTAATTTACAAAATTGATAACAGTCGCCGAAACAGAGAAAAGCTGTATATTTTCTGCAATTTGGATGAAGTTGAATTTGCCAAAATCCCGATTTCAAATCTAATGTAGAATAAATTGCAGTACCGTGAAATTTCTGTAAAAGTTCCTCTAGTGTCTGTGGTCGATCTGTTTCATTAATAATAATGTCATTAATGTGACGTGAATCAAGTACGAGGCGAAGTGAGCCATCTTTTTTCTTAACAATATGTAGCGGGTTTATGTACGGACTAACTGCTGGTTCTATAATTCCTTGGTCGAGCATATCCTGCAATTCTTTTTTAACTTGTTCTCTGTGAATATATGGAATGGGATAATGCTTTGCTTTAAATGTGTCGTGCTGTTTCACTTGAAATTCATACATAAATCCGGACATAGTACCAGGAATGTTGTCAAAAACTGGAGCTTGCTGTAAAAGAATTTTGTGTAATTGCGTACGTTCGTCGTCTGTAGTTGCACTGCTTTGTCTAACTTTATCGGAAATCATTTGCATCACGTCGTAGTCAGCTTCGTCTGGAGTATTACCGTTGTGTACGTACGTATCCGTGAACAATGTGGGATTACAGTCTATGCCACGTGATACGGAAATGACCTCTGTGCGATTAATTGTTTGTTCTTCCGCAGATAGTGAGTACTGAAATTCTAAAGCCAATTGTGCATCCTCATCCTTTAACATTAAAAAGGAATTTTGAAAATCAATAATAGCGTCGTGTTGTACCAGAAAATTATTACCTAAAATTACGTCTGTTGTCAGTAAAGGAACAATCCAAAAATTAGAGTGGAAAGTATGACCTCCAATACAAAATGATAAATGTGTCTGCAATTTAACGTCTACTCCTTTACTCGATACTGCTCCTTTCACTTTTGTTTTGCCTAAAGGTAATGTAGGATACGTATTCTCTTTGTTGCACTCATTAAAAGTCTCCTCATTTATTACTGATATAGGTGATCCGGAATCAATTACTGCTGAGAATTTCGATGAACCAATTTTAATTTCGATGACAGGATGTGAAATAGTTTTCTGAACAAATGGTCTTTCCTGCAAGAGAGTGTCTCTGATATCGTCAAAAGTAATTACATTTTCGTGAACAACATTTTGCGTGTCAAACGTAGTGCTTGTGTTATTGGAAGATGCGTCCTGTACAGTATCTAGTCAGATTCTATCTGACGTGTTATTATTATTAGGAGGATTCTGTGGCATTTCGACTATTTGAACTGTCCTATTACTTCTTCCAGACGTATTACGCTCTGGATGGTACCTACTGTCGGGTTCATTCATGAGAATATGTTCTTGTTGATTACTTTGTTGCTGGTAAGACCGACTGTTATTATATGTACGCTGATAATTGTGCTCATCGTTTTTACGTCTGTCGTGATAGTCATTCCTATACGGTGCATTGCGATAGGAATTGAAATACTGTTTTCTTTGTACGTAGTTGTTTCCTTGCTGTCGTGCGTTACTATTTGTTGTATCAGGGACTATACGTGCTCGCGGCGGAACATTAAAGCCTGGTTGACCTTGTGCATTCCATTGTTGGTTAGGTATGCTAACCGGCTGGTTTTGATGTTGTTGTTGTGATATACCTCTATTGTTACTAAAGTGTGGTTCCTGTTGCTGAAAATTTTGACGATATTGATAATCTGAATTTTGTCTCTGATTTAAGTTCTGGTAGTTGTCGTTCCTAAAGCGTCTGTTACTTTTCCTATTGAAATTACGTCCCTGATCATAATTACTGTAAGTTTGTTGACCTTGGTTATTATACGAAAAGTTTTTGTTTACAAATGAATAATCAGATTGCTGTACTTCTAAAAGCTGCAACAGATCCCTGAATGCTGAAATGTTTTCTTTTTGCTGACCAGTTAAAAGTGACACTCGTAATGACCGTGGTAATTTAGAGATGCATAATTGTATAAGTGCGGATTCACTGTACGGTTCACTTAGGTACTGGTTTTGTTGTACCATGTGCTCAAAAAATTGCGTCACACTGGGAAAATTTGAGTTCTCGTAATTCGGCAAGCTAATTAACTGATCTTTAATTCCGCGCTGTGTCGTCTTCGACCAGTACGCTGACAGAAAAGCATTCTGAAATTCTTCTACCGAGTAACACTGTCTCGCGATCGGTCTCATACGAGTTGCCGGTTCGCCTTCCAAAAAGCTGCAAATAAATTCAAGTTTATGCGTAACAGGCCAAGTCGGCGGAAGAGCAAAGCTAAATTGTTGAATCCAATCCAGTGGGTGAATCTGCGTTCTATCGTTTTTAAAAACTTTAAACTTTCTCACTGACAGAAAATGTTTGTAATCGAAATTATCATCTCTGTGTGATGCAACAGGTTCAGGATCGTAAGAGTATCTATTGAACTGTGGTTGTTCGGAATGTAAGTCCCGTACTCTCTGTAGATTACCCAAATTATACGCGTTGCGCGAGTCTGACAAATGTTCATAAAGTGGCGCCTGCTGTGATGTGTTATTAACTGAAATATTTTTAATCTCTGTTACTTCTTGTTGTAAATTTGACAACTTCCTACGTAACGTGTTGTTAGACGAATCGATCTCATTAATTGTCTGCTGTAAATTTTGAAATTCTGGTGTTTGATTAAATGAAACCGGTGAAGTATCGTCTGATTTATTGTCATTAGCACTTTCGATAGCATCAATACGACTGGCTAATTCATCATATTTTTCAGTCAGTATTTTTGCCTGATCATCGGTTTTAGAATCGGACGCATTAATCTGTTTTTGCAACTTACGCGTAGTTTCGCTCAGTTTTTTAACATCAGCCTTGATGACATCGCAATCCTGTGTTAGTTCTAATTGTTCGAATCTGTCTGTCACTGTTTGAATATTTACTGTGTGTGTAAACACGTATGTAACATAGCAGCGATGGCGAGGCATTGTAGCATCTGTGACCAGAGAGTATGCGCGGCAAATGCAGACTCCATGGTTTGAAGGCTTATTTTACATCATCTTTGTTGATATTTGAAGGAAACCTGTTGTCCAATTGGTCATCCTGCTCAGTAGCTCTCTGCTCCTTGTGGATGTCGTCAGACATGTTACATGATAGAAAAAAATGATTTCTTTTTGGGTGGCGGGGGGGGGGGAGGGGGAAGGCGTGGAGGTAACCTCAGCTACAGATGCCGGACGTTTGAGGTGGAGAGACAGTGGAGTCTGGTTCTACGGGACTACACGTTAGCCAATTTATGTTCCAGGTCTTCTTACGATAATCGCCGCTGGCGGCACGAACGTCTTTAACAGAAACACTAGCGAACGTAATGAACAATCATCTGTAACTAAAACGTGTTCAAAAAAGTAAGCACAGCAACACAGATTTTCAGTACATTTGTACAAAAATTGAAGACTGTTGGTGGCAATACATATGGAAAATTTTCCTATGCTGTGATACTTAAGTCCACTTCGTTGTTATGGGAATGTGACTCATAAAAATGAGTGGAATGCTAGACAATCCTATCCACACACACACACACACACACACACACACACACACATTCAGGTCTGCTTGCTGAATGTCTTGCTATAACTCTTTATGTTACTAAACTCTACTAGAAAGTATGAAAGCTGTTAATGTAAACTGGTTTGTTTAGCCAGACGCAGATATCCTGACATTTATTTGGCGTTCTCTTCTTAAATATATCCAGGCGGATATTGGGATGTTTGCAACGAACTGGACCATGGCAGTTGTCATGCCTATTTCCAAGTTTTATAACTCTGATTATTTTCTTTGATATGTTCTACTTTTTTGTTTGGTACTAGCAAATTCTGGCATACGTTGCAAAGCCTCTTTCAGTTCTTTCGTAGTTTATTGCAAGTAGATACATATCATCGAAGCGGAACTTACACATGTCGAAAATAAATAAATAAATGATTTCATCGTCACTGCGTTATACGCGAATTAATTTATTTCAGTGCTTTGTTATGTACAGTATTTTTCGTCTTTTCGTCTTTTTCAAAGGCAATACTTTCTGCTGTTCCACTTGTGAGCATCCAACATACAGTAGACCACGGGAAAATCATGGATTTTCCAGATTTAATCCACACCCTTGAAGTGACTGACCTTGGGCTTTGTTGATGGTAATTGAGAATGTTAGTCGAATGATGAACTGCAGTCATTTGAAATGAAATGGCATGTCGGTGGGAAGACAGGATTACGCAGAATGACCACATCTTCTCCGTTTGACGTGCCATTCAGAACTGACGTCTCAATGACGCTTGGCGTAACGTTTTTGACGGTTAGCCTTGTTCCAATGCACAGTCGAGGTGGATTAATCTTGAGCAGATGAATTATTGATGTTCAGATTTTGACTGGCAACGTATGCGGGGGGACACCACGAGAAGCCAACAAAATCAAAAGCGCAAATGTATAATTTAAAATGCCGTCCGCATTCAAGACGCCCCCAATGGATTGTAGGACACAGACTCGTCCGTAGTATGTATCTGATTCTATTGATAATCGGTAATCTTTGTTGCCAAAAAAGCACGTTCACAAAGCCACTGATGGCTTTTGTAACATCGGGAAGTGCAGTGTTGTCTTTGTGGCAGTCAGTTTTAACGGAAAGCTTGCACCTTGTTGCTGGAAAAGCAATGTACCTACAAACCTTCTCCATACATTGGCGATCATTTTGCAAGAAACCGCTCGTAAATCGCGCCATTACATGATGAGATTATACGTTCCGAATATTTTTTCCCCTTTATTGTCATTCCCATTCCCCATCAGGGGCGGGCTGGCAGCAGGATAAGCACCGCTCCTCAGCCGAGAGACATAGACAGAAAGACATTTAAAAACAATATGAAGAAGATAACATGGCGGAAAATGGAAACAAAAAAGGAGGAACAGAAGAAAATAAAGCATACAAAGCGGTGACTGTAAATCGAAGATAACATTTTCTTTAAAAAAGTTACAAAAGAAAAGCACTCGCTACATTAAGAGGCACCAGGCAAAGTACGGCCGCAGCATAAAAATTCGTAGAACGATTAAAACAGCCACATGACGGATGGTGTGGCGACGAAGAGTCACCAAAGAAAAACAGGTCGAGCCCACAATTAAAACCACATCACTAGATGACACTGTGTAACAGTACCGAAACCCAACACTGACGTAGCACACAGATAACGAATGAAAACCTGGGTGGACCTGCCAGGGCAGAGAGGGGGAGGGGGTACAAGGGAGAGGGGAAGAGGAGGGAGGAGGAGGGGAGAGAAAGGGGGGTGAGTTGGAGATCATGTCGAAGGAGGGCTGGAGAGGGAAGGGATGGGAGAGGAAAACAATCAAGGAGGGGGTGCAGGAACGCAGGGGGAAGGAGGGAAATCCGCTCTGGTAGAAGGAGGGAAGAGGAAAAAGGGGACCTTGGGGAGGGAACAAGGCCAGGTTACAGTTAGAAGGACGGGTAGATGTCATGGCGAAGTTCAACATCCGGGAGGAGGAGGTGCTGGAAATTTCCCTGATGATGGAGGGTGAGGAGGGGGAGAGAGGGAGGGATACAACGATAGAGGCGCAGCAATGGGCGGGAGGTGGAGAGGAAGGAGGAAACCAGGGGGTGGTGGGATGAAACCGGCGGGCAGGTTAAAGGATGCGGAGATGTTGGAGGAAAAGGAGGAGGTGGGGGAAGGGAATGAGGTCATACAGGAGCCGTGTGTGGGAAGGAAAACAGATATGGAAGGCAAGGTGGAGCGCATGGTGTTCGAGGATTTGGAGGGCCTTGTAAAAGTGGGTGGAGGCAGCAATCCAGGATAGGCTGGCATAACAGGGGATAGGACGGATGAGGGATTTGTAGGTGTGGAGGATGGTGGAAGGATGCAATCCCCATGTCCAGCCAGACATGAGTTTCAGGAGGCAGAGGTGGGAATGGGCTTTCTACTGGATTGTCAGGAGGTGAGGTGACAGTCAAGGGTGAGGCCAAGGTATCTCAGGGTGGGGGGTGACGTGGATGGGACGACCATAAATGGTGAGGCAGAAATCATGGAGACGGAAGGAGCAGGTGGTGCAGCCTATGATGATTGCCTGGGTTTTGGAGGAGTTAAGACGAAGGAACCACTGGTTGCATGAAGTGGTGAACTGGTCAAGGTGGGTTTGGAGGGTTCATTGGGACTGTTGAAGGGTAGGATAGAGAGCCAGGAAGGCAGTGTCATCAGCGTATGGAGAAGGTGTGGACGGGGGGGGGGGGGAGTGGCTTAGGCATATCGGTGGTGTACATAAGATAGAGGGGAGAGGACGGAGCCCTGGCGGACGCCAGCAGTGGGGTAAAAGATACGGGAGTTGGTGTTGTGGATGGTGACATAGGAAGGAAGGTGTGAGAGGAAGGAAGCGACCAGACGGACAAAATTGATAGGTAGGGCGTAGGTTTGGAGTTTAAAGAGGAGACCGGGATGCCAGACGCGGTCGTAGGCAATTTGGAGGGCGATCGAAACAAAAATGGCGAAGCGACGGGAGTTAAGCTGGAGGGAGAGAAGGTGGACAAGGTTAAGGAGTTGGTCTTCGTCAGAGAAGGTGGGTTACATTCCGAACAGACACTCATTTATGTATAGATACGGATATTGCGTGGTATCACTAATACAAATTTATTACTGAAAAAAAATGAAAGAGTGGTGGACTGTCATCTTATTTCATCATGGGCATAATCAAGCGTAGTCTCGTGCTGACAGCAGAATGTACACTGTGTGATCACAAGTATCCATACACCCCCAAAAACATACGTTTTTCATATCAGGTACATTGTGCTGCCACCTACTGCCAGGTACTCCATATCAGCGACCATTAGAAATCATGAGAGAGCACAATAGGGCGCTCCGCGGAACTCACGGACTTCGAACATGGTCAGGTGATTCGGTGTCACTTGTGTCATACGTCTGTACGCGAGGTTACCACAACCCTAAACATCCCTAGGTCCACTGTTTCCGATGTTATAGTGAAGTGGAAACGTGAAGGGACACGTACAGCACAAAAGCGTACAGGCCGAAATAGCTAATTTTCTTTCGTCCATTATAAACGACTAGCAAAACCACGAAACTGTAAAACCATTGCGTTTGTGTATAAAATAACCTTTTTGCCACCAGTCACGATTTTCGTTTTATATATCTTTCGTAGGACGCATTACGGAAATTATTCCCGTTTCCAAGTGCGTTTCCAAGTGCGTTTGTCATGTGTGAGGTGCTACACTGTTCTGTTGCTATTACTGTTTTCTAATTAATGGTCGACCTTTTTTACAGAGTTCGTTAACTACGTTAGATCTGAATTCAGAATAATACAAATACAATCACTAAACGCCTATCTGTAATTTATTGAAGCGTGGACATTACACGCTACATTTTAATAAAGAAGATAAATATTCCAATTTGGAACGAACTGATTTTCTATTGCTGGATATTCCTCAAGGCATAAACGTTTTCTTTTAAAAATGCGGATGCTCAATGGTCTTGCGATTGGTCATGCGAAATAATATTAATTACACTTCTGTTGCAGGAAATTAAAAACAGGGATGTTATTAATAGTTCAATAGAGATATAAGTCCTAAACGATATAAACGAATATTACATACTAAGGTTCTGTCTAAACACCATTATACACATAGCCTATTTATAGTAAAACAAGATCATTGAGAATACGGTCTGACGTTCAATGATGTCTTGTTTTCAGGGCGTTGGGTTAGGTGTGCGTGTGTGTGTGCGTGCGTGTGTGTGTGTATGTGTAGCACGTCGTAAAGTTATATGTTTACTGCATCAGCACGAAGAGAAAAGTGCTTTAAAAGTTCGGAGGAATGTGGAAAGAATTATAGAAATGTCTTCTCAATGAGTGGCTCTGAATAGAACAGAGAGACAAAGAGTGCTCCGAAGCTCTTTATTTCCAGACAAAAATGTCGAATCTGTAGCATCCTTCTAGTACACTGTCCTCTCAGGATTTTTGCTTTGGTACCAGGCGAAAAGAAACGACGTGGAAGTTTACGAGCTGACACCAGCTCCTTGTCCAGAAAGAGGCGCTTGTGAGAGCAACTTCTGGAAAGTTGCCAACCTCAACAGTGGAAATATTTCTGTACCTCAGAAGCTACGTCTAATTCAAGTGAAACAATGGCTTCATGGAAAACGCTTACCACCTTCTCATACCAAGTACCTTCCACCAAGCGATGCCACAATTAGAAGAATATATGCGTGTTCACAAGATTAAAATACAAAGACGATTGTGGACCGAAGCCGTTCGTTATGAAGACGCCGGTGCGACGTGATTCACTGTACGACATTTCAGCGGTGTTCTTGCAGTTCGCCAGGGAATGCATCCATTCAGATTATAATTTGTTAAAGCTGTTCGTCAAGGCACGCAGCACAATTCCATTGGATATGAGGAAGAAATGTGGTCGAATTTTCTTCCCTAAGCTATGATACACAAGCCCATAAGGCTCATATAGACGAGATAAATAATTTATTTTATGCTGCTGGTTTCTCACAGTAAGAAAGTATTTGAACAAAAGGTCATATTTCAAAACTACCAAGGGCTGCTGATGAAGTAAATATTCTGGTTGCCTGACAGGATTATTCAGTGCTGGAGGCGATCTGTAAATTTGCACTGTAGTCTTCTTCTGAACATCAAGTGTAATTGTGTTAACATAGCGATTTGGCAAATAAATTGGTTTTAACAAGAAGACTACAGTACACATAAACCTCCATAGACTACTGGTATAGATCAGTTGATCAAAAAAGCTGTCATTAAATTATTGATCACGGAGTGTACGGGTAACTGTGGCATCAATAAAAAATAAAATTAATGACCACCCTGCGTCACTCCCGTCAATAGTGACGCATACAGTTACGTATACAGTGATATAATATGCATTTTTCTATAGATAGCGCTGACGTAGGATCGTTTCACTTTTTATTTCACTTGCTTTCACACGATGATATTGCCATAAGCCTGTTGTAAATAACTCCGTTATGCCGGACAGTAATCAGATGATGGAAATCTGTTGTTAATAAAGATTTGTTTCATCAGCAACTCTCGGGGGTTCCAAAATACGACTTTTCTTAAACACTTTAGGTTACTGGAATCTTAGTTAGACAGAACATGATTCGGGCTATAAATACGAATTTTAGTGTTGTCGCCTTGAAAAACAGCGTCCTTACTAAAGTGCAACGTATTACTACACTGGTGTGCAAAACCTAAAGCCGAAAATAACTTTCGCATGTACTGTTACTCGCGGTCTTGTTGACGAGCGGTTCTATGCGCTTCAGTCCGGAACCGCACTGCTGATCCGGTCGCAGGTTCGAATCCTGCCTGGGGCATGCATGTTTGTGATGTCCTTAGGTTAGTTAGGTTTAAGTAGTTCTAAGTCTAGGGGACTGATGACCTCAGTTGTTAAGTCCCATAGTGCTCAGAGCCATTTGAACCTACTGCCAGGTACTCCATATCAGCTACCTTAATAGTCATCAGACATTGTGATAGAGCAGAATGGGGCAACCCGCAGAACTCACGGACTGCGAACGTGGTCAGTTGATTCTGTGTCACATGTGTCATACGTCTGTACGCGAAATTTCCACACTCCTAAACATTCTTAGGTCCACTGTTTCCGATGTGATAGTGAAGTGAAAACGGGAAGGGACACATACAGCACAAAAACGTACAGGCGGACCTCGTCTGTTGACTGACAGAGACCGCCGACAGTTGAATAGGGTTATAACGTGTGATAGGCAGACATTTATCTAGAACATCACACAGGAATTCGAAAACTGCCTCAGAATCCACTGCAAGTATTATGACAGTTAGGCAGGAGGTGAGAAAACGTTGATTCGTGATCGAGCGGTTGAGTTGGGTAGGGTTGTTTGGGGGAGGAGACCAAACAGCGAGGTCATCAGTCTCATCGGATTAGGGAAGTAAATGCCCTTTCGAAGGAACCATCCCGGCATTTGCCTGGAGCGATTTAGGGACATCACGGAAAACCTAAATAAGGATGGCCGGACGCGGGATTGAGCCGTCGTCCTCCCGAATGCGAGTCCAGTGTGCTAACCACTGCGCCACCTGGCTCACTGGTAGAGAGGTTGCTCATAAGCCACACATCACACTAATAAATGTCAAACGACGCCTCGCTTGGTGCAAGGAACGTAAACATTCGACGACTGAACAGTGGAAAAAGGTGTTGGTATGGCGAATGCCAGGTGAACGTCATCTGCCAGCGTGTGTAGAGCCAACAGTAAAATTCGGAGGCGGTGGTATTATGGTGTGATCGTGTTTTACATGGAGGGGGCTTGCACCCCTTGTTGTTTTGCGTGGCACTATCACAGCTCAGGCATACATTGATGTTTTAAGTACCTTCTTGCTTCCCACTGTCGAAGAGCAATTCGGGGATGGCGTTTGCATCTTTCAACACTATCGAGCACCTGTTCATAATGCACAGCTTGTGGCGGAGTGGCTACATGACAATAACATCCATGTAGTAGACCGGCCTGCACAGAGTTAGAACAACTTTGGGATGTTTTGGAACGCCGACTTCGTGCCAGACCTCACCGGCCGACATCGGTACCTCTCCTCAGTGCAGCACTCCGTGAAGAATGGGCTGCCATTCCCCAAGAAACCTTCCAGAACCTGACCGAACGTATGCCTGCGAGAGTGGAAGCTGTCATCAAGGCTAAGGTTGGGCCAATATCATATCGAATCCCAGCATTACCGATGGTGGGCGCCAAGAACTTTTAAGTAATTTTGAGCCAGGTGTACGGATACATTTGATCACATAGTATACATGATTTCCACTACACAAGGTGAAACCGAATTCCATCTATAAAATTTTCTAGGCTGTTCATTAATATTTTCTGAGTATAAGGGAACAGTGGTGTAACAGTAGATATGATTTATTCGTTTCATTACCCCAGTTGTCATTGTTTCTGCAAAAGTACCGTCACTACAGTGAAAGTACCTGTCATATGCAATCATCAAAACGTACAACACAACACACAGAAGCAAAAGTAATGTAACATGGTTGGTGTCGGCTGGAGAGCTCAGCATAATGTTATGTCGCTGTTCCATTGCATTCGGTGAACCCATAGAAGACATATATGCTGGTATACCTTTCATCAGTAAACCTCTCCACAATGCAGTGTCTTACTGCTGTCGTTCAAGTAACACTACCGCAAGGATAAACCCGTGACAGACCCGACCACTAATGAAAGGATGCTTCAGGGTGAAGAATAAAGAAGGCACAAGTACCGTGAACGAGTGGAACAAGTCTGTTTCCAAGCAATTCAGAGCTATCACAGTCACCTTTTCCACTGCTGCACAAATATTTTCAGGGCAGGATAGATGCAAAGATAAGCGGGGCCAATGGATCAAACTAAATGCAGTTTGTAATGTGCCACTGGGGACTATGGTCCCTTACAACAACATTTTGTGGAGATATCCCTGACCAGCCTCCGACATTTTCTCGGTCCACTTTAGGTTCTGGCTTTATAGCAAGGCAATCAACTGAAAGACGAAGAAAATGTTCTGAAGAACTGCGAAGCACTTGGGGTCCTGCAATATCTCTGATTAGCGCACTGAGTCGCTAATACCGCTAGACCAGCAGACGGCTGCCATCTAATACACACCCCTGGGTCGACCACGACGCACCATCGAGTACTGTTCCGCGTGGTCAGTGTCACTTCGGTAAGCAGGTGGTATGCATAGTTGGCTGATTTTAAAATAACTGTCCAACACAAGTAACTGGTTACTACAGGAGTCGCCTATGTCCGGTTTGTTCGCTCCTTCCCGGAAGTACCTCGAACAGCGTGACATTTGGTTTGGTATTGGGTGTGGCACTTTTCTGTCGGCCCAATTTTCTCCAGTTCTGCAGAATCTTGGTGACAGCGCTATATACCCTCATCTATTTATAAAGTATGAAGGAAGTTCACATGTCTAGTCGCTGTTTGCACAGAAACAGACAGTCTAGCGATCTGTCTTCATAAATCTTTAAAAATGATTAGGAATGACAGAAGGGAAAGGGTGAAAAAATGGTTCAAATGGCTGTGAGCACTATGGGATTTAACATCTGAGGTCATCAGTCCCCTAGAACTTGGAACTACTTAAACCTAGCTAACCTAAGGACATCACAAACATGCATGCCCCAGGCAGGATTCGAACCTGCGACCGTAGCGGTCGCGCGGTTCCAGACTGAAGCGCGTAGAACCGATCGGCCACATCGGCCGGCAGAAAGGGTGAGAATTTTCAATATCTATTATGCGGTCGCATAAGCGACGGGTACTGCATATTTGCTATGAACCTATATTACAATACCATGCAGGAAGAATGTAGAGATGCAGTTGACAATGAAAGAAAAAAAAACTACAACGAACGACAGAAGGGATTCACCGTTCTGTACATCATGAGGCACTTTGTGCTAAATTATCAGACAAGCTACAACTGAAGAAATTTGTGGTATAAACAGCAAAATTTCTGAAATTGCGCGCATAATTCCATTGTTAGCTGCAACAGTTTTCGATGGAAATGAACGGAGAGTATGGAGACGTTATATATTACTGTTAAAACGTTTGTGATAAAGTCAAGGGGCATGTCAGGTATGATTTTTCGATTTAAAACTCGTTATTGTTGAATTTATGAAGGAAAAACGAATGCTGAAACGAAAAGTAGAATATGCGGAATGCACTGCAGACATCGCATTTTAAATGGACTTGACTGCACACTGCCGTAGTAAGACATTGCAAGGTCAGAAACAACTTGTTTCTGTTATGATGGGGTTGAATTTAAAAAGAAAATCGCGTTATAGCAGGGACACATTCTGACAAACACAATCCAGTTCCCTAAGCTAATTGCTGTTCAAGAAAACGTCAGATTTGAAAAATTAATTGTGCCCATGAAAGTATTACATGGATAGTTTTCTAAACAATTTGAAGAGACCGTCAACATTATATCTGTTTTGGAGCTGTTTCAGTTGAATGCGTCCCTGTGATTGTGCAGATAGAACTGATTAACTTGAAAGGTAATCCCAGTTTTAATGACAAATCTTTTTACGGTATAACTGTCCACGACATTTACATTGCTTTCCTCAGGTAGAGCTTCCACGTCTCCATAATGAGCTTGCAAAAGTGCTTCACTATTTCGAAAGACATTTGTGTGAAAGACTTTATTTTTTCGTTATGGAACTAAGTCGCGATTAAGTGGCAACTTAACAGCGAAGCATGTGAAACTATCTGCGTCTGTCCGTATGTGGACAGTTAGTACCAGATACAAATTATAATGTGTCTTCAGCGCGCCAACAATAATTAAATGACGTTGAGAATTTGTTTTGTTTGTGGTGCACGTCGCTCAGAAAAGCGAAATATAAAACCAATATGCATGCAGTACGACTGCTCTGCCATTTAAATGCGACACGTTCGCAGTTTCCCCATCTTCCCCCTCGAAGCGTTCAGACAGCGTGCCGTGACAATGGGGAAAAGTTGGAGCGGGGCTAAGCGCCATGGCACTCGTGCCAAGGCATGGCAGTAAGCCAAAATCTTAGCCGCCCCTGGGTAGGTACGACAGTCTGAATACTCAATACCCATTACAGGATCAGCACAGTGGCGTTGCGGTTAACAGCATCATTAACTGATCAGTGGACCCTAATATAATGAAACTAGGGTTGGTTGAAATTCGTGACTGATATGTTTATAAACATCACCATACTCAACAAAATGTAGATAGTAAATTTTTGGTCATTGGGTAATATTGTCACCTAGTTTCCACCCGAAAACATCTCTGTTTGCAAATCCCCATTTCATTACACCCTATTTAAGACACTTTTCTATGCTCTTTTTTTATAAAAGCGTTTGATCATATAATCGTGTCTATGAAAGTATGTACTCACTGCAGTGACGCTATACTGGAGTGGATAACAGCATCTTTGTATTACCTGGAAAACACAATAGCGAGTAGTTAGACAGAAAATATTACATTCTCACAGTAACAAAAAAATAATTAACATAATACGGGATAAAATTCGATAATGTAAAATAGTGAAAGATGCACTAAATGCTGTCTTCTGCCCCTACTGTTCAAAATATATATATATATATATATATATATATATATATATATATATATATATATATATATATATATCGGAGAAGCGGTCACATAAATGAAAGATAGGTTCAATAGTTGGTTCAAAACTGAAATTGAGAAATTGAAATGGTATCAGTGATCAGACGGGCTAAAGTGAAGAAGATTTAGAAATTTAGAAGATTTGTTGAATGGAGTGAACAGTCTACTGTGCACAGATTATGGCCTGAGAGTAAACCGAAGAAAGACGAAAGTAATACGGAGTGTCAGAAATTAGTTTAGCCGTAAACATAACATCAAACTTGATGAACACGAAGTTGAGAAATTCTGTGGGAAAACTGGGAAAGAAGACAACCGAAGCGTTTGAGATGTGGTGCTACGGAAGCAGTTATTTATCTAACCGAGTAAAAAAATACTATAAAAATTACTATAATACATGTAATATTAATGACCGTGAGAATTTCACGCCTTGTGCGTCCCATATTCAGCAAACAGAACGGTACAATCATTCAATGCAAACAAGTGTTCCCTGCAACAGTGTTCACCCAGATAACTGCAAAGCAACGAGACTCCTGCCTAGCTCCACATTCACAAACTTTATCAAGACTGATACCCCACTTCTTCAAGTTAGGTAGACTGATAGGCAAGGAATGACGAGGTCCTCTGCAGAATGGGCGAAGAAAAGAACATACGGAAAACACTGCCGAGGGGAAGGGACGCGATGATTGGATAAGTGTTACATCATGTAATAACTGCCATGCTACTAGAGGGAGATGCAGATGGTAAAAACTGTAGGGGAAGACGCAGTATGGAATACATCCAAAAAAGTTACTGTGGACGTTGGATGTGAGTGCCATTCTGAGAAAAAGAGGCACAGGACAGGAATTCTTGGCGGGTCGCAACAAGCTACGAGAAATGTAGACCCCAGACGCGAAAACAGTTAGGGCAGGACCGTACAATGCGCCCGATATGGAAGTGGAGAACCGAGAATGGCAAGTCTTCATTTATTTTTATAGTTATACCTATTCTCGACAAAAATGCATTAAAATTCTGTAATGAAATATACCATCCGTCGTGATACAACTTTATATCAAGCGATGTCAAATAAATAGGTATGAATTGCAATGACGTTAAGGAAAGGAGGAAGATTGTGGGTTAGCGTCCCATCAGACTCTCTGCACAAGCTTTGATTGGACAAGGATGAGGAAGGAAATCTGGTGAACCCTATGCAAACTAAGCACCCTTGCATCCTTCCTAATCGACTGAGGGAAACCGCAGACAGCCTAAATCTGATCTCCTTCCGAAAGAGAGACCAGTACTGAAGACCTGTTACCCTAAAAGTAACCTTAAAAGTAATCCCCGTAACAATGAAGATATTGCTCTAAGTTTTTATGTCGTTGACAGCACTGACTAAACCACAATTTTACCAAAGCGTCGATACTGTTTTCCAACAGAAAATGAAGCCTTTAAAGCCTAAGTTATGAATGAAAATTGTGCTAGCACCAACATTTCAGGATCTATCGAACAATCGTCAGACGTTTCTTACCTACATGTTGTAAAATAGTGAACACAGGTCGGGTCTATAAACGCTCCATGGAGTCGGATTCTAAATTTCCGGTTTCATTCCTCGAATATTGGTTTGCCTTTGATACACACAAAGTAGGGACCACCTGCTATCGCAAGTCTTTGTCTGGCGCCCGGATTTATTTCCCCCAGCGCGCCTCGCCCGCAGCGAGCAATTTGATTCAGCACATATCTGAAACTTCCTGTCGATTAGCTCTTCAGGTCGCGTTACATTCGTATATCAAATATATGGACTGGAAATGAGATAAGTAAGGGCATCAGAGGCTAAAAGTTTCGCAATAAAAGTGATGACGGCGGTATTCCTATTTGAAGATAACATCGTGGCAGCCATCAGCTATCTAGCGCTCAAACTTTAGTGTTATCTGTGTACAAAGAATGAATGCATATTTCGCTCTGCGGCGTAATGTTTGCTATAATGAAACTTCTGGGACAGTAAAACTGGGGGGTGTATCGGCACTCTGTATATCCTCATAACAGTTCCTAGACGATTCTTTTCTATAGACAGCATCGCCAGCGAACAGTCTCATAATGCTGCTGATCCTGTATGATACAACGTTTGTTTACTGAGCACATCAGAGATCCGACTACGCTTTCACGATCCACATCAGATGTTACTGTTTAACATCCCCATGTCAATATAGCTAAATGCGTACTGTTCGTCAGACACCTACCGAGGAAACGGCACATCTTGGCTGTTGACGAAGTCTTACAGTATTACAGGAAGAGGTAGGCTACTTGTTAACTTCTGTCTAGTGTTAGCTCGTTAGAAACTCGTATATATCTTGTCGGCTGATCATCTAGTTCAGTACCAGTCGCTTATCTGTACAAGGACTGATTTACAATGATACAAGATCTGTCAACTTAATACAAATAATACATGCAGATATATGAATGCAGACATGTACTTAAAATAAAGAGGACAGGTGATCGGGTCTGACCTTGCTGACAGAACCAGTAAATATTAACGATAAACCCAGGCTTTCCGCAGATATAATGCGTATCTGTTATTGGAGAACTGTCTGAAAAAGCTGCATAAATATGCAGTCGAATCTTGAGGAGGTTTCAAAGTGTGCAAATATTGGCACTTTGCTTTAAATGTTCAGAATTGTAAAATTACCCTTTTCACAAAAGCAAACGCGTAGTCTCCTATGACAGTAATATAAATGAATCAAAACTGGAATCGATTCATAGAAATACCTTAGTGCGCATGATGTGAAATGGAATGATCACACTGGCTCAGTGGTAGATAAACCAGGTGACAGACTTCATTGCTAGAATACTAGGGAAATGCAATAGCTTTACAAAGGCGATTGCTTAGAAAGCAATTGTACGATTCCTAGAATACTGCTCAAGTGTTTGGGACCGTACCACATAGTACTTACACGGGATATTGAACTAACACAATGAAGGGCAGCACACATGGTTTCTGTTTTGTCTGGTGCATGGGAGAGCGTCAGAAAGATGTTGAAGAAATTTAAATGGCAGATGCACGAAAAACCGCTCACCATTTACTAAGTTTCAAGAACCAGCTTCAAGTGATGAACCTGGGAATATACTACAACCCGGACCGCGAACCCCTCGCATATCGCTCCCGTACGGGTCGTGAGAATTAGATCAGAATTATTACAATGCCCAGAGAGCAGTCTAACCTCGTACGCCCGTATACAGCATGTCCGAATGTAGCACATATGCTACATCTATTTTTCTTTCTAGCTCGGAGAATAAACTAAACTCGCCATGGCTGATTGTAGCACATGCTTTCCATCGTGCAATTTCTGTGCTTTAATGTGCGCATCCTAAGGGCCCGGGTTCGATTCCCGGCTGGATCGAGATTTTCTCCGCTCAGGGACTGGGTGTTGTGTAGTCCTAATTATCATCATTTCATCCCCATCGACGCGCAAGTCGCCGAAGTGGCGTCAAATCGAAATACTTGCACCCGGCGAACGGCCTACCCGACGGGAGGCCCTAGTCACACGACATTTTTTGTGCATTAATTACTTCCGTTTCTACGAATTCCTCGTAGATGGCAGCATCTGCTTGAAGAAAGCTGTTTATTGGAGTATTAGCATGTCTAAAAGATACAGAGGTTATTTCTGTTTGTTCTTAGTAATTTTGGAATGGAATGTACGTATTTATAACATGCTGTTACAAGCCAACATACCCTACACTATTTAATAAGCTGTTGTTTATTTCATCACAACAATACATCGGAGAAACTTCTGGTCCTATGTAAAATCGCAAAGCAGGTCTAAGGCGTCAATCCAGTCACTCGTTGGTCCGTCTGGTGTGGCAATAGTTGATAGCAAAACCAAAACCGAAGTTATAAATTTCGCGTTTAAGAAGTCGTCCTCGTAGGGGAATCGTACAAACATACCGTCGTTTCACCATCGCGCAGATTCCCATATGGACGACGTAGTAATAACCATCCCTGGAGCACAGAAACAACTGAAAGAGTTGAAAGCAAGTAACTGGCCAGGTCGGAACGGAATCCCAATTAGGCTCTTCGGCACTGGTGCCTTACTTAGCTTGAATTTATCGTCAAACTCTCGCCCAGTCCGAGGTCCCAAAAGTGCACGTCACTCCTGTATATAAGAAGGGTAAATGAACGGACGAAAACAATTAGCAACGGTTTGCTGCATAATTCTTGAACATATTCTCAGTTCGAATATAATAAATTTCCTTGAAGACCAAGAAGCTTATGTACACGAATCAGCACGGTTTTAGAAAGCATCGATCATGCGAAACTCAGCTTGCCCTTTTCTCACATAACACTACGAACTACGGATGAATGGCAAAAGACGGATACCATATTTATAGATGACAGAAACGCATTGACACGGTGCCCCAGTGCAGACTTTTAACAAGGTATGAGCATATGCAATAGGTTCCCAGGTATGTGAGTGCTGGTAACAGAACCCAGTATGCTGTCCTCGACGGGCGAGTGTTCATCAGAGACAGGGGAATGTCAGGGGTGCCTCCGAGAAGTGTGACGGGACAGCAATTATGTTAGGTATATATAAATTATTCAGCACAGGATGTGCTGCAGTGTATGGATATTTGCTGATTATGCTGTGGTGTACGTGAAGTTCCGTGAATTTAGGGGGATACATTATGACCTTAGACAAGATTTATGCATGGTGTGACGAACGGGCAGCTTGCTCTAAAAATAGAAAAATGTAAATGCGGATGAGTAGGAAAAACAAACCAGTAATGTTTGGATACAGCATTGTAATATCCTGCTTGACACAATCACGTAGTTTTAATATCTGAGAGTAACGATGAAAAGCGATATGAAATGGAACGAGCACTTGAGGATTGTGGTACGAAAGGCGAATGGTCGACTTCGGAATATGGGGAAATTTTAGGAAAGTGTGATTCACCTGTAAAGAAGATGCATATAGGACGCTAGTGCGAGCAGTTCTTGAATACTGATCGAGTGTTTGCGATCCGCACCAGGTATGATCGAAGGAAGACGTCTACACAATTCAGAAGCGAGCTGATCGATTTGTTAATGGTAGGTTCGATCAACACACGAGTATTACGGACATAATTTGGGAACTGAAATGGGAATCCCTGGAGGGAAGGCGACGTTCTTTTCGAGGAACAATGGCAACTAAATTTAGAAAACTGGTGTTAGAAGCTGACAGCAGAACGATTCCACTACCGCGAACATACATTGCACGTACCGGACCATGAAGATAAGATGCGAAAATTAGGGCTGATATGGAGGCAAGTAGTAGTCGTTTTTCACTCGCTCTATTTGCTGGTGGAACAGGAAAGGAAAAGACGAGTGGTGGTAAAGAGTACCGTCCGCCTTGCAGTATGTATGTAAAATCATTAACAATTTTTTGATGTAGTACTTAGTCTATATGCCGCAACGATCTGCCCTTAAAAATTTCAATGGCATTGTTGTCATAATTTGTAGGTGTTTAATTTTGATTTTTCTGAGTATAGCATATATGCCAGCAATTTTCTGACATAAAAAAGTATTCACTTTGTACATGTACTAAATTTTTGTGAATCACACCAACTTTTAGATTTATTTTGTTCCGGAGCAATGCATTCACCACCAACAAAAACTTTCCATTCATTAAATCTAATCCCAGGACTGAGGAGGTCAAGAAATCAGTGTCCCCTGGCTCCATGCGAGGATGGAACAGGAAACAGCCCTAACAGACACAATTTATAAAAAAGTATTGATGTATGTATGTTCCACATCTCCCCCTGAACTAATGGACCCATTTCAGCCAAACTTGGTACACATATCATTTACTAGCTGAAAGAATCACCATGGGGTAACAATCACCCACCTATCAAAGTGGTGGTGGAGGCCGGAAGAGGTTGAATGCCCATACTTTAGTCATCTAGTATTTGAGAATGAGAGCACTTAGAGACTTCCAACAAAGTATCTAAGTGACGGCCCGGACAGAATGATGAAAGGAAGAAAGTTTGTCGCTTACTCCACGTTCACTGTCCATGCAGTAGAACTGCCACATGATGCATGGCGTTTCAAATGGTTCCAATGGCTCTGAGCCCTATGGGACTTAACATCTGAGGTCATCAGTCCCCTAAAACTTAGAACTATTTAAACCTAACCAACCTAAGGCCATCACACACATCCATGCCCGAGGCAGGATTCGAACCTGCGACCGTAGTGGTCGCTCGGTTCCAGACTGAAGCGCCTAGAACCGCTCGGCCACTGCGGAGGGCATGGCGTTTCAATATATTCCTTCTTTGTTACTGACTGTGTTCGTGGCACAGTTTGCAGACAGTGCTCATATGTACAACTGAATGTACGCGCAAAATTATATCGTTGTGCAGCACATAGGTCAGGAGATACGACGTTATAAACATGAAGCTGCGTGAAAATGAAATTTCATGGCGAAATTCGTTAGACATACATGTGAAATACGTGTAGAGACTGCGGGTCAAATACGTTAAATATGTGTGAAATGCATCTGATATGTGCGATTGCGAGCAAGGCCATGCGTAAAACCCGAGCGAGGTGGTGCAATGGTCAGCAAAGTGGATTCGCATTCGAGGGTGACCACGGTTCGAGCCCGCGTCCGGCCATCCTGATTTAGGATTTCCGTGATTTCCCTGAATCGCTTCAGGCAAATGTCGGGATGGTTCCTTTGAAAGGGCACGGCCAGTTTCCTTCGCCAATCTTCCCTAATCCGATGGGACCGAGACCTCGCTAGCTGGTCCCCTCCCCCAAATCAGTCAGTCAACCATGGATAAAAAGCTCATCCAAAGCGCCTGAAATGATTTCAGTCAAATTTGGTTCACATATTAGTTGCAATATGGAAAGAAATACTGTAGCGGTAAGAACCAAGAGCCTCCTCCTGGGGTGAGTATGACAAAGTGGAGAGAGGAGGGAAGAACGGGGAGATGGACAGACAGCGAAGGGGATGGACGAGATATAGACAGGAAGAGGAGGAGAGGGATGGAGAGAAGGGAGAGGAGGAGGTGAAGAAAGGGAGAGACGAGGGAGAGGAGGAAAAGAACAGAGAGAGGGGTAGGAGGAGATGGACAGAGAAAACGGAGGAGAAGGAGATGGAATTGGAGGGGAAAGGAGGATATGGACAAATAGACTGGAATAAATACATAGGCGGGCTACGCTTGGCACTCAGTTATGCAGTTATGAATTCTAAATTGGAAGTACCTTCCGCCGTGCACTTCACAGTGTTTTGGAATGGATTTAGAAGAATATTTCTTAATTCCTCAGTATTCTACTTGTTGAACATTGCCAAATAATGTCAGCGTGTTGTCCACTAAGACAGCACGCCTCACGCAACGCCGTCCGTCTCTGTTCGTCCGTCGCTGCCCCACGTACCGCCGACGCGGGCGCAGCTGGGGACTGAGTAAGGACCAGCCCGACCCCGGCTGGCCACACGTCTCGGGGGCCGGCGGGCAGGCGCGGCCTTACAAACGGCGCCTCCGCAAGCCATTAGTTACGCAGCCGGCACCAGCTGCTTCCCCTCCCAGCCGCGATGCTAAACTACTTCTCCTGCACCTCTGGCTGACACCGTTACTGCGATCTCTCATAAATCTCCCTTATTCCCTCCCTACGGTCGACCTTTGGTATTACATTCGTGCAACATTAAGGAAGTCTGACACCTTCTTATTTTTCAGCAAGTCAACGGCCAGTCTTCGGAACTGAGGTAGCATCGCCCTCTAATTCTTGGTGCTTGTCTTGCTAGAAGCCGGTTCCAATTCTGGTGATGAAAATCTTTTCAGCATCAACAGAGACTTAACGAGGGATTGGTGACATTGGTCTCCAGAAAGGGTGCAGACGCAGAGAGGGTGCGAAGCTTACCGTAAAGAAACACAGAGAGGATTTCAAAATGGAAGGTCTCATACCTGTCGTAGTCCTATCTTCTATCTGAGAGAGAAAATCTTTCCCTTGGCACGCGATTGTAAACGCATGCTGTTGTCGTGTTGCCATTTCTACAGCGCCACTGCATTAAAGCAGCATCACAAAGGAACGAGTACAACAGTCATCGTTAACATGGTTTGTATGGCAACAGGGTGCTCGGTTCACACAACTGTCCCTTACTCAGCTCTCTCATGTTCAACAATGGAGTTTTTGCCGCTTCTTGGCTACGGAACTACAGGATCTCAAAAGTAGGCGGATGTGTGCTAAAACAGCTAAATTATTCTGTTTTCCTGTATTAATTCAAAAACAGGGAGTTTTGAATCGAAAAATCGTTCCAGGCGTGCCCCTTGACTTTGTAAGTAGGCTGTTTAGGTTTTTTGTTGGTAACGCCACGTAGCGCTCTGTATGAAAATCACTGATTGTTCTGTGTGCAGTCTGTGGCTGGTTGGCACTGTTGGAATATTTGCTACTGTAGTGTTGGGCAGTTGGATGTGAACAGCGCGTAGTTGGAGGTAAGCCGCCAGCAGTGGTGGATGTGGGGAGAGAGATGGCAGAATTTTGAGAGCGGACGATCTGGACGTGTGTCCGTGAGCAAAAGGAAATTTGTAAGACTGGTTTGATGCAGCTCTCTATCCTGTGCAAGCTGCTTCATCTCCCTGTACGTACTGCAGCCTACATCCTTCTGAATCTGCTTAGTGTATTCATCTCTTGGTCTCCCTCTACGATTTTTACCCTCCATGCTGCCCTCCAATACTAAATTGCTGATCCCTTGATGCCTCAGAACATGTCCTACTAACCGATCCCTTCTTATAGTCAAGTTATGCCACAAACTCCTCTTCTCCCCAATTCTCTTCAATACCTCCTCATTAGTTATGTGGTCTACTCATCTAATCTTCAGCATTCTTCTGTAGCACCACATTTCGAAAGCTTCTATTCTATTCTTGTCCAAACTATTTATCGTCCATGTTTCACTTCCACACATGGCTACACTCCATACAAAAACTTTCAGAAACGACTTCAAGACACTTAAATCTATACTCGATGTTAACAAATTTCTCTTCTTCGGAAACGCTTTCCTTGCCATTGCCAGTCTACATTTTATATCCTCTCTACTTCGACCATCATCAGTTATTTTGCAAAACTCATTTACTACTTTAAGCGTCTCATTTCCTAATCTAATTCCCTCTGTATCACCTGAGTTAACTCCACTACATTCCATTATCCTCGTTTTGCTTTTGTTGATGTTCATCTTATATCCTCCTATCACGACACTGTCCATTCCGTTCAACTGCTCTTCCAAGTTCTTTGCTGTCTCTGACAGAATTACAATGTCAATGGCGAACGTTAAAGTTTTTATTTCTTCTCCATGGATTTTAATACCTAATCCGAATTTTTCTTTTGTTTCCTTTACTGCTTGCTCAATATACAGATTGAATAACATCGGGGAGAGGCTACAACCCTGTCTTACTCCCTTCCCAACCACTGCTTCCCTTTCATGTCCCTCGACTCTTATAACTGCCATCTGGTTTCTGTACAAATTGTAAATAGCCTTTCGCTCCGTGGAATTTACCCCCGCTACCTTCAGAATTTGAGAGAAAATATTCTAGTCAACATTGTCAAAAGCTTTCTCTAAGTCTACAAATACTAGAAAGGTAGGTTTGCCTTTTCTTAATCTAGCTTCTAAGATAAGTCGTAGGGTCAGTATTGCCTCACGTGTTCCAATATACATAAAATTACTTTTGAACACTATTAAGGCGAATACATTGTTTGTTCTCCATCAAAATCTTTCATTTAGCTATTTAGCTGGCAGTATTGGCGCTGGCTGTATTGCAATAGTTTGTGTAACGAAGATTTTTGTGAGGTAAGTGATTCGTGAAAGGTATAGTTTATTGTTAGTCAGGTCCATTCTCTTGTAGGGATTATTGAAAGTCAGATTGCGTTGCGCTAAAAACTTATTGTGTGTCAGTTTAGTGATAATCAGAATAAGTAAAGAGAGGACTGTCTGAGTACGTTCAGTTATGCTCAGCTGTTTGAAAATCAAATAACGTAAGAGGTTTATCAGCACAGTCATAAATAAATTTTCCAAAGGGGATGTTTCTACTTAACGAACATATTTTGTGATAATATATAAAGTCTCCATGTTCTTCGTTCATTTCCATCGGAAACTTTCGCAATTGACAGTGAAATAATGCTTGCGACTTCGGCATTTTACGATTCGTACCACCAATTTCTTCACGTGCTCCATGCTTTTAAATTTAGCAGACATTTCTTCTCGATGTACAGAACATTTAGAGCCATATGTCTATCACTGGAAATTTTTGCTGTTTCATTTTCAACGAAACCGTTAAATTACTTCTGTGTAGCATTATAATGTCGTTTCACACAAAATTTGCAGTTCCCGTCGATTATGTGACTGCATAATATATGCAGAGAGTTCTCCACCCTCTTTTCTGTCATTCCCATTCATTTCTAAACAGGTGTGACGATAGGTCGCTTAACTGGCCCTTTCTACGCTATCAGCCACTGGACCTGTGAACATCTTTACACCTTTCATATCACGAACAAATAGCGAATGGCACACAGTGCTGACACCTCGGTTCTGCCGGACTGCAGCGTTGTGCCGACCGAGAAATGCTACACCACAGGCCTCAATGAAATGTCGCGATGTGCCGAGTGCTTCCGAGAAGGACCGAGCAAATCCGAACAGGCCGGACTTTGGCCCACACGCGGCCCTAATACCCTGCATGCGTGAAGTTCGGCACGCTGTGGCCGGCCCTGGCCTAACTAATAAAGAACTGAAGAATAAGCCTTCCGTGGCAGGTTAATAACATTACGGAAAAAATTTGTTTCACTTTTATTAATGCTGAGCAGAAAAACTTACAGTTACACGGAGGGTGGTGGCTGGGTGGGGGGGGGGGGGGGGTGCGAGCTTTCGCAGTTGTACCAAGGGTGCAGGATCACCTAGTTATTGTTCTGATCATGATCGCATAAATGGAGAAGGAACATCGAACTACCTTAGCTATTTGGGATAGGTAATGAGCGCAATGTAATTTCATTGTCTTATCTGTAAAGGAAACAAAAGAAAATTCGGAGTAGGAATTACAATCCATCGTGAAGGAATAAAAACTTTGAGGTTCGCCGATGACATTGTAATTCTGTCAGAGACAGCAAAAGACCTGGAAGAGCAGCTGAACGGAATGGACAGTGTCTTGAAAGGAGGATATAAGATGAACGTCAACAAAAGCAAAACGAGGATAATGGAATGTAGTAAAATTAAATCGGGTGATCCTGAGAGAATTAGATTAGGAAATGAGACGCTTAAAGTAGTAAATGAGTTTTGCAAAATAACTGATGATGGTCGAAGTAGAGAGGATATAAAATGTAGACTGCAATGGCAAGGAAAGTGTTTCTGAAGAAGAGAAATTTGTTGTTATCCATTATAGATTTAAGAGTCAGGAAGTCGTTTCTGAAAGTATTTGTATGGAGCGTAGCCATGTATGGAAGTGAAACTTGGACGATAAATAGTTTAGACATGAAGAGAATAGAAACTTTTGAAATGTGGTGCTACAGAAGAATGCTGAAGACTAGATGGGTAGATCACATAACTAATGAGGAGGTATTGAATAGAATTGGGGCACAACTTTGTGGCACAACTTGACTAGAAGAAGGGATCGCTTGGTAGGACATATTCTGAGGCATCAATGGATCACCAATTTAGTATTGGAGGGCAGCGTGGAGGGTAAAAATCGTAGGGGGAGACCAGGAGATGAATACACTAAACAGCTTCAGAAGGATGTAGGTTGCGGTAGGTACTGGGAGATGAAGAAGCTTGCACAGGATAGAGTAGCATGGAGAGCTGCATCAAACCAGTCTCTGGACTGAAGACCACAACAGCAACATCTCACGCTCTCGTTGTCAACAGAAATACCAACATCCAAAAGAAATGCTCCCACTTTTTCCACTTAATGTAGCCGCAATCTGAATTTGGTCTGCATAATATGCTGCCAGCACCATATTTTATTATTGGTACAAATTTATTAGTGTTAATATATGCAGAGCGCCAGGTAGGTGACTATTATCTGAAGACTCTCCCCAGAAGTCTGTAGCGTTTTGCGCTTTCTGATGTCGAGGTAAAACGGTGGTATTAGCGGGAAACTGATCTTTTTATTTGTTTAGTCTATTGCACAAAGTCACTTGCTCGTGGGAACACCATTCAAGCGGATGGAATATATGTTTTAATGACCTGTCTCTTGAAATTTCTATTTATCCTAAGTTTATTGAACTATACTGCCAACGACCTGAACAAACACAAAAAAATCTATCTGGAGAAATCACAATATAAAGAGTGTGAACCATGATTGTAACTACATAATCTTGACATGCTGCCGAGTGTAGACAAAAGAGCATATATAATGGAAACTCAACAGAGATTGGAAGCATATAACTGAAGACCGAGTCTTACCTAGTCACTGATTGTATACCGAATTTCATAGATACTGTGGCGTAAAAGACAGGGACTTTATAGGCCTATATGTGAATAATTTAATGACAAAGTAAGACCAGTGCTTTTCCTGAAGTTCTGTTCACCGCAATTTGTTTATGTTTCGACACATTTTATTATAAATTCTTGACGGAGTCAAGGAGTAAAAGGAAATACAATGCGTAGGAAATGAGGCTGCACAACTAAGACTGTTCGATGTACATCAAGCAACTGATGACCAAAGAGGTTTTAATCTGACGTGGCTCGAGTTCACATATCAAAGTGAACAAAACGCGTGTGACATCTAGCGTCAAAATGATTGGTTAGCCTGGAGAAGGCCGTAGCGCCCAACCATAGTGTGTCCGATCAAAGAGATAAAACAAGCGAGTAGTGTAACATAATTCAACGAGAATTGATGTAAAAAATAAGTCCACGCTGCTGCAAATAATACTACAGAAGAACTATATGAGACTCTGGGACAGTATTGAAACTGACGAGCCACTTATCTCCGCTAGAATGATTCCCTGTTCTTCTCTTACCGCGTCATTTGCCCTCAGCGCCACCAGAGAGTATACAACCTCGCGGTGGGCCGTGGCGATAATGTTCTGATGATGATGATGTTTGGTTTGTGGGGCGCTCAACTGCGTGGTTATCAGCGCCCGTACAATTACCCAATCTTCGCTCAGTCCAATTTCGCCACTTTCCTGGATGATGATGAAATGATGAGGACAACACAAACACCCAGTCATCTCGAGGCAGGTGAAAATCCCTGACCCCGCCGGGAATCGAACCCGGGACCCCGTGCTCGGGAAGCGAGAACGCTACCGCGAGACCACGAGCGGCGGACGGCGATAATGTTCTGGTTCATCAGTGTATGCTCCTGTAGTATCATTGGTTGAATCTATCACCGCGATATCTCACTGTAGCCGTAAAGTTTTCGTAGTCGATGAGAGAACTGAAGATTTTACGTTCCTAAACCTCGAATTTGAAATTTTTATTTTAACAAAAATCGAGTAGAATCAAGGCGCGGCTTCTAGCATTCCAAATAACTGGTACTAAGGGCTTAATTAAATATTGTGGATACTTTAGTAACGCAACTACTGTGATCACCATACTTCTGCGCTGAGTAGGTTTGTCATTAATACTTCTACCAATGAACGCATCCCTGAATACCGTCCCACCGAGAACAGACTATGGGAAAAAGTTTTAGCGAGTGGAGAGGGACGCGTAAATAGCATATGGCGAAATAATTTGTATATCAATATTTGCTGAGAACAGTGTCTTTGCACGTTGATGGTTTTATGAAATAGTAGGGCGTCCAGGCTACGCGTGTTACCATTTGTATCTTGATATCCATCAGGGTTGACTAATACACTCTTGTGGAACGTATTTCAACGTCTGACCTAATTGTGAATGTTGGTTTTAGATATGCTTGCATCAAATGATAAGCATAACGCTGTCATAGTGTTTGGCACAAATCTTGCCTAGACTAATTACGGAAAATTGCATAAACGTTAAATAATGATGGGAACTTGACATTTATCTAGCTGCTCTTCGTTAAACCTAAGGCTGCCCTCACTTCATACATCCAGATGTAAATGTATATCCTTGGTTTTCCTGTCAATCACGAAATACTCAACAATAAATGAAGAATTATAAATTTCTGTAACCACTTAGGCTACTATGGGTATTATTTGATCTACAGGCCTATTTGAGCTGCACAGAAATTAAGCTGTCTGTAACAGAACATTTTATAAATGATGGCTGTATAGCTGCGATAGGCCTATAGTTCAAATAATACTCCCAGCAGCATATCTGGTCACACAAATTCATTATGTCCTTGAAAGACGTTCATTACGCAGCAGGCCCAGAGGATTACAAAGTTAAGGAGGAATTTAACGTTATTTCTCAATCGGAAAAACTGCAATTAGCACTCCACTCGATTAATTCTGCACCAAGTTTACGTCATTGCCACTAAGAAGAATAAATGTTCTCCCCCTCTCTACTTCAACATACTTTCTATTAAAAAAATAATGTAGATACAGTGACGTCGGCTAATGTCGAAGTGCGAACGGAGCAACTACAACATTAACAGTTTAAATGCTGAAAAACTTAAAATAAATACTGGCAATACTCTTACTGTAAATGAAAGTTAGCGTCTTTATTAAACTGTTAGTGAAACGATGTAAAACAAGAGCAACAACCAGCCGCTACCCTTTCCCTAGCGACAACCAAACAAAAAGTTACTGCAGTGTACTGTCAGTTTCTGGTGGTCTAATCTTCCATTATAGCTGATTAGCACGTCGTAGCAAACACACGGGCCTTAACGAGCGCCGTCATCTGTCTCTGAACAAAGTACGAACGATTGGAAATGGCGCATGTGCACAAAACGATACGTTTCGAAGTAGTAACTGGTGCACGGGACATCACATTGCACGAGAAAACAAAATACTGGACAAAAAGTGAATCATTAAAGCGGCTGGGCACCAAGAATGATATCCTTCCCGTCAGTGGTGTGTTTGTTAATAATGTTTCTGGATCTTCACTGGGATGTCCACCACGTACGGACCCAGTTACCGTAAACTTGAGGGTCAAGTAGTTGACGCCGCTGTGTGACTCAAAAGGAAATTCAGATGTGGGCTATTGAATCGGTATGCATGTGACGCCTTGCATACCTAATATGTTCCAAACCGCCGCGCATAAAAACTGGATTTTCCGGTGCTCATATCTCGGGTTTTATTGGTCACAAAAAGTTAGGGGCCAGGGTTTGGATAGACCTTGGGCTGGGGACCATACGTGCACCCAATAGAAGGATCGCCTTAGTGTCACTATCCTACAGTACAAGATCAAAGTGTGAATATTACACACTTCCTCCAGGCTGCTATCTATATCCGTTCAATGTTACCCTACTCGCACAATTAATATCCAGTATGTGGCAAACTCTAAATAATAAATAGCAGCATAAGATTGCTCATATATTCTCTAGGCATTTATCTAGAAGACACATCTCCCTGTTTTCAAATATCTTAATCCGTTATCGATGCACAATCCAAAAACCTGTTTTTTTTTTCTTTTTTACATACCAAAACCTAGACGCGGATTCCGAGACGGCTATGCACAGCAAATGGTTTGAATTTTTATGATGTATTCCTAAGAACACTATCTCTAACAATCTTGAAATATTTTCATCCCTTTCCAAGATACAGAGGCTCAAAGTTACGCCATTTGTACACGTAAAATACGCACCTAAAATCCTATGTTGGGTGGTAGTTTATAAAGTGACGTGGAAAGAAGGAAGATGATGCATAGTGTCTTCGTTATCATCTGAACGGTTCAGTACTGAAGCGGATACAAAATTTTGGTGCACGTGAAATCCGGTCTCAGGCGTGAAATTAGTTTTTCTTTATTTCAGTTTCACATAAGTTATCTATATACATTTTATTGACCAATGTATTTCTTTACATGTGAGTTACATGCCCTGCTGCAGCAGGGAAAAGAAGGGAATCAGCGGAAAGATGCTCCTATCGGAGAACAAAAGATGTATGTTCCCATTTATTTTATACAACTCTGACTGAAAACTGGGTTGCCAGGTGCTTTGTTTTACCTTCCTCAACACCTTCAAAAATTTTCCCAGAAATTTTGGCATGCCAAAATATTCACGCTTCTTTCGACGAGAGAGAAGAAGGCAGCAGCAGTGGCAAAGAGAAGGAAAAGTAATAAATACTGGAAGATAGTAGACAGTGGTTGTTCGAAGGAGACAGTGCGACAGAAATAGAGGGACACAGTAGCAGTGGAACATAGTTGACAGAACAGTGCTAGGGACAGAGCGAAGGAGGAGGAGGAGGGGGGGGGCAGAATAAAGAGAAAGAGGGGTGGGTCAGAGGTGAGAGCCTCTGATAATGATAGACTAATGACAACGAGGAGTGACACTGAGAAGAGACAGCAGTAGTGGGAAGGAAGGAATGAGATATTCGCACGGTAAATGAGTGAGTGAAAAAATGCAACTGGGAGTGGATTCGTATGAGACACTTAAACTGATGGACTGGCGGATGTGACATTTTTGGGAAAATTTCTAAATGTACTGAGGAAGGTTGAAATGAGGCAGATTTCGGTCAGTGACTTTTAATATAAAAAAGAACATATTCGCAGTCTTTGTGCAGCGATAGCAGCATTTTTCCACTGGTTTCTCATATACTCCCCTGTTATTGCGAATCTCAACGTGCAAAGTCACGTGCTTTCGAACCTTCTCAAATGGTTCAAATGGCTATGGGACTTAACATCTGAGTTCATCAGTCCCCTAGACTTAGAACTACTTAAAACTAACTAACCTAAGGACATCACAAACATCCATGCCCGAGGCAGAATTCGAACTTGCGACCGTAGCAACACCGCGGTTCCGGACTGAAGCGCCTAGAACCACTCTGCCACAGCGGCCGGCGATTCTAACGTACAAATATACTTTAATAGGATGTGTACTACTATTACGAAAATCTTTCCGTAATGCTACATACTTCAACGTGTGATTTTAATGTGAAAGATAATATTTCTGAAAAATGTTTATAGGTCCTTCTCCCACTAATCAGTGTCAGTAGGTTATAAGGAGCAAACATTTCGTTCACCAAATGTTATTTTTATCCTCAGAACACTTTAAATCGTAACGGTAATATAATCCTTGATACCCACGATCAGGCAACCCTCCGAAACAACAAAAATAAACGAAAAGAAAGTTAATGAGTAGCAAAACATAACTACGCAAATAAAGTACGACTGTTTTTTCTGTGGTCTATCCATTATGAAGGACAGTTTCTCTGGTATAGTTTCTAGTTACTGAAGAACCTTTTGTTTCTCTTATTCTTCTCCTCTTCCTGCACACATGTATTGGGAAAACGCTGTCCCGACCTCTAGCATCGAGATAATGAAACAAAACCGTAGTAGGATATTCTGGATAGCCCGCTGATTAATTTTAAACAATTTCCCGAAGAAGGGCACATTTCTCACTGCCGAAGTCTATTTAGATGGAAGAGAGAGTCTGCAGTCTGTAAACAAACATTATGAAAATCACAATTGTGCCGAACTTATGAACCGACACTCTCCACAGGGGTTAGTAGTCACAACCACCAACAAATATACCATACATATACCGACACCTATCATCAAAATAAATCAATATACAACAGAGGCTTCACTTACACTTGTCATCACTTTTTCATCAATAGATAGGTTCGCGTATTTTACAATATAGAGCTACTACCCCGTAGACAAAGAAAATTCAACCAAAATCACCTGCGCCACTTTTCAGCCCAAACAAAATTTATTCTGAAATTAACTTCAGATACTACACTGAACCTCTGTTCAACTTTCGAGGACAGCTCAGTCCTTACTTTATAAACCATTTGTAAGCATCTAGCTTCAAAACTTCCCATTTCAATTAACACAAGAACAATCTCCGACCGAGAATTATTCCCTTTTGGACAACGAACTTTTATATGGCTGTTCACTCACCTTAAGTGAAAACAGACTTATTCTCTTCAGAATTAAACGAAAACATGAGCCTTACGTAAGTGATGACAAATTTCAAACTTTCCAATCAGGATAGAATCCAATATTATCTAGCTAATTTTCCTTTCTTTACGTATCGATGTAAATACGTAAGTCAGATCATAACTTCTCCTACTGCAAGATATAATATTAATTAAGCGTCAAACGCCGAACTAGTGTCCTAACCATGAACAAATGACGAACTCTGTGTCTACTTCAGACCTATTTCGGACATACTAATAAAATTCTTATTCTTTCACTCATTGTTGTTTTAAATGATTAACTCTTCTTTGGCCTTCTGTATTCTTTTTTCTTTAGACGCCAGGTCGCTGTTGTACCGCGATCGGCAGCCAAGCCCACCACTTTTTCGTACGCTCTATAACATATAACAGAATTCCTTTTAGAAAATAAAATTTATATATTTATTATCCAACCACTACGTACATCTTGTGCTGATAAAATATGAGCGAATTTTTACTCTGGGGCAGCACATGCCGAACTTATGAACCACCCTGAAAACCCGCAGATATTAAATTATATCTTCTTTGCCACTAGCATTCTTATCAATAGGTCTAATGACACAAAAATTCCACTACGATATCTTGTTCGTCAGATAGGTAGTCGACGTCATTATGTGGTAGGTGCGCTGTCCAGGCGTAGCCTGTCAGATTTCTTGGATTTTTCCATATAAAATTTTCTGTAACTGTGGCTGACCACCAGAAACATACCTTTCGCTAAAAATCGCACACTGAATGGAACATAAAATCATTATTACGAAAACCAATACGGTGCAAAACTTGTGGAACACCCTGTACGTCTGCAGATAATAAAGGCAGTAGCTTTCAGTCCGCAGTCACTCAACTCGCCATCGCCGTTCGAGTAAACGGCGTGTATTTGTGGACGTGATAATTAATTTGGACAGCTTGTCCGCGCCGCCTGGACACCTCATTAGTCTCGGTCGTGTCACGCCGGCTGCAGCCTCAAAGATAAGCCACGCCGCGCCACGCGGACACCCCGCCTCCAGCTCACACCCCGCCGCCGCCTCCATCCCCGCCTCCACCCCCGCGGCGCGGCGTCTGAGCGCGCACAAAGGCGCTGCGCCGCTAATTAAAAGTGAGAGCCACTCCTTAGCGGCCGGCAATTACTGTGCACCCGGCCGCGCATGCGCGACAGCGACGTCCCCCCAGCGCGCTGCAAACGCGTGCGGCCGGCCGCGAGGGCTCTCACCGGACCCCAAACGCTAGCGCTCCCCTCGCTGTTACGTGCGGCGACAGTCGTGCAGAATGAAGCCACCAGAAGTGAGAGCAGGCTGTTTGCAGCGCGTGAGACTCGGTGCATTGAAAAGTGAGGTTTTTCCGTTATCTCACGGGATGAAAATGTGGGCGGCGCACGATGTTTCGGAGGCAGAGCGAGGGTGCTTGAACTGCAGAGATAATCGGTGTCAGTGATAAAACTCAACTATCGAAATGTCGTCTGTCAAAGATAAAACTTATCTATCGGGCCTGAGGCGCTACCGTACGTATATCATTAAGTCTCCATGATATATGTAAAATAGCTTTATCTTTGACAAATGACAGTTCGATAATTATTTCTGCTGTTCACGGCCCCCTTGTTTCGCGGTATTTACAAAGTGATTATAAATAAACTTTCGCTACATGAGAGGATGTATTGTCGCCTGAAAATGGAGAAAGTACTAAATAATCATTTTGTAGCGTTTGAAAATACACGAACTGACAAAAGTACAAAGTCCAATAAACTAACATACACTACTGGCCATTAAAATTGCTACACCAAGAAGAAATGCAGATCATAAACGGGTATTCATTGGACAAATATATTATACTAGAACATGTGATTACATTTTCACACAATTTGGGTGCATAGATTCTGAGAAATCAGTACCCAGAACAACCAACTCTGGCCGTGAAAACGGCCTTCATACGGCTGGGCCCTGAGTCAAAGAGAGCTTGGATTGTGTGTACAGGTTCAGCTGCCCATGCAGCTTCAACACGATACCACAGTTCATCAAGAGTAGTGACTGGCTTATTCTGACGAGCCAGTTACTCGGCCACCATTGACCAGACGTTTTCAGTTGGTGAGAGATGTAGAGAATGTGCTGCCCAGGGCAGCAGTCGAACATTTTCTGTATCCAGAAAGGCCCGTACAGGACCTGCAACATGCGGTCGTGAATTATCCTGCTGAAATGTACGGTTTCGCAGGGATCGAATGAAGGGTCGAGTCACGGGTCCTAACAAATATGAAATATAATGTCCACTGTTTAAAACGCCGTCAATGCGAACAAGAGGTGACCGAGACGTGTAACCAATGGCACCCCATACCATCACGCTGGGTGATACGCCAGTATGGCGAGGACGAATACACGCTTCCAATGTGCGTTCACCGCGATGTCGCCAAACACGGATGCGACCATCATGATACTGTAAACAGAACTGGATTCATCCGAAAAAAAATGACGATTTGCCATTCGTGCACCCAGTTTCGCCTTTGAGTACACCATCGCAGGCGCTCCTGTCTGTGATGCAGAGTCAAGGATAACCGCAGCCATGGTCTCCGAGATGATAGTCCATGCTGCTGCAAAAGTCGTCGGACCGTTCGTGCAGATGGTTGTTGTCTTGCAAACGTCCCCATCTGTTGACTCAGGGATCGAGACGTGGCTGCACGATCCGTTACAGCCATGCGGATAAGATGCCTGCCATCTCGACTGCTGGTGATACGAGCCCGTTGGGATCCAGCACAGCGTTCCGTATTACCCACCTGAACCCACCGATTCCATATTATGCTAACAGTCATTGATCTCGACCAACGCGAGCAGCAATGTCGCGATACGAAAAACCGCAATCGCGATAGACTACAATCCGACCTTTATCAAAGTGGGAAATGTGATGGTACGCATTTCTCCACCTTACAAGAGGCATCACAACAACGTTTCACGAGGCAACGCCGGTCAACTGCTGTTTGTGTATGAGAAATCCTCATGTCAGCACGTTGTAGGTGTCGCCACCGGCGCCAATCTTGTGTGAATGCTCTGAAAAGCTAATCATTTGCATATCACAGCATCTTATTCCTGTCAGTTAAATTTCGCGTCTGTAGCACATCTTCGTGGTGTAGCAAGTTTAATGTCCAGTAGTGTAATAATCGTATCTGCAATGCAACGTAATCAAAGAAATTACAATGTTCTTTGTTAACATTAATTGTGTAAAGACTGTGATACTATTAACCCTTACTTCTCTTCGAGTCCTCGGAAGAATGAGAAACAAACTCGTACGCTAACATTTCATTACGTGGAAGGAAAGGTCTGTGATGTAATAATTTCTGTCTGTTATCTCAGAATATAATTGTTGTTCGTTAACGTGAAGTAACCGATTTTATTTCATGTTGAAACGTGTGCAAAGCACCTTTCCTCCGAGTTATTGCTATTTTCAGTGTAGCAGATGTATGTTAATTGTTGGCAGCCATTGCTGCAACATCCTCCAAATTCACCTACAGCTGGGCGTGGCGCCGACATATTCGCTAAAACTGGCGTCATTAATCAAGAGAAGTAAAATGTGCAAGCAAAACAAGCACATATGATCAGAATTTTAAATTATTTCAGGTACCCCATCATGCCAGCTGCGTTTGTTAAACAACGACGCAGCTCATTTTCATTTACTATTTTCAGCTACTTATAAATGTTTTCTAGGTCATCGGCAGCCGTACCTGCAGAAACCATATTCACCCTGAAAATAAGATAGCTCATCCAGAATGAGATTTTCACTCTGCAGCGGAGTGTGCGCTGATATGAAACTTCCTGGCAGATTAAAGCTGTGTGCCAGACCGAGACTCGAACTCGGGACCTTTGGCTTTCGCGGGCAAGTGTTCTACCAACTGAGCTACCCAAGCACGACTCACGCCCCGTCCACATAGCCTTACTTCTGCCAGTACCTCGTCTCCTACCTTCCAAACTTTACAGAAACTTGTAAGAGGTATGCGATGTATGCGCTGCCTGCAACAGGCAAGACTTAGGAGAGTCTCTGACCAGAGAGCAGTATGTAGTTAGTTGTCGCTAGTCTGCGGTAGTCGGCAGTAGTCGACAGTAGTCTGCGGTAGTCGGCAATGGTCGGCGCGTGTCGGCAGTCTGCTCTGGTCGGGACTCTGGAGGATGGGTATTATTGTAGAAGGTAAAGAAGCAGCCTTGCGCATATCTAGTAATGTATGTTAACTGTCATCCAATTTCTTTCAAAAAATGCGCCAATAATAATTTTTATACTATAAACTAATTTTTTTTTAAAAAAGGCATTCATTTCAATTTAAAGATTTTATTCAATGGATTATCTTTCCTTTCATGAATCACAAAGCATGGGCCAGTATTGCACGGAGCTGAGCCGAAAATTTTTTAGGTAAGAGCAGATATATTCGCAGTTTTTATTGAGATAAGAATTTTTGCTTTTTTATTCAGAGTACAGAATACAACGCGACGGAAGTGCAACACTTCCGCGAATTGCTACAGATTCCAACGATGTGCCAGCAACAAATATCAGCGTGCGAACCGTTCAACATCATCGAAAAGGGCTTTCGGAGGTGAAGGCCCACTCGTGTATCCTCGATGACTGCACGACATAAAGCCTCACGCCTCGCCTAGGCTCGTCAACACCGACATTCGACTGTTGATGACTGGAAACACGTTGTCTGGTCGGAAGAGACTCGTTTCAAATTGTGTCGAACGGATGGACGTGTACGGGCATGGAGACAACCTCATGAATCCATCGAGGGTGGGTTGTTTGGGGCAGGGGACCAGACAGCGAGGAGCGAGGTCATCGGTGTCATCGGATTAGGGAAGGACGGGGAAGGGAGTCGACCGTGCCCTTTGAAACGAACCATCCCGGCATTTGCCTGGAGCGAAATAGAGAAATCACGGGAAACATAAATCAGGATGGCCGGACCCGCGATTGAATCGCCGTCCTCCCGAATGCGAGTCTAGTGTGCTAGCCACTGCGCCACCTCGCTCGGTGAATCCATGGACCCTGCATGTCAGCAGGGGACTGTTCAAGCTGGTGGAGGCTCTGTAATGGTGTGGGGCGTGTACAGTTGGAGTGATATAGGACCCCTACGTCTAAATACGGCTCTGACATGTGACACTGAGCACCTGCATCCATTCACGGTCTTTGTGCATTCCGACGGACGGGCAATTCCAGTAAGACAATGCTACTCTCCACAAGTCCAGAATTGTTACAGTGTTGCTTCAGGAACACTCCTCTGAGTTTAAACAATTCCACTGAACCCCGAACTCCCCAGACAAGAACACTGCCGAGCGTATCTGGAATGCCTTGCAACGTGTTGTGCAGAAGAGGTCTCCAGCCCCTCGTACTCTTACTGATTTATGGACAGCCCTGAAGGATTCATGGTGTCATTTTCCTCCAGCAGTACTTCAGACATATAATCAATTATTCAAAACGACAGTCACAATCGCATTATTTGTTTTGCCGCCAACCGGTATCAACACGGGATGGGGTCATCTTCAGGGTAATTTACACTATTTGGTCGCTCGCTGGAATCGTCACCTTGCCTGTGCACGGTTGGTAACTATGAACCGCGCACAGGCAGGGTGACGATTCCAGCGAGCGACCAAATAGTGTAAATTACCCTGAAGATGACCGCATCGCGTGTTGAAACCGGTTAGCGGGAAAATAAATAATGTGATTGTGACTGTCACTTTGAATAATTGATTATATGTAAATTAATCGCTGTTTATCTGCATACAACTATGTTGTCTGCCGCTCGGGAGTAGCCGAGCGGTCTAGGGCGCTACAGTCATGGACTGTGAAGCTGCTCCCGGCGGAGGTTGGAGTCCTCCCTCGGGCATGGGTGTGTGTGTTTGTCCTTAGGATAATTTAGGTTAAGTAGTGTGTAAGCTTAGGGACTGATGTCCTTAGCAGTTAAGTCCCGTAAGATTTCACACACATTTGAACTTTTTTGAACTATATTCTCTAAAAACTTCAGACATAAGTCGAGTCCATGCCACTTCGTGTTGTGACACTTCTGTGTGCTCGCGGGGGCCCTACACAATATGAGGCAGGTGTACCAGTTTCTTTGGCTCTTCAGTGAATACCCGAATCGGAGTCGCGCTATGTTGCGTACATTCTGTAGCGACACCCTCAAACGGGAACTTTTTGATTGCCCCTTACACCATTAAGGTAAAACTAGAAAGATTCGAATCAACACGGAGGCTTACCGACAATCGTTCTTCCGACAAACCGTTTATCACTGGAAAAGAAAGAGGAGGAAATGACACCGCCGGCCGGAGTGGCCGAGCGGTTAAAGGCGCTACAGTCTGGAACCGCACTACCGCTACGGTCGCAGGTTCGAATCCTGCCTCGGCCATGGATGTGTGTGATGTCCTTAGGTTAGTTAGGTTTAAGTAGTTCTAAGTTCTGGGGGACTTATGACCACAGCAGTTGAGTCCCATAGTGCTCAGAGCCATTTTTGAAGTGACACCAATACACAAAGCACGCTCCGGAACACACCGTAAG
This sequence comes from Schistocerca cancellata, assembly GCF_023864275.1. Taxonomy (NCBI): domain Eukaryota; kingdom Metazoa; phylum Arthropoda; class Insecta; order Orthoptera; family Acrididae; genus Schistocerca; species Schistocerca cancellata. The sequence goes on along the minus strand of NC_064627.1, from coordinate 162,374,684 downwards.
ATGGCTTGCGGGACAGAGATGTCGGTGTAGGAGAAACATGAGGGATAATAGGCTTCAGTCCTCTGACTCGACAGGTGTTCCTTCTCTGTGAGAAACTCGCGGGACAATAGCGAAACAAGTACGCAGCCTCCGCGCCGCTGCGCGTGACCCGCGCGCGTAAGAACGGCAGCTGGGCGGGAGTCGGCGGTTGTGGCGCGCCAGACGGCGGGATCAATGGGTAGGCAGCGGGCAGCGGGGGCGGCCGTGACCCCGGCGGCCGCCCGCGGCTACGCCGGTCTGCGCTGCGGAGGTCGTGGCCGGCGGCCAGCGCGCTTCCCAGAAGCCCGGCCACGGCGCGCCCTGATAGCCCGCGCCGACGCCGACGCCGTCACGCGATCCGCTCCGTCTGCCGGCTGGGGCGGCCGGCTGCGCATGCTCGGGACACGCGTGCGGCGGCGATTCGGCAGTGGAAGTCTACAGCAAACACGACCGCACTCTGTGAACAGCGTTCGTCGTAATAATGGACGAACGCCAAACGTCTAGTTCTTAGAATGAGTCCCATGGTCCCGTATCCCGAAATACACGGACGGACATTAAAATTCCAAGACCACTAAGCTATTGAGCCTCAGACGTTGAATTGGCTTGAAGTGCTCTTCATGCTCGGAAATGCTAATGTAAGCATTTCTGCGAAACTCCACACAGTAGGTAGGAGTGACGCCATGTACATCTGTTTCCGTAATAGCGTGCAAAAATTTAACAGTACGTAGAAGATGCTCCACTGAACATTTTGAGGGGTCGGAGGAGCCAGCTTTAGGAGATAACAGGAATAAACGCAGAATGTCATTCTCAATGGAGAGAAGTCTACCGAAGTAAGAGTGATTTCAGGTGTGCCGCAGGGGAGTGTCGTAGGACCGTTGCTATTCACAATATACATAAATGACCTTGTGGATAACATCGGAAGTTCACTGAGGTTTTTTGCGGATGATGCTGTGGTATATCGAGAGGTTGTAATGATGGAAAATTGTACTAAAATGCAGGAGGATCTGCAACGAATTGACGCATCGTGCAGGGAATGGCAATTGAATCTCAGTGTAGACAAGTGTAATGTGCTGCGAATACATAGAAAGAAAGATCCCTTATCATTTAGCTACAATATAACAGTTCAGCAACTGGAAGCAGTTAATTCTATAAATTATCTGGGAGTAGGCTTTAGAAGTGATTTAAAATCGAATGATCATATAAAGTTGATCGTCGGTAAAGCAGATACCAGACTGAGATTCATTGGAAGAATCCTAACGAAATACAATCCGAAAACAATGGAAGTAGGTTACAGTACACTTGTGCGCCCACTGCTTCAATATTGCTCACCAGTGTGCGATCCGTACCATATAGGGTTGATAGAAGAGATAGAGAAGATGCAACGGAGAGCAGAGCGCTTCGTTACAGGTTCATTTAGTAATCGCGAAAGCGTTACGGAGATGATAGATAAACTCCAGTGGAAGACTCTGCAGGAGAGACGTTCAGTAGCTCGGTACAGGCTTTTGTTGAAACTTCGAGAACATACCTTCACCGAGGAGTCAAGCAGTATATTGGTCCCTCCTACGTATATCTCGCGAAGAGACCATGAGGATAAAATCGGAGAGATTAGAGCCCACACAGAGGCATACTGACAATCTTTCTTTCCACGAACAATACGAGACTGGAATAAAAGGGAGAACCGATAGAGCTAATCAAGGTACCCTCCGCCACACACCGTCAGGTGGCTTGCGTAGTATGGATGTAGATGTAGAAAATAACATTACTGTGTACTTTTTTGTTTACATTACTTACAGTTAACTGCAAATACCATCACTGACACAATGAACGAACCACTTGTAGTGTATCTTACAAAATGAGCTGAAACTGACTGCCATCAACCTCGATGCAAACATGACGTTGGTGAGCAAGATTCTGACGCACCCTGACAAATATCCCTTGTGTGTTTTGAATCACATCACAGGCAACTACAATTCTAGCAACTAATTCCATCTGCGTATCCACTGGGCTTTTGTGATTTTACATATACCTACAGGAAATAATCAAGGGCATTCAGGTCAAGTGACCTCGTAGGCCATGGAATAGACCCCACTTCCAATCCAGCGGCCAGTAAATACAGCACTAACATGGCTGCGGACACCGACGCGTAAGTGTGGCGGTGGATCGTCACATTGTATCGACTTATTCTCACGAACAGCCGAGAGTATATTCTCCGTCAACTCAGGTAGAGCTCTTTGCACGAACCTCCCGTACGGTGTGCCATTCAGACGGCCAGGTAGGAGATACAGCTCCTTGTTTTGTTGCAGCAAATAAATAATGTACAGGTAAATAAACAGTACAGTACCTGTAAACTCGCACGCATGTTAGTTGTAAATAAGCTGCAAAACAGTAAGGCTGGACAAAGATGTAGTCAAGTTTACTTCCATAGCTGCTAAGCTGGCTTCTCCGACCCCATGTTCCCTACCTCAGATTGTCCAGTGGAGCATCCTCTATGCCCTGTTAAGTTTTTTCATGCTCTTACGGAAACACCCTGTTTATTCAGTAACTGAGGAAAGATTGCTCAGTGGATTTTCCAAGGCGGCACCTGAAAAAGGCTCTAGTCAATCTCTCTTGCCACTGACGTGCACAGAGTATTCCCTCTCAATGTGCAAGTCGCCCACTACGGTCCAGCTGTATTTAATGGAATTGTGCGAACGGAAACGCAAAGAAAGAGTTACCCATCACACGTGGACTGTAGCATTAATAATTCTACATCTACATTTATACTCCGCAAGCCACCCAACGATGTGTGTCGGAGGGCACTTTACGTGCCACTGGCATTAACTCCCTTTTCTGTTCCAGTCGCGTGTGGTTCGCGGGAAGAACGACTGTCTGAAAGCCTCCGTGCGCGCTCGAATCTCTCTAATTTTACATTCGTGATCTCCTCGGGAGGTATAAGTAGGGGGAAGCAATATATTCGATACCTCATCCAGAAACGCACCCTCTCGAAACCTGGCGAGCAAGCTACACCGCGATGCAGAGCGCCTCTCTTGCAGAGTCTGCCACTTGAGTTTGTTAAACATCTCCGTAACGCTATCACGGTTACCAAATAACCCTGTGACGAAACGCGACGCTCTTCTTTGGATCTTCTCTATCTCCTCCGTCAACCCGATCTGGTACAGATCCCACACTGCTGAGCAATACTCAAGTATAGGTCGAACGAGTGTTTTGTAAACCACCTCCTTTGTTGATGGACTACATTTTCTAAGGACTCTCCCAATGAATCTCAACCTGGTACCCGCCTTACCAACAATTAATTTTATGTGATCACTCCACTTCAAATCGTTCCGCACGCATACTCCCAGATATTTTACAGAAGTAACTGCTACCAGTGTTTGTTCCGCTATCATATAATTATACAATAAAGCATCCTTCTTTCTATGTATTCGCAATACATTACATTTATCTGTGTTAAGGGTCAGTTGCCACTCCTTGCACCAAGTGCCTATCCGCTGCAGATCTTCCTGCATTTCGCATAGTAGTCGTGGCCACTGTAATGAACGAAGGGTTCCAAATTATGTTGATTTGTTATTATGACTTCAGTGATTGCCCAGGACAAATAAGGACCAAATACTCCTCACGGGACAATGGGTGCATATACACATGAGTGTGTGATAATTCTTGATCTTCAGACGGAAAAGGCCGCAAAATTTCTCGTAGAATGGACCGAATGAACAAGAAATCGTGTTTACTGGCTGCTAATCGCGGAAAAGTATTTGTCATGACTGCATCGGAAGGACAGTGAGTAAAGAGAAATAGAACCGCAAAGAGTAAAATCGTGCCCGAAGGATCACCACATAGTTAATGATTGGTCAATCTGAACCAACTCGCGTATCATCCCATACAAATTTAGTACACCATTAGTGGAACACACAGTATTTGCGCGAGACGGGGCGCTGTGAGGTTGCAGGTGCAGTCGGACGCTAACATGTACGTGGCTAGTCTGCTCGTGAATTGCGTTCTCCTCTCGCGGTGAAGGAAAGCCATTCCCCGTGCCTTTCGGCAACCAAAGCCATCTATTGCGGCTCCCGACGAGGAAGTGTTTCCTGTGGCTCCTGGCGAAGAAGTGTTTACTAGGGCTCCCAGCGTGGAAGTGTGCAATACTTTTTATCTCCTGCTGCTTCTCTGCGCGAGCCCGCCGAAACTGCCATTTTTGTCAGTCTGATACGAAGTAATCTATCCGAAACCTCCTATCGGTTTTGTTCTTCTCATAGGTTCGGGGTCGATTTTTTAAAGATTCCGAATGCCGACCTATTCGAATTCCTGTTTCCAGAAACTCGCGAGTGCTGCCCTGTGACACATCGCCGTTCCCAAAGATACCGAGTTCCGACCTATCAAAAGGCACTCCACCAAAAACTTTTGTTAACTTTATTTTGTCAATGTTTGTGCTCAAAGCGTCAGTGGGCTATCGTCACTAGGCAGAAGACTTGCTTATGGAGGCGCCCCGTGGCTACTGTAACGATACTACGTTACCGTGTGGGACACGCCATTTGCATGGATGGTTTGTCGTTTGGAGAAACTTCTATATTCATATTCGCAAACTGGTGAGGACATGGCGAGTTCGCTGAACTTAGCACGCAAGTACATTCTTTCTCGAGTGTTGCCAGCCGGCCGGAGGGGGGGGGGGGGGGGCGAGCGGTTCTAGGCGCTACAGTCTGGAACCGCGCGACCGCTACGGTCGCAGGTTCGAGTCCTGCCTCAGGCATGGATGTATGTGATATCATTAGGTTAGTTAGGTTTAAGTAGTTCTAAGTTTTAGGGGATTGATGACCTCAGAAGTTGAGTCCCATAGTGCTCAGAGCTATTTGAACCATAGACCCACGTCTCATCACTAGTTATGGTTCTCTTAAGGAACATCTCTTTCTCATTTGCGCGATTTAAAAACTCTTCACTGACTGCGAGGCGAAGGTTTTTCTGGTCCTGACTCATGAGCCGTGCGACGTACTTGGCTGCAACACAATGCATTCCAAGATGCTGTGTCAGGATTTCATGACATGATACAACTGAAATGTTACATTCATCTGCAGTCTCTCGGACAGTCAGTCTTCGATTGGCACTCACGATTTCTTTGCGGTTCCTAACATGAGCGTCGGCGGTAGACGTCGAAGGGCGTTCTGAGCGAGGGTCATCTTTAACTTGAGTCCGACCATTTTTAAACAGTGTACCGAGGACGGCTTAAGCACTCATCACAATAGGCTTCCTGCCACTGTACAGGTTTTCCTGAGGTTGAGGCAAAATTTAATGCAGACGAGTTGCTACTCTAACTCTGCTATCTTGTCAAACTGTCCGACAAAACGTTCTACTCAATACAGCAATGAATAATAACTAACAGACACACAACAATGAAACTACCGGCAGCTACGCGTTAAACACATGCGTGTGCAGCGATGCCAACCGTATTTTGCTCCAACACATCATTGGCGCAAAATTACGAATGTTCCGGAATTTTTTGAACAGACCTCGTACATCACAATTTAGTGATTAATTAGAGCTATCTTACCGATGGATTAAGTGTGCTGAGTGAAAAGGAGAATGAAACACGCGGCTGACTACAGCCTGGCGTGTTTCAGTTCCTCACTTGGAAATCGCATTTGAATGTTACTTCTTTGTGAGAAGATTGAGTTGTGTTCCGTGAAAGAAAGAAAAACGACTACCAGCACATCGCGGATTCGAAATCGAGAGTACGGCTTCTCGCTTCGCAACACTGCTGCTCGTGCAGGGCAACATCATCCAAACATGGAACCGGTGGGTTCAGGAGGGTATGCTGAACGCCATACGGGATTTCGGCGGTACTTCGCGATTAGATCCCTCAAGCGTACAGGATCCTACACCCATTTCACTCACTTTGAGTCAGCAGACTGGCTTGTTGAGACGCGTCGCCTCCAAATATGCTGACTGGTCTCATTTCTTGAGACACATGAAGCTCCCAAAGGCGGCAAGAGGCGAAGGACATCAATGTACTTGGAAAATGAGGAACATTTAGCTGAAATGAAAACAAGTTCCATTCCCTTGGTAATATCATTCTGGTAGTACAGGCCGAATTCTTCCCTTTGTAACTTGTAGTAAGCCCACTGATTTTCAAACGGAATTGTGCAAGGAAACTGTGAGTCTGCGGTTGCACAACCAAGTCTTTGACCAAAGAACTTCGCGGATCTGTAAAAGCCTCCTCCTGCCGCAGTTGGCAATAATAGCTAACCGTAAAACAATGCGTGCAGGGGACTGCAAGGAGAAAACTCGTAATTGCTAATGGGCAGGGCACTTCTTACTTGGTGGCAGTTATGGGCGGACAGCGTTTCAGCATGCCTGCACAGGTAAACTTTGCTCCAGAGTGCGCAGACGGTACATCTCTTCCATACAGAGCTCCGAGTGCGCTTTAAATGGTTACGGTATCGCGGAAATTTTTTGATAATCGATTTCGTAAAGACCTGTATTTAATTACGCAAAATTGACGTCGTTTCAATTGTACTTAGAACCACATGGCCACAGACTAGCCTATTCATTTGTGACACTAGTAAATGCGTGCAAATCGTCTTCATTTATTATTTAAAACATCGCGTGAGTGTAGTGTTTAGTTATTACGTGTAGGTTTCCATCTCATTAACTCAATTTATGCCACTTGCTTTGTATTGAGGGTTGAATAACACTTACGTGGTTTTTTGTCCTACTGATTTTTATTTGCATGAACTAGTTTTCGGCTTATTAGGCCATCTTCAGATAACTACTGGCTATTGTTTACAAGGAGCTTCTGTTCTTACGAACCAAACATTCTGGACTAGGATACAACGCACTTACATTCGATATTTAGGTGTAGTATTGTCTTTGGAATTGTCAAATGGGTCTTTTGACTTTTTGTTCTGTAAAACTGTTCTTTAACATTATAAATAACATTTTATGGTTTGTCAGTAGCATGTATGACAACAATTAGAATTATTTAGAATACACATTATTACAAAATCACAATTTTTTGGTTTTGTTGTGAACAGTTGCACTGGACATTTATTGTTGGTTGTACAACAGCGATGTTTCCTTTGGGAGCTACATTTTGTTATTAGAAAATTGCGCATTAATATATGCCCAATATTACATTGTTACAGCTGAGTTACGGTTAGGAATGTAAACACATAAGGGATATTACATTATATTGGAGAGTGAATTTGTTTACTATTGGGACACTTTGTGGTTAGTAGCAGGTTTACTTTATTGTGTACAGTTTATGAGTGGTGATGTGCTCAGTTGCAATTAGTTATTTAGAACCAGCTGGGGATTTAGGGCTAAGGGTTTGTTAATTTCAAGTGCTTCTAGTACGCTGAGTTTTCTGCCTTTGTTGGCTATGTGTAGCACTTCTGCGTTTGTTAGATATTTGTGTCCTTCTTTGAGCACATGTTCAGCAAACGTGGAGTCTGATTTATTTAATCTCCAGCTGCGTTCATGTTTAGTCAGCCTTGTTGATGTGGCTCGGCCCGTTTGACCAATGTACAGTTTATTGCAGTGAGTGCAAGTTATTTTGTAGACCCCACTGTTGCTTAGTTTATCTGTTTTTTCGTTGCTGTTGAATAGGAGATCAGCTGTAATACCTCTTACATAAAATGATGGTTACAGAACAAAAAGTCAAAAGACGCATTTGACGATTCCGAAGACAATACTACAACTGAAGATCGTATGTATCTTAGTCCAGAATGTTTGGTTCGTAAGAACACAAGCTCCTTGTAAAGAATAGCCAGTAGTTATCTGAAGATTGCCTAAAAAGCCGAAAACTAGTTCATGCAAATAAAAATCAGTAGGACAAAAAGCCACGTAAGTGCTATTCAACCCTCAATATGGAATTGTTCTATCAAGAAGCGACGGGAGAATCCATGAATAAGACTTGCTTTGTATTCTGAACGAAGGGGTCATAGGTCAAGCGAATCAGCCGGAATTAAAGCTGTGATTAGGGGTTGTGAGTCGTGCTTGGGTAGCTCAGTTGGTAGAACACTTGCCCGCGAAAGGCAAAGGTCCTGAGTTAGAGCCTCGGTCCGGCACACAGTTTTAATCTGCCAGGAAGCTTCGTACCAGCGCACACTCCGCTACAGAGTGAAAATTTCATCCAAGCTGCAATAGCCTACCTTCAAATATTTCAAAACCACTCTAATTCGTTATTTAAAACATTGCAACAGCACCTCGCTTGTGGACTGCATATAGTTTACGATTGTAAACCGCGTTGGTGACACCTGGAGGGGGTGGAGGGGTGGGGGAGATAAAGGCCCAGGGGGCGCCTCGGCGGTCAGATCGGCAGCGCAACTGAAGATGGCAGCATGGTCGCTTGCCGAAATATTGTGCCAATTGGACGCTAACAGCCAGCTGTTCACCACTGAGCTCTTTCGTCATGAAGTACGCAGCTAGAAATTGAAGAATCACAGCACATAGTAACCTAATTATGAAACGATAAAATTTGCTTTATCTGCATGAAAAAAAAACTGAAGAAAGGAAGTAGTTTATCGAGGAGAGGAGAAGCGGTGACACCTTGGGCGGTTCTTCCAGGCTTTGCTTGCGAATGCGAGTACAGTATCGTAACAAGTGCCGCCACATTTCTGAGTAAACCTCGCAGTGTGCACGACATGTGGCAGAAGCTACGTGCCAGGCCAGCAGAAGCGACGCTCGGCAGCAGGTGGGGGCACCGACAGACGCAGTGGGGTGAGGGCGGCGAGGGCCGGCCTTGGGGCGGGTGGGCGTCGCCCAGACGGCTGATAGCCCGTCACGGCGCGCCGCATTCCCTGCCGCCCGGCGGCCGGCGCGAGTGATTCACGGCGCGCCGCTTCCCATACCGCCGTGCCCCGGGTGCAGCCGACAACCGGATGCGAGATCCACCGCGGCGCCGTCACTACCTGTTAACACTCTTTTTCCTTCAGGTACCACTCTTCTCACTGTTTTGTTGCGGCCCGCCACGAATTCCTATCCTGTGCCAACCTCTCTCCCAGAGTACCAGTGGCACCCGAAGCTCTCACATATTTCTTGGATATATTCCAGTCTCTTTCCTCCTCCTCTACAGCTGCCCCCCTCCCCCTTCAGTACTATGGCAGCTATTCCCTGATCTTCCTGCTCTTTCTTCCTGTCACTCTTTTACATATGTTCTTTTCCTTCAGGATTAAGTGGAGAGCTTCCTCCTTTTTTATTTTATCGGTTCACCCAGTTTTCAAAGATATATCTTGGTATATCGTCTAGAAGATACACAACACAGATGTACACAGAAGAGCACCGCACTGCCTAGTCCTCAGCCGCAACTACACTACTTCCCATTAAAATCGCTACACCACGAAGATGACGTGCTACAGACGCGAAATTTAACCGACAGGAAGAAGATGCTGTCATATGCAAATGATTAGCTTTTCAGAGCATTCACAGAACGTTAGCGCCGGTGGCGACGCCTACAACGTGCTAACATAAGGAAAGTTTCCAACCGATTGCTCATACACAAACACCAGTTGACCGGCGTCGCCTGGTGAAACGTTGTTGTGATGCCTCGTGTAAGGAGGAGCAATGCGTACCATCACGTTTCCGACTTTGATAAAGGTCGGATTGTAGCCTATCGCGTTTGCGGTTTATCGTATCGCGACATTGCTGCTCGCGTTGGTCGAGATCCAATGACTGTTAGCAGAATATGGAATCGGTGGGTTCAGGAGGGAAATACGAAACGCCGTACTGGATCCCAACGGCCTCGTATTACTAGCGGTGGAGCTGACAGGCATCTTACCCGCATGGCTGTAACCGATCGTTTAGCCACGTCTCTATCCCTGAGTCAACAGATGGGGACGTTTGCGAGACAACAACCATCTGCACGAACAGTTCGACGAAGTTTGCAGCAGCATGGACTATCAGCTCGGAGACCATGGCTGCGGTTACCCTTGACGCTGTATCACAGACAGGAGCGCCTGCGACGGTGTACTCAACGACGAACCTGGGTGCACGAATGGCAAAACGTCATTTTTTCGGATGAATCCAGGTTCTGTTTACAGCATCATGATGGTCACATCCGTGTTTGGCGACATCGCGGTGAACGAACATTGGAAGCGTGTATTTGTCATCGCCATACTGGCGTACCACCGGGCGTGATGGTATGGGGTGCCATTGGTTACACGTCCCGGTCACCTCTTGTTAGCACTGACGGCACTTTGAACGGTGGTCGTTACATTTCAGATGTGTTACGACCTGTGGCTCTACCCTTCATTCGATCCCTGCGAAACCCTACATTCCAGCAGGATAATGCAGGAGCGCATGTTGCAGGTCCTGTACGGGCCTTAGTGGATACAGAAAATGTTCGACTGCTGCTCTGGCCAGCACATTCTCCAGATGTCTCACCAATTGAAAACGTCTGGTCAATGGCGGCCCAGCAGCTGGCTCGTCACAATACGCCAGTCACACTACTCTTGATGGTCTGTGGTATCGTGTTGAAGCTGCCAGGGCAGCTGTACCTGTACACGCCATCCAAGCTCTGTTTGACTCAATGCCCAGGAGTATCAAGGCCGTTATTACGGCCAGAGGCGGTTGTTCTGCGTACTGATTTCTCAGGATCTATGCACCCAAATTGCGTGAAAATGTAACCACATGTCAGCTCTCGTATAAAACATTTGTGCAATGAATACCCGTTTATCATCTGCATTTCTTCTTGGCGTAGCAATTTTAATGGCCAGTAGTGTATGTTCTTTTCCTTGAGATTCAGTGGAGAACTTCCTCATTCTTCATTTTATCGGTTCACCCAGTTTTCAAAGATATATCTTGCTATATCGTCCAGAAGATACACAACACATGTGTACACAGAAAAGCTCCGCACTGCCTAGTCCTCAGGCGCAACTAAGTTACAGTCAGTCTCCAGAGAGGACCCCACGTAGGAAGTCTATATTATGCACCACCTGCCGTCACAGAAATAGCTCCCAAGAGAAACACGGACATAAGACGACACACGGCTCTACTCAGACAGTATCCCCACAGTATGAAGACAGTATCAGCAGTACCTCTAGACAGCATCAGCACTCGCCCACAGTCGCCCCCAAGGAAAGAGAACTTCACAAATTGATCGTAATTTCCGCTCACTTGTTCAGGACTAGACCAGAGTTAATGACAGACCAGTGCAGGTGAACACTGAAACTACTACCAAGCACCATCTTCACACTACAGTTGTTCGTCAGGCTTCTACAAATAAATCATTGTAAACTGTCCCTAATCTCTGTCGCCTCACCATCACGTTCCCATACATATTACCTAACCAAACTTGGCCCTGTGAAGAGCCTGTATAGTTGCCAAGTGCAGGCAACCCACCTCATGACAGTGGTAGGCGGTTCTCTTTCTGTCACCTTACTATGCTTGACGTCAGGTACATTTCGTAAATACAAAACTTTACTGCACAACATCTCAAAAGCTCTCTACTTCCACCTCTCCCACAGTCTGTGATTTACTACCAAACAATCCTGCTCTCCAAACGTACATTTTCAAATGTCTTACTGAAATAAAGGTCTATTTTTGATACTAGTACAAATCTTTTGGTCAGGAATGCCTTCTCTGCTACTGCCTGTCTGCTTTTTGTGTTCACCTTTCTTCCTCCGACGTACATTACTTTGCTTCCAAGGAAGTACAATTCCTTCACTTCGTCCCCTTTGTCGTCCCAAACTTTGATGTTAATATAATCGTTACTGTCATTTCTCATACACCTCATTTTCCGGTTTATTCCAAATCCACATTACGTACTCATTACACTGTCCTTCAATTGAACAGATCCTGTAATTCTCTCAGTGGTAACTTGGAATAAATGTGGTTAAAACGGTTAAAAGGTCCTAAAATAAGGAGGAGTTATCCCTACAATCCAATGCGTATATTTAATATTACGAACGAGGCGGCATCCCTTTATCGCACAATTTTTATTCTGAGCATCTCGTTCTCGGACTTCCATTTTATACTCCCATCTTGTCTTTTGTTCATATTGTATATTACATGTCTTTTCTATAGTTTGCTCTATTTTTCATTATTACTACCGGTTTCGGTCTCACACCAACATTGCAGTATCTGTACACACCGAAACGAACCTTGAAACAATCAGACATGAAGAGAGTCCAGTCAGTTATACATATGTGGTTAAAGCAACACTGACAAAATATCAAATATTATTCACGTCTCATATCTGTATAGCAATCCATATAATCATAGCCCCGTCTGAAATGATGAGGCTGGTCCCAGCGGAGGTTCGAGTCCTCCATCGGGCAAGGGTGTGATGATGATGATGATGATGTTTGGTTTGTGGGGCGCTCAACTGCGTGGTTATCAGCGCCCGTACAATTACCCAATCTTTGCTCAGTCCAATTTCGCCACGTTCCTGGATGATGATGAAATGATGAGGACAACACAAACACCCAGTCATCTCGAGGCAGGTGAAAATCCCTGACCCCGGGGGCAAGGGTGTGTGTGATTGTCCTTAGGATAATTTAGGTTAAGTAGTGTGTAAGCTTAGGGACTGATGACCTTAGCAGTTAAGTCCCATAAGATTTCACACACATTTGAACATTTGAAATGATGAAGATCTAGAGAACCAGACGGATATTCTAGCACAGGAAATGATGAGGCCATTCGAAAGCCCAGATATAACTGTTTAACTAATTGTTCTTAAATGAAAGTGTTTCCGAACAGAAATATGTGTTACGAAGAGTCAAAACAAAGCTATAAGTAATACTGCTTCACACAACCAGTGATAGAAGTTATTAGAATATATTACAGAAAACCTTGACTCTAGGACTAAAGAATAGCATAAACAAAAATTTTACTATAAAAGCGTCAGACACTTGTAGAGGAGTATAACAAGAGAAATGTAATTACATCACAGAAACAACAGTGAAACATGTGAAAACATAGAACAGTATTGAGTCTAGATAAAAGATAGGGGAAGATGTGACTAGTAGCACTTAAAGGAAAGGAAATACGCCTAAGTCATAAAAACAAGTACAGTTCATTTAAAAAAATAAAGGACTAATATCAACGTATAGGCACGCGAAAAATAATAGATACAACTACGTCAGTAGTATTACATTTTCTTACCAATAATACTAGAGTATTAAATAGCTCGTGTCATGAATTTAAAGGGATACGGAACAGATGGCAGTCACTTTCAAAGAATCTTCGGTTGCTTTGTCCCAATGTACAACCAGCCATAGCGGGGAACAGACATTGAGCGATTCATTGCTGGAATCCTAATACGTGGGTGTAGTCCATACGAGGGTGTGACAGAAATGTGCAAGGGACTTAAATGAGAATTCTTAGGAGAAACTCGACACAGTTCTCACGTAACCCTGTTTTATAAATTTAGAGAACTTGTATTAGAAGAAGATTGTGAGACGGTTATGCCACTACACTTATGTACCTATCGTAGGGATCATGAGAACAGGATAAGAGGAATTAGGATGCATACAGAGGCATACGGACAGTCACTTTTCTCCTGCTCCATGTGCGAATGGAGTAGAACGAAAATCGATAATGCGCTGTGTGGTGGTTTGCGGTGTATACATGCAGATACAGCCGCTCGTGACTGCCAGTACTTAGGTTTTATCAAATTGAATTCCATGGTTTCCAGACTGCAAAGCGCATTTCCATCAAATTCACTCCTTCGACAGTGGCCTATATGCTTGTGTTCGTTCTTCTATCGTACACTTTCTGGCACCCACGTACAGCTCGCCACACGCCACACAGACACTGGATTCGTGTTCTGGAGTACCGTGTGTAACTCAGACTTTTTGAGGGCAGAGACAGCAGTTGGCGAAACCAGCAAGGCTGCCCTTCGCAGTGCAGGAAGCACAAAGACTGATATAAAATTAATTTAGAAAAGCCGATTACAGATACACATTGCTGGCGAGATGGCGCGTCAGTTTATACTGAGCACGGACGTATTAGCTGAGTAATTAAAAAATTCCTAAATTAAATCATTCAGTTTATCAAAACTAATTTTCTCCGACCAACAAACCACACCGATGTCACTCCTCCAAGGCGAAATATCGGTTAGAAAGAGTTCAACATTTTTCTTCTCCATGATTTAATAAATATTACCCGGCCGCTGTGGCCGAGCGGTTCTAGGGTCTTGAATCCGGAACTGCGCGACTGCTACGGTCGCAGGTTCGAATCGTGCCTCGGGCATGGATGTCTGTGATGTCCTTAGTTTAGTTAGGCTTAAGTAGTTCTAAGTTCTACGGGACTGATGACCTCAGATGTTAAGTCCACAGTGCTCAGAGCCATTTGAACCATTTGAATAAATATTAAAATCCCTCACGTTGGCAGATTGTCTTAAAATTTGGAACCTTTAGGTTCAAATATGACCGCACGGCACAGGGACACCAATTCATTGCATCCTTCGGAGGACTGTCCCTCAGTGAGGCCCAGTAACCTAACCCTCAAACGACCGAGCCCCGCCTCCAGTCTGGGACATAGGAACTATTAGCGCCGCCGCGTCCAGTTATGTTGGCATCGGGCCTTTTCGCCCACTGCCGAAGTGCACCGTGGAGACGTGTCCGTGGTAATAAAATTCCTGGGAGAGCTTCTCCGAGCTCCACTCTTAGGCGGCTCTTTGAAGGTGCTAGACGTGCTGTTTTTGAGTAACCATAACGCAGAAGTGCCCGTCATCTTAGTTCAAGCTTCACTTTGCATCACTTTGGAAACAATCTCGAGTAACATCCTACTGCTATTGAGTATCGTGATTACCGATCGGGAGCTTATGGGAACTAGAGTGGTTGCTCAGATGCCGTTACGCGAAATGCCACCCTTGCATCCAACACTGTTGGTCTGTCAGCAGTGATGCAGCAAGTTACAACTCGCTGCCCTTGTTTGTGCTTACCAAATGGTTCAAATGGCTCTGAGCACTATGGGACTTAACTTCTGAAGTCATCAGTCCCCTAGAACTTAGAACGACTTAAACCTAACTAACCTAAGGACATCACCCACAAGGAGGATATGACAAACATCAATTTTGTAAGAATGATTAAATGGGATGATGGATGAATGACTCAGTTTTAACGTGAATACATTACAGGAAAACGTGCAGATATGGTATTAAGAAAGATACGAAAGCAGGTATTAAGCAACTTTTTTGATGCACTGGGGTGGCAGTTTTATTTATTTATACTAAATTTAGCTGAAGATTATAGCCGGCCGGAGTGGCCGAGAGGTTCTAGGCGCTACAGTCTGGAACCGCGCGACCGCTACGATCGCAGGTTCGAGTCCTGCCTCGGACATGGACGTGTGGGATGTCCTTAGGTTAGTTAGGTGTAAGTAGTTCTACGTTCTAGGGGACTGATGACCTCATAAGTTAAGTCCCATAGTGCTCAGAGCCATTTGAACCATTTGAAGATTATAGAGGTCGTGGGGCGAAGTTAAAACTTCTGATTCTATGAAACGAATATTTCTTCAATAATCAGTCTCCTGGTGGAGTGCCATTACTTTATAGTGCTTGCGATCGGCTCCCTGTGCTATGCCCGCTTCCCAGCTTCGTTTTTCACTTGTTATTGCCGCTTCCAACTACTACAGAATCTGTTAGCGAGATCCGTTGTCGTTAGGTGACAACACATAGATGAACTGTCGAAAGATTGGACATTGTCGCGCTGATGCTCTAATTGTTCACTCAAACCTCTTGAACTGAATGAAGCTATAGATAGTTGATTACAGAATTTAAAAAAAAAAAAAGAAACACATAAATTGCAGAGAATCTATACCTATGTCTGCATATACATCTCCAGAGACTGGATGCCAGGGGTATAAGTGGAGATATTCTTATTCGTAGGTGAGGACAGTGCACTGGAAACATTAAATCAGTATTTACTTCACAGACTAATAAGTATAGCTTTTCGGAGTAGTACGTTTTTAGGTTGGTTGGTACCTTCCGAGTACATGAGGCAAAAGCATGCCATTAATGCACTATTACCCCTGAGCCGCAGGTGAGATGCTGAAGCATGGAGGTGTGGACACAAAACAGTTGGACTATAATGACTTGCGAAACCCACTTAGTGGTGCAGTTACAACTGTGCAGAAAACACATGGTAGTACGTTATGTGACGTGTTTGTTGGAAGACTGTTCGACACAGAGGAAAAAAAGAACCAACACACTGGTGAGTGTGCATATTAAGGTACCAATGACGACAATATCTGAACTTACACGCAGTATACGTAATGTATATACTCTGCAGTCCGCTGTAGCACGAATGTTAGAGAGTATTTCCTACTGTACCACTTGGGGCTATTTTCTGTTCCATTTACACGTGGATCGCAGGAACAATGATGGATTAAATATCTCTGTGCTGGTGTGGCCGAGCGGTTCTAGGCGCTTCAGTCAGGAACCGCACGACCGCTACCGTCTTAGGTTCGAAACCTCCCTCGGACATAGATGTGTGTGATATCCTTAGTTTAGTTAGGTTTAAGTAGCTCTAAGTTCTAGGGGACTGATGACCTCAGATGTAACGTCCCATAGTGCTCAGAGCCATTTGAACCATTATATCTGTTCACGACGTAAATACTCAAATGTTGTCTTGGTTGTCAATACAAGAGCGATACATAGTCTTAGAATCTTCCCTTCTTAATAGTTCTTTGAACTTTCTAAGAATTCTTTGGCAGGATAGCTGGCCTCTGTCTTCGTTTGTCACGTCAGGTTCTTCAACCTTTCGCGCTGCAGTCATGGACTGTGCGGCTGATCCCGGCTGAGGTTCGAGTCCTCCTTCGGGCATGGGTGTCTCTGTTTGTCCTTAGGATAATTTAGGTTACGTAGAGTGTAAGCTTAGGGACTTATGACCTTAGCAGTTAAGTCCCATAAGATTTCACACATTTCTTCAACCTTTCATTAACTCTCTACCACGATACAAAAAAACCTGTGTCCAGTTGATATACTAACACCAGTCCATTTAATATTCCCTGTTGGTACTACTTATCATGGATCCCGTATGATATTATGGGATGGTTCACGTGAGTAAGGCATCTCCATTATAGACTGATTGCGTTTTCCCTAAAGACTGCCACCCACTTAACATTTGACGTGGTCATTTCATATCATATAGGCCTACATCAAAAATGTTACATCCAGGAATTTTTATGAGTTGACTGATACCAGTTGTGGCTCAGTGATGTTGTAACCATAAGATACAACGTTTTCATGTCTTTTGAAATTCACATTTTCCCCTTTCTGATCGTTTAAAGCTAGTTGCAATTCTCTGCACCAGTGAGGTATCTTATCACGATCTGACAATATCTGTGCAGTGTTTCTCGCACAGTACCTCATTTCAGATAACTGCTTCATCTACAAAAAGTGTAGCGTTACTGTTGATATTGTCTGATAGCTTATTAACATAAGACTGCCCTGCAAAAAGAAAGTGAAGCACATGGTAGGAGGGGGGTACAATGTGAAAGTTCGCGGAGTTGACAGGGTATGTGATGTTATTTCAGTGATTACGAAACAGTCAGACGTACTAAAGTCTTGTCTCTATGAGCCCATTTATCAGTACTAGTTTGTACCCATTCTCCTCTCATTCGCTTGGAAAGGGTGTCCTGAGGCAAGCTGGTCCGCAGCTTTTGTAACTGGTCCTTGACGCCCTCGAGTGAGTTGACGTCCGAGCTGGTCGTAAACATGTTCTATTGGCGGTATCTGTAAGGGCCCTGCTGGCGACAGTATTACCTCAACATTACACATCGAAAACATGTCACGAGTGGGCGAGACTGTCACGTTGAAAAGTGGCACTACAGTACTGTTATATTAGAGCTGACACCCGAGTACGCAGGATGTACTGTAGCTCCGCCATAGTTCCCTCAGTCATTACAGTACCCGATGGCTTCCTACACCGTGGGGTCAGGACTATCACCGTGTGCCTCTCCAAAACAGTGGAAGATTGGAAGTTCTACATATGTCACGTACACAATCGCTGACGATGATCATTCGGAGTAGTGCAGAAACGCGGTTCATTGCTGAAGGCAGAGCAACGCCATTCATCAGCAGTCCGTATTCGCCGGTCAGGGCACCTCTCCAAATGCAGCCGTCTGTGTTGTGTTGTGGAGTTAACGGCAGCCAACGCTTGGGACAATAATTGCCTTCCGGTTGCTACTAATCTCCGATTAATGGTGCGGCATGATGCAGAATGTTGCAGATAGTCTATTACATGAGCTCGGATGGCAGACGCAGAGGTGAAGAGGTTGTGATGTGCTTGGCGCATAGTATGGCGATCCGGTCTCGTTGTGGTCACAGGTGACCAGCCAGAAGCTTCATTCCATTTTTGTCTGCCCTCACGTCCCATGCAGTATAACATCGGACCACCGTAACATCAGTGTTTCCCATAAGTCTGGATACTGCACGACTCTACGAGCCGGCCAAATGAAGACACACAATGAGACCCCTTTAACAGTCTGCCAGGTCTGATAAAGATGTAGCATACTATACGCAGAACTCCATGTCCTCCATAGTGATCATCAACGTCTGACAGTGGTCATGCTCGGTATGTACGCTACCAGGGCTGGAATCAACACTGATGGCCCCCTTGGGAAAGTTCTCACGCTGGGAATTACAACTTCAGTCACTCGCATACCCATCTATGGTGCATACACGTGTAAGGATTCGAGGTCAGAAAAACAACTGTGTAAGCTGTAAAGAACTCTGGTTTAATGTTGCAACCTTATCACAGAAATACACGTATTTACACAGTTTACAACGTGACAATGTTACGACAGTTGTAAAACGAATGCATCTCGTCCTCAGAAAGTGAAATAATCTGAAACCCCACGAAGGTTAATTTTAACTAGAAGTTTCTTTACAAAATTATTCTTATGGCTACGTCATGATGTTGGCCAGTACTACGATAAATCATCCGATTCCGGTTCAAAGTTTGGTACTATTTAGGATGACAATCAAGTCTACAGAGGAGGGTTAGTTTTTTGTGACAAGTTGAGCAAAGATTACCGAAGGTCGCTCGAGTTTACAGGGGACGCAAGCTGGTGAATGAACAAGTTTACACCTCTGTGCACAGTATTTACCTTAGCTGCGATGAGCTGTCGTCTGCATGGCTGCTCTCGTCCTCTGAAATTCCTATAAAATTTAATTACACCTTTCGTGATTTTCCCAGCAGAAACTCTCCCTATGTTTCTCGTTATACGAGAAAACATGTACTCGCCCTATTCTTGGAATATGGCGATTTGCATGCACATGGCTGGAGCAGCGTGCATATTAAAATGCCCTCTCAGTCCTCGCAAGGACAATTATCTATGTGGCTGGTTCATTTCTCCACAGTGGGAGCTCAACGACGCTGCAGCTAATATCTAGCTGAATGTCAGCCGCAGTGCTCACACAAATTTCTCCTCTCCGTCGTACAGTGGGTTATGCGCCACATTCTGCACTTGACGCCAGTTCAGAGAAAAGTCCACGGAGATTTCACTCTCGTCTTTCTCGTAGCCCAACTCTCTCCCCACCTGGGTTCTTTCATTCTCCACGTCACGGCTCTTTTCGACCAATAGGAGCGTTCCTCTTACTTTGTAGGAACTCTCTCTGCCAATCTCAAGGTAGCTACTATTGAACTGCGTCAAATTCTCCGCACTTTACTCTTTCCTAGCTCGTTTCTGCCAATTGGACGCTTCGTGCCCACTCATGTGTACCATTCGCTGTTCACGTGACCAACTGCATCACTGGTTTTGTTCATATCCATTTGGAATTCCGAAACGCAATTTTCTATAGCTTCTTTCTGTCCTGCCTCTGGTGGCCCATTACTTGCTCAGCAGTATGCATCACCTGGACGGTCACTGACTCCCACCGTGGGACGGCCCCCTAAGAGCTTTTCGTGGTGCCTCCCATGGCGCGGCCTCTGCGTCTGCCCACGCTGGCCTCCACACAAAAGTTTCAACTCGCTGCTTGTTTCACCTTCTGCTCATTGACATGCATTATACAGGGTGTTACAAAAAGGTACGGCCAAACTTTAAGGAAACGTTCCTCACACACAAAGAAAGAAAATATGTTATGTGGACATGTGTCCGGAAACGCTTACTTTCCATGTTAGAGCTCGTTTTATTACTTCTCTTCAAATCGCATTAATCATGGAATGGAAACACACAGCAACAGAACGTACCAGCGTGGCTTCAAACACTTTGTTTCAGGAAATGTTCAAAATGTCCTCCGTTAGCGACGATACATGCATCCACCCTCCGTCGCATGGAATCCCTGATGCGCTGATGCAGCCCTGGAGGATGGCGTATTGTATCACAGCCGTCCACAATACGAGCACGAAGAGTCTCTACATTTGGTACTGGGGTTGCGTAGACAAGAGCTTTCAAATGCCCCCTTAAATAAAAGTCAAGAGGGTTGAGTTCAGGAGAGCGTGGAGGCCATGGAATTGGTCCGCCTCTACTAATCCATCGGTCACCGAATCTGTTGTTGAGAAGCGTACGAACATTTCGACTGAAATGTGCAGGAGCTCCATCGTGCATGAACAACAGGTTGCGTCGTACTTGTAAAGGCACATGTTCTGGCAGCACAGGTAGAGTATCCGGTATGAAATTATGATAACGTGCTCCATTGAGTGTAGGTTGAAGAGCATGGGGCCCAATCAAGACATCACCAACAATGCCTGCCCAAAAGTTCACAGAAAATCTGTGTTTATGACGTGATTGCACAACTGCGTGCGGATTCTCGTCAGCCCACACATGTTGATTGTGAAAATTTACAATTTCATCACGTTGGAATGAAGCCTCATCCGTAAAGAGAACATTTGCACTGAAATGAGGATTGACACATTGTTGGATGAACCATTCGCAGAAGTGTACCCGTGGAGGCCAATCAGCTGCTGATAGTGCCTGCACACGCTGTACATGGTACGCAAACAACTGGTTCTCCCGTAGCACTCTCCATACAGTGACGTGGTCAACGTTACCTTATACAGCAGCAACTTCTCTGATGCTGACATTAGGGTTATCGTCAACTGTACGAAGAATTGCCTCGTCCATTGCAGGTGTCCTCGTCGTTCTAGGTCTTCCCCAGTCGCGAGTCATAGGCTGGAATGTTCAAATGGTTCAAATGGCTCTGAGCACTATGCGACTTAACTTCTGAGGTCATCAGTCGCCTAGAACTTAGAACTAATTAAACCTAACTAACCTAAGGACATCACACACATCCATGCCCGAGGCAGGATTCGAACCTGCGGCCGTAGCGGTCGCTCGGCTCCAGACTGTAGCGCCTAGAACCGCACGGCCACTCCGGCCGGCTCTGGAATGTTCCATGCTCCCTAAGACGCCGATCAATTGCTTCGAATGTCTTCCTGTCGGGACACCTTCGTTATGGAAATCTGTCTCGATACAAACGTACTGCGCCACGGCTATTGCCCCGTGCTAATCAATGCATCAAATGGGCATCTTCCAACTCCGCATTTGTAAACATTGCACTGACTGCAAAACCACGTTCGTGATGAACACTAACCTGTTGATGCTACGTACTGATGTGCTTGATGCTAGTACTGTAGAGCAATGAGTCGCATGTCAACACAAGCACCGAAGTCAACATTACCTTCCTTCAATTGGGCCAATTGGAGGTGAATCGAGGAAGTACAGCACATACTGACGAAACTAAAATGAGCTCTAACATGGAAATTAAGCGTTTCCGGACACATGTCCACATAACATCTTTTCTTTATTTGTGTGTGAGGAATGTTTCCTGAAAGTTTGGCCATACCTTTCTGTAACACCCTGTATAAGAAGCGGTGTGTTAATACCATCCATTTAGTGTCATCCCTTTTGCATTACATACTAATAGGCAAATCTGCTCACTACTGCTGAAGTAAGTTAGGTGTCATATTCACCTTCCCATTATGATGTATATAACTCTTATGTAAATGTTAAAAAATATATCGGCTCAACCACTTGTTTATAGTGTAAAAGAATGACGCGTTTTGGAAGTCAAGCTTCCATCATAAGAATAATAAAAGTAAAAGAACCCGTTAAAACTCGCTAAAATGGAACATGCACCGGGCACAATAAAATTGATGATAAAATTAAAACTTCGTGGCTACTTCCCTTGTTGCAGCCGTGTCTTCCAAGGTGCACCTCCACATAGTCGTCAAAATATAAAAACTCTAAAATGGTGTCGCCTATTGTGTTCAACATCTAACCACATGGCTCTCTCCTCTATCGTCGTAAACCGCCCGTGCGTCTTCGTTGATACCACACACCACGTAGCCAAACACGACACTGAAACGCGAGTGAGCTCACGAGCAAGTAAACAAGGAAGTCACAGAGATGTCTATACAAACAGATAACGTATACCTGTTCCAAGGACCTCATGAAATGATGGTATCCTGCCAATTCCTAAAAATGTAGTTACTAAAAGAAACCAGTGAAATGTTTGAAAAAGTTATTTGTATCACCAGTTTGCTGTTCATTCAGTGTGTTCTGATTATCCACGCTATATATCGTAATTTCCAGCTGTTCTAATAGATCCAGCTTTTTGCCTTTGTCCTATCTATGTAAAATAACGAAATCCTGATCTATTCCCAACATGGGGTGTCCCGTTTCTCAAATATGCGTGGCTACAGCTGACTTTTCGAAATTATTAAGCCGGAAAGCATCACTATGTTCTTTGTAACGTACTTTAAAGGACCTACCAGTTTGGCCTCCATAGCTTGCCTTGCACGTGTTACACTGAACTTTATAGACCCCAGCTCTCTCATATTTATCGCTTTCCTGCAGTAAATTATTTCTTACTCCTTGAAACATGTATACGTTATCTGTTTGTATAATGGCTCTGAGCACTATGGGACTTAACTTCTCAGGTCATCAGTCGCCTAGAACTTAGAACTAATGAAACCTAACTAACCTAAGGACTTCACACACATCCATGCCCGAGGCAGGATTCGAACCTGCGACCGTAGCGGTCGCTCGATTCCAGACTGTAGCGCCTAGAACCGCACGGCCACTCCGGCCGGCATCTGTTTGTATAGACATCTCTGTGACTTCCTTGTTTACTTGCGCGTGAGCTCACTCGCGTTTCAGTGTCGTGTTTGGCTACGTGGTGTGTGGTATCAACGAAGACGCACGGGCGGTTTACGACGATAGAGGAGAGCGCCATGTGGTTAGATGTTGAACACCATAGGCGACACCATTTTAGAGTTTTTTATATTTTGACGACTATGTGGAGATGCACCTTGGAAGACAGGGCTGCAACAAGGGAAGTAGCCTCGATGTTTTAACTTTATCATCAATTTTATTGTGCCCGGTGCATGTTCCATTTTAGCGAGTTTTAACAGGTTCTTTTACTTTTTATTATTCTGATGATGGAAGCTTGACTTCCGAAACGCGTCAAGATAGTGTTTTACACTATAAACAAGTGGTTGAGCCGATATATTTTTTAACATTGACATTCACAACCACGACCTCTCATCCAGTATGGATAAAAACAAAGCTCTTATGTAAGGTGCGAAATTGACCTTCGTTTATTCTGCCACCTTATACGTGTATGAAGTGGCATTCACGTCGAATCTTATGTTGTATGTGCTTCACTCCTTGCCACACAGTGCAGAGTATGAAGAGCAAGTGCTCCAACACAGTATCCTGGACCACGTCTGTAAGCTACTTATACTTTATTAGATGACACCATACAAGATAACAAGCAGCCTCCTCCCTTCATAGAAGGCTTCAATCTGGTTACAAATTTCGTTGAATACCGCATCTTGTAGCACTTCCGTTAATAAGCATTGGTGAGAAACGCTTGGTGCTGACCTGCGAGCAGACCTGCGCCCAGTGCAGACACAAAAGAACCAATACAGTGGGAGGCACCTTTCACAGCTTACGTCGCTGGGCGGCCGCCGCCCACGGCGCGCCTGTCGGACTGCGGCGGACGCGGCGGTCAGTGGGCGGCGATGCAGCGCCGCGGAAGCGCGGTGGGCGGCGACAGCGATTAATTGGAAGGGCAGGCGCGGGGTTCGCGGTGCGCAGCGTAGCACTCAGGGGGAGGTTTGCAGAGTGGCGCCCTGTGCTGTGCTGTCGGATTAATAAGGCAGCGCTCGCCGCGTCCCCAGAGAAATCAGAGCACGCCTTCCGCGGTCTCACTCGCCGACCACAGCGTCCCAATGTCGCCGGCCTCTGACGTCAGCAGGCGGGTCACAGCTGCGGCACAGTGCTGCGCTCTTCCAGCTTCACTTGACGACTTTGGAAGCTGCTCCTTTTTTCTGGAGATCTGAGAGTATACGTTTCGTCCGTGTCTGTACTACGTTATGGCTCTCTCACACTTGCAGTTTATGGAAGAATCTGGGACTTATTTGTGGAACATTATCGATTCAATAAAATGCAGGACATCGACTTGAAAAATCCTTGATTTCCAAATGCAATCAAAAGAAACTATGACACACGGATACTTACGATTTGCTGCATCATGTAAAGCAACTCCGAAAGTACAGACACTTTCACTGATACGCCAACATGGGCAATGGATCCAACTTCTTTAGTGCGGATGCACAAGTACGTCTGACCTCCTGCGGGGATCTTAGAGTAGAGAGCACGAAGGAAATAGTCAGGGACTGCGCATAGGTGGCCCTGTGTGAGAATGTGGGTCGGCCGAGCGGCGTACCGAGGTAGTCCACGCGATTGCCATAAACACTGTGTCTCGGCTGTGGTGGTGGTTAACGCAGCTGCCCAGTAAGTAGGAGATCCCTAGTTCGCATCCCGGTCCAGCACAAATTTCACTCGTCGCTGCTGATTCCGCGTAATGTCCAGATGCAGCTGAAATCTCTAATCTATTCCCTTTCTTTTCTCTCCCCCCCCCCCCCCTCCTCCTTCAATTTAACCACACGATTCCTTTTGACTCTGTTTTCTCATGCTGAGAAAGTAGAAGGATCTATCTGTTTTACCTGGAAAAAAACTTTCTTTAACCGAGATCGCATAAATTCTTTATTTTAGACAACCGGTTCGTTATGAGTCACAACCTCATTATGACAACCTAACATGAGATTCTAACTCACTTGAAAACGTTTTGTAACCAAAAAAATTCTAAGATCAGAAGATGACAGTTATCTCTGTCGAAACTGGTTGCCAAACATAACGAAGAATTTATACGATCTTGGCTGTAGAAAGTTTTTCGCGATTCCTTTTGTTTTGTCTCAGGCACTAAATAATTACGAGGAACGACTACACTCCAAGACAGTGTCCAATACGTGGTATGGTATGAGGAAATGAAATCACTCGTTGCTATCCAAAAAAATTCCGACTTGATTTTCAAAGTGATCAACTGATCCTTAAGACGATTAAGGCTTCGTGTGGTAAGTTCGTAGTCGCTAGGAGTGTAAACAGTCAAGTCATGGCAGAAAACGCAAGTCTCATGTTGCGGTAGTGGGGATCAGATGGTTTTTCCATGGAAGTCCGCTACAGTCAGTTCGCCGAGCATCACGAAAGCCAAATATCCCTTACTCGAAAGTTCACAAAGTGCTGCGTGATCGACTTCGCTTCCACGCTTACAAAGTTCAGATTGTGTAAGCATTGAAGCGAAACGACTTGGACACTTCGCCGCAAATATGATATTGAGATGCTGGACCGGATCGTGAAAAAACACCAATTATCAAGGAAAAATAACTTTTTCTGACGAAGCAACCTTCCACACTTGTGGGAATGCTAATGGGCACAACATTCGGAGAGTCCCAACGTTCCGTGAACCCTCCAAAGGTTTCGAGAACTTGTCAGAAACAGCGGAAATGTGACTGAATGGTGTGCGCTGATAAATGACAGCATAGCGGGACCATTTTTCTTCGTCGAGAAAAACAGTGACAAGAACTGTTTATCCGGACGTGCTTGAGCAGTTTGCTGTTCCTCAGTTTCCTCCTCTTGACCCAGATGTGACCTTCCAGCAGGATGGTGCACCACCGCACAAGAGTTTACATGTTCCTGACTTCCCGGTCTGGAAATTTCCACGCCGATATTTAGGATGTGACGGGTCACCAAGTGGCCCCCGCGATCAACGGACATAACCCCTCTGGATTTCTTCCAGTGCGGGTATGTGAAAGTCATTCTGTACTGCTCGACTGTATGTGGCCTTAGCGATCTACGCAGAAGGACTATGGATCAATAGCCTCCATGACCCAACACATGCTTGTGCCTACATGGGTTTGGAGAGAGTACCATCTAGTCGTTTTATGGGCCATTAACTTTTTGTATTAATTTTTTAATTTGATTATTCACACTTTGGGAGTACGGTGGTTCAAATTCAGGTCCAGCTACACAGGTTTGAGTTTGCCGTGTTTTCTTAAATCGCTAAAGGCAATGGAAGAGCTGATTCCTTGAAAAGGCCTGCCCGATTTCCTTCGTCATCTTCTTCCAAATACAAAAGTATGGTCAGACTCTAATGATCCTGTCATACACGGGACGCTAAACTTTAAACCTCCGTCCTCACTTGATTGCTCCGTTTTCAGTTCCTTTTTAAACCGTTAACGTGGGGCAGTTACGTTATTGATCTGTAAATACACTACCACCCAGCGGAGACAGAAATAATATCCAGCGTTATCTGTTAGCCAAGTGAAATGTATCTCATTTGAATATTCCGTCATGCTTATTAACGGCTGGCGAAATAAGACTGGCCTGGAAAAACTTTCATGCTCCGTAAGACAGGCAACCCAACTCACATTATTCACTCTGGAGGCGGTTGATGTAACTATAGGTGAAATATTTTGCGGGCCCGTGCCCGTTTTAGTTTGCCGAGCCTGTAGATGATATTTAAACTATGGATGCCGGTAACCGGTTTCGACGTTCATCTCATCAACAGGACATGAGTGGAACGTCAAAATCGCTAACAGCTGTAAAAATTGTTTGTGTTTGGGACCGAAAACAAAAATTATGTTGTAATTTTCCCCGAATTTTAACATGGTAGTGCTTTTCCCGTGTGCAATATTCAGAGGTCTTTCAGTAACGCCACGCCACACTTCTTGTGGGTACTCTGCCATCTTTGGTTACGAGTGTGGCAGTGTTATTACATGCAGTGGAGACTGAACGATGAGAATGACCGTGGGTGGGGAATAGGAGCTATATATTACGCAGGTACAGCACTAGCTGTCTAAGAAGTTTAAAAGTTTAATAAATTTTTAGATGTCATTAAGGATTAGCGAAATGTGGGATTATGTTGAGAAACGTGGCAGTGCGGGTGGCCTGGAAGGGGGAGTGCTGGCGGCAGCTTAGAGTTTCGTTGAGGACTCTACGGTTTTATCTCAGCAGCAGTCCACCTTATGGCGGCAGATTCTGCTGTAATATTAACTGAATGTCAGTTTGCAACTTTCAAAGTAGAGGGTACTGTGATATGTCCCACGGTGCTTCTATTTTTCGGCGGCAGTTCTGTTCGGATTAGGCGGCTATTTCTTGGAGGGAGTGCCGACCAAAGAGAAAAAAACTTTATTATATTTATTAACCATGAAATAAGTTGTTCTCTATTTCTGACGAAACTGGAGTGAGCCTGGCATGAATTTCAGACCATCGTATCTCCGAACTGTTGGGATTTCCAAGGACGTTACATATGATGAGTTGGAAGTTTAACAGAGATGGTTAGCGTCGTACACGGAACTTATCTAACTGTAATCGGATACCTGCAGGACTTAAAAAAACCTTTTTGTCTCAGTTACAATGAGAAAAGTGACACTTGTCGAAACTTATTCCACAAACACAGCTTTGCAGACACCTGGGTCCGCCGGTTAGCAATTCCTTCATCGACAGTAGCGTGCCAGCCACGGTGACCAAGCAGTTCTAGGCGCTTCAGTCCGGATCCGCGCGACTGCAACGGTCGCAGGTTCGCATCCTGCCTCCGGCATGGATGCGTGTGATGACCTTAGGTTAGTTAGGTTTAAGTAGTTCTAAGTTCTAGGGGTCTGCTCACCTCAGATGTTAAGTCCCATAGTACCCAGAGCCATTTGAACCATTTTTTGACAGTAGCGTATCTTACGCCGCTTGATTGTGTCGCTATTTACTGAAGACATTATTATGGGCGGAAGATCACTCCTTTGATCCCTATAAGATTGTTAGCAGAATGATCTCCCCATATGATACTAACATCCACTGGCAATACTCTCATTCTGGCGCATAAGGCAGTATATTCTTTACTACGAACTTTCTTAATTTGCTACCAGAAACTTTACCTAGTTGAAGATGCGTTTACGTCTCGGACTCTCCTCATTCCAAATTCTCCTCTCCACGGAAAATAGGACGGAAATTTGAAAGTGAACTGCGCAGCTCAAGTTTTTCACTCTTATTTTAATCCACTAGTCATTGTATCAGCTCAAAAAACTATCTAACGGGTCATGAAAGCAACGGTATTTCAAGTGAAAGGATTACCTACGTATAAATACCTGCTTTTAAAAACAGCCGTGTCGCTGGCATACGAAGTGTAGACGAGATAACTTAAGAGTATCATTGGTTTGGAAAGGGTACAAACTGGAACTTAAACTGAGGAGATCTGGTAACAGTATTTCTGACTGTCTTGACGTCGAGTACATCTTTTTAAATCCGTTCAGGAAGGGATGAGGTATGTACAGTGAAACTACTTGTCTCGCCTTAGTAGAGTCTTGTTCATATTTGGTCATAACCTGTTTTTTACTTCTCACAGCATCAACAACTGCCGCTAGAAACTTGTAGTGTGTAGCGGAGGGTAATTCAGGCACTGCTTTAATTTATCCTTTTCCTCTTTCCATTCGCAAATAGAGCGCGGAAAGAGACTGTCGGAAAGCTTCAAATGAGCCTGAATTTTTATGATTTTACTCTCACTGTAATTTCCACAGACGTATGCAGACGGAATTAATATTTTACCTAACTCTTCTTGTACTGTATGGTGATCTAGTCGAATATTTCGTAGCAGCGCACACGTCGAAAAATAAAATCATCATCTAGCATACACAAGCATTTCGTGTCACTGTCAAACACATACCACAGTCAAAGGCAGTACAAGCAATGACCCAGCAACATTCCGCATCATCTTCACAATGACCCAGCAACATACCGCATCATCTTCACAAATCTCTGCAAACCACCATACTGATACCTACTCATTCATATTATTATAACAGGAACTCACAGAAATGAAGTGAAAGTGTGTATTGGAAAACTCTGCGTAATGCGCAACGCATTTTTTTTCTAGCGCCTGTCACTAGAACTTGAGTGTTTCCATGGCACACTACCACGCACTGAACGACTTCATAACGAAACCTGCCGCTCTTCTTTGTATCCTTTCCATCTCCTGTGTATCTCTCAAGGATAACAAACTGACGAGCAATACTTATCATTCGAAAGAACGAGTATGTCGAAAGAGTATTTCATGGATGAATCTCATGTCCTTTCAGTTCTTCCACTGAACCGGACTGGCATGTAGTCGTTCGAATTTAAATGAGTTTGCGTGCATATTTCTTTATACTCAAGGTCCTTTATTGTTCTCAGTAGTTGTAACTTTGGCGATTTGTTACATTACAGAAATGTATTTTTTGAATTGATATACTCCAACGTGTTTGATATATTGGTCTCCCTTCCTGTTCTTTTACAAATAATGACAGACAATATTCGCATCCATAGTGGAATGCGTTTCACCTTTCGACAGGAGTAGACTTCTGACTGTAAAGCAAAAACCAATAGCGAGCGTACGAAAATTACACCTTATTTCTACCCTTCGTTGACAACTGCACTGACGCATTGCATTTAATTCATGTACAACGAACACATGTACCTTTGATGTCGGGCCATGCAAGTATGTGTGATACACGATTCACTCTACTCGTCATTGTAAAATTGTTACGTTCTAGACTGTACTTTCTGATGATACAGCACATACGATACGTGCCCCAAACTGCAACTCTTACATTCTCGATATGAATACTCTTTTGCTCCAAAATAGGTTAATTAAAACTTCGCATCATTAGAGCCGTTTCACACAAACAAGAATCTGAAAGGCAGTTTGGATTATTAGACTCCCGCTGTTTTCTACCGGGGATATTCGTATCCTCCAAATAACTCTGAACGCGAAACAATGGTTAAGTGTTTGTTGAAGATAGATGTTTATTACATTTTTATACAATTTTAGTTTGGCTATGATCAGTGGTGATGCCGTTACACAGTTAGACAGCTTCGTTTATGGCAGGCATGACGAAAATAGCTCTACGACTCTGAAACGAGTAGCAATGAACAAATGATAAATAAATACAAATACAGATGTTGAAAGCGTTTTTCAGCAACGGACTTGCCAATGAAATTCTCTTAGAAAAGTAATGGAGTATGTTGTGTCTTCCCTGGATGCTGTGTGATTCTTTAGTGGATACAGGAGCGTGGTCCAGATGCTGTTCGTTAACGTTTATTCTACATCTAACATAAAATAGTAAAGTAATATATAACTTTGTTGCTGAAGTTGCAGCGTCAGTTGCTAACAGTGGATTTGAATGTAAAAAAAATATAGAGATACGAAAGACTTATAAATCTGTCACTCTTCAATAGGCCAAATGTCCATTCAGAAGATGTCGATCCCTGGTCACTGTGAAAGACTGCAAATGTTATTCAGTTGGCAAACACACAAAAAGGGTCAGTACATGAATGTCTGAACCTGTGTACACCCGCCGCTGGAGCTCCGGAGAGGGAATGCTTGCATCTCAATGGCAGCGGCGTAATCCGTGGCAGCGCCCTCGTGCCGAGCTGGCGGCTGTAGGAAACGCGGCTGTATAACTGGCGCCGCCCATACACTGAACTGCCACGACATTGTAATCACCGACCTGCTATCGATATAAACCCGTCTAAGTGAGAGCAGCGTCACACAGGAAGGACTGCTAGTCAGACTCGTGTACGGTGCATGTAGTATCCGTCAGCCTATTGCCCGTGTGTAGAATGGGGAAGCCGCGCGACCTGTCTTTGACTCAGGGTAGATTGAGATGGCCCGGAGACTCGACTCGAGCATTTCTGAAACTGCACAACTTGTCAGGTGTTCGGGGAGTTCTGTGGTAAGAGTATTCAACACCTGGTGAAACCACATCCACACGTCGTCGGGTTGGGCGTCCACCCATTAGTAGGACATTGTAGGGTGGGCAGAACGGTGCAGCAGAACAGGCGGCTAACTGTAGCGTGACTAACATCAGACTTTAATGCTGGGCAGAGTACAAGTGTGTCTGAACACACAGTGCACTGCGCATTCCCAACGATGGGCCTCCGCCGCTGACGACCCATGCAAGTAGCAAAGTTAACACCATGACATCGGCAATTACGACAGAAATGGGCACTTAACCATCGGCACTGGACGTTGGTGCAGTGACAGAGCGTTGCATGGTCCGATCAATTCCAAGATATCCTTCATCATGCGGAACAGCTCCTTGACACTTGTACTGCGGGGCGGAGACAAGCTCCATTATGCTGTAGGGAACATTCACGTGGGCATCTGTGGGTCCAGTGGAGCTTGTGCAAGGAACCATGACGACCAAAGAGTATCGTATACTGGTTACAGACCACGTACACCTCTTCAACACGATCATGTTTGCCGGCCGGAGTGGCCGTGCGGTTTTAGGCGCTACAGTCTGGAGCCGAGCGACCGCTACGGCCGCAGGTTCGAATCCTGCCTCGGGCATGGATGTGTGTGTTGTCCTTAGGTTAGTTAGGTTTAATTATTTCTAAGTTCTAGGAGACTGATGACCTCAGAAGTTAAGTCGCATAGTGCTCAGAGCCATTTGAACCATTTTTTGAACGATCATGTTTCCTGACCGCAGTGGAGTATTTCAACAAGACAGCCCGCCATTTCACAACGCCAAAAGTGTGATCGGATGGTTCGAGGAACACAGTGGTCAATTACAATTGATGTTCTGCCCCCCCCCCTTCCCAACTCTCCAAATCTGAACTCGATCGAACACACCTGGGATGTGATTCACCTTGGCGTCAGGGCTCATCGCCACACTCCCTGGAATTTTCGGGAATTGTGTGAGTTGTGTGTGGAGGTGCAGCGACCTACCAAGGCCTCATTGCTTCCATGCTCTGACGCGCTGCTGCAGTTATCCGTGCCAAAGGTGGACGTAGCGCCTGTTAGGTAGGTGGTCATAATGTTCTGGCTGATCAGTGTATCTGAAAGTGCGGCCGGGCGGATAGTGGCCGATACCGCAGAGATGATCATGAAGAATGGCTGACTTCCGTAGATATGTGGTATTTTATCTCATAGCCCGTAAAATACTGGTGACTAGTACACTACTGGCCATTAAAATTGCTACACCTCGAAGATGACGTGCTACAGACGCGAAATTTAACCGACAGAAATAAGATGCTGTGATATGCAAATGATTAGCTTTTCAGACCATTCACACAAGGTTGGCGCCGGTGGCGACACCTACAACGTGCTTACATGAGGAAGGTTTCCAACCGATTTCTCATACACAAACAGCAGTTAACCGGCGTTGTCTGGTGAAACGTTGTTGTGATGCCTCGTGTAAGGAAGAGAAATGCGTACCATCACGTTTCCGACTTTGATAAAGGTCGGATTGTAGCCTATCGCGATTACGGTTTATCGTATCGCGACATTGCTGCTCACGTTGGTCGAGATCCAATGACTGTTAGCAGAATATGGAATCGGTGGGTTCAGGAGGGAAATACGGAACGCCGTGCTGGATCCCAACGGCCTCGTATCACTAGCAGTCGAGATGACAGGCATCTTATCCGCATGGCTGTAACGGATCGTGCAGCCACGTCTCGATTCCTGAGCCAACAGATGGGGACGTTTGCGAGACAACAACCATCTGCACGAAGAGTTCGACGACGTTTGCAGCAGCATGGTTCTATCAGCTGGGAGGCCATGGCTGCGGTTACCCTTGACGCTGCATCTCAGACAGGATCGCCTGCGGTGGTGTACTCAACGACGAACCTGGGTGCACGAATGGCAAAACGTCATTTTTTCGGATGAATCCACGTTCTGTTTACATCATCATGATGGTCGCATCCGTGTTTGGCGACATCGCGGTAAACGCACGTTGGAAGCGTGTATTCGTCATCGCCATACAGGCGTATCACCCGGCGTGATGGTATGGGGTACCATTAATGGCACTTTGAACAGTGGACGTTACATTTCAGATGTGTTACGACCCGTGGCTCTACCCTTCATTCGATCCCTGCCAAACCCTACATTTCAGCAGGGTAATGCACGAGCGCATGTTGCAGGTCCTGTACAGGCCTTTCTGGATACAGAAAATGTTCGACTGCTGCCCTGGGCAGCACGTTCTCCAGATCTCTCACCAACTAAAAACGTCTAGTCAATGGTGGCCCAGCAAGTGGCTCATCACAATACGCCAGTCACTACTCTTGATGAACTGTGGTATCGTGTTGAAGCTGCATGGGTAGCTGTACCTGTACACGCCATCCAAGCTCTGTTTGACTCAATGCCCAAGCGTATGAAGGCCGTTATTACGGCCAGAGGTGGTTGTTCTGGGTACTGATTTCTCAGGATCTATGCACCCAAATTGCGTGAAAATGTAATAACATGTCAGTTCTAGTATAATGTATTTGTCCAATGAATAGCTGTTTATCATCTGCATTTCTTATCGGTGTAGCAGTTTTAATGGCCAGTAGTGTATTTAAGATCTCTGAGGTGAAATACAGAATTTTTTTGTGAGGGAAATATATTCGTCGAACACAATATTACTGCACCTGAGAGTGAGGGCACTGCGGTCGCCTTATCGTGGGCTATTATCGTGATATTTTACGTGGATGTACTGAACCAGTTGATAGTGTATGCACCACTCTCTCGAAATCATTTAGTGTGCCATATGCTTTCTATACTCACCGCTGTACGTTTGCTGTTACGTTACCAAGCGTTCCTGTTAACGGCCACAGGAGGCCGACTGGCATAACATCGTGATCGTGTTGTAGATTACAGTGACGTTGGTAGCACTTGAACACACGAGCCGGTGTTTACTGCTTTCTCGGGCTAGTGAGCGCAGTTAACCGATCCAGAAACAGCCTGAAATTTACACGACGAAATTTGTACTAGATTACCTGCTGCGCGCCAGAAGTATGAATTATTCATGAAGTTTTGACAGAGGTCTGTGACTGAATTAATGCTCGCTGGAGATGCTGCAGCTACAGTCAGCCGCCCGTGTCAGAACTGCGCCAGCTCTGACGAGCCGGCTGCTGTACTGCTAATGCGTGGTATGAGGACGGAAACTCACTGCACGAGCCTGATTCAGGGCCGCGAACCACCTAGCTGCAGTAGCAGCAGCAGCAGCAAGAATGGCAACGTAGAATTTTTATCATAGAAGATTGGCAGTGTCCGATATACTCCTATGGAATGCGTTTGCACCGTCAGATTAAGAAAAGACACCACTCACTGGAAACTGCTTTAACTCAAACTATTCCACGTTTGAGATTTTCACTCTGCAGCGGAGTGTGCGCTGATATGAAACTTCCTGGCAGATTAAAAATGTGTGCCGGACCGAGACTCGAACTCGGGACCTTCGCCCTTCGCGGGCAAGTGCTCTACCATCTGAGCTGGTTCAGGAGTTCGAGTCTCGGTCTGGCACACAGTTTTTATCTGCCAGGAAGTTTCACATCAGCGCACACTCCGCTGCAGAGTGAAAATCTCGTTCTGGAAACATCCTCCAGGCTGTGGCTAAGCCATGTCTCCGCAATATCCTTTCTTTCAGGAGTGCTAGTTCTGCAAGGTTCGCAGGAGAGCTTCTGTAAAGTTTGGAAGGTAGGAGACGAGATATTGACAGAAGTAAAGCTGTGAGGACGGGGCGTGAGTCGTGCTTGGGTTTCTCAGTTGGTAGAGCACATGCCCGCGAAAGGCAGAGGTCACGAGTTCGAGTCTCGGTCCGGCGCACAGTTTTAATCTGCCAGAAAGTTTCAGATTAAGAAAAGAACGACGAACCAGAAAGAGTTACCGAATGGGCAGGGAATCAATTATGTGGTGTATACGTGCAGACAAACAAATGATCACAATTTCAGAAAAATTGGATGATTTACTCAAGAGGAAAATCTTCACATAAAGAGCAAATCAACAACTTGTTGGTCCACCTCTGCCCCTTATGCAAGAAGTTATTCGGCTCCGCATGGATTGATAGAGTTGTTGGATATCCTCTTGAGGGATATTGTGCCAAATTCTATCCAACTGGTGCGTTAGATCGTCAAACTACCGAGATAGTTGGACGACCCTGCCCATACTTCTCCAAAAGTTTCCAATTGGGGAGAGATCAGACGACCTTGCTCGACAAGTGAGTGTTTGCCAAACACGAAAACAAGCAATAGAAACTATGGCCGGATGTAGGCGTGTGTTATCTTGCTGAAATGTAATTTCAGGATGCCTTGCGACGAAGGGCAAAAAACAGGGCGTAGAATATCGTCGGCGTACACAGAGATTATGGATGACAACCAAACGTATCCTATCATGGAAAGAAATGGCGCCCCACATCTTCACTCCTGGTTGTCGGCCCGTATGGCGGTCGACAGTCAGATTGGTATCGAATCGCTGTCTTCACTCATCGGGGCTCAGTTCCAAGCGGGTGTTGTCACTTAAGATTGTTCAAATGGCTCTGAGCACTATGGGACTTAACATCTGAGGTCATCAGTGCCCTAGAACTTCTCTCTCTCTCTCTCTCTCTCTCTCTCTCTCTCTCTCTCTCTCTCTCTCCCTCCCGCACAGGCCATGAAGGCCCAAAGATACCGACTGGCGGCCGTGTCATCCTCAGCCCACAGGCGTCACTGGATGTGGATATGGAGCACACCGCTCTGCCGGCCGTATATCACTTAACGAGACCGGAGCTGCTACTTCTCAATCAAGTAGCTCCTCAGTTTGCCTCACAAGGGCTGAGTGCACCCCTCTTGCCAACAGCGCTCGGCAGACCGGATGGTCACCCACCCCACTGCTAGCGCAGCCCGATAGTGCTTAACTATCCACTGCGGCAAGGCCGTTGGCCCCCTAGAACTTTAAACTACGTAAACCTAACTAATCTAAGGACATCACACACATCCATGCCCGAGGCAGGATTCGAACCTGCGACCGTAGCGGTCGCGCGGTTCCAGACTGAGGCGCCTAGAACCGCTCGGCCACCGCGGCCGGCTCTTGTCACTTAAGACAATGCTACTCTAGTCAATGAGATTCCAAGCTGAAGACGTGTCTGGAGACCCAGACAGACACGGGAGACCAACCTGAATTACCGACAGCCAGTAATGATGGTCTGGGTTTCCATTACTTTTCGTAGCAGGACCCTTTTGCTTATCGTCGCCGGCATTGTTACAGCACAGCTCTACGTCGACGATATTCTGCGCCCTGTTCTGTTGTCCCCCGTGGCAAGCCAACCTCAGCTTACATTTCAGCAAGATAATGCCCGCCCACACTCGGTGATAGTTTCCACTGCTTGTCTTCGCGCTTACCAAACACTACCTTGGCCAGCAAAGTCGCTGCACCTTCCCGAATGAGAATGTATGGGCCATTATGAGCAGAGTCCTTCAACGAGCTCGGGATTTGGACGAATTAACGCACAAGTAGGACAGAATTTGGAACGATATCCGTCAGGAGGACGTCAAATAAATGTGTCAATCACTACCAAGCAGAATAACTGCTTGCATAATGGTCAAAGGTGGACCAATGGTTGACATGCCCTACCTTTGAATCTCTTTCTCTTGAATTAATAGCCCATTTTTTCTGAAATTGTTATCATTCTTTTTTTTTTTGTACGTTTACATCACATCTACCGACTTATGTCCCATTAGGATAATTCCCTCATTGTTCGTCTTTTTTTGTCTTGAAGTGTATTACTAATAATTGCAGTTTTCATGTGCGTAGACTGAATACGTTTATTGACAGAATACATCTTCCGAGGCCGGCCGAAGTGGCCGTGCGGTTAAAGGCGCTGCAGTCTGGAACCGCAAGACCGCTACGGTCGCAGGTCGAATCCTGCCCCGGGCATGGACGTTTGTGATGTCCTTAGGTTAGTTAGGTTTAAGTAGTTCTAAGTTCTAGGGGACTGATGTCCTCAGATGTTAAGTCCCATAGTGCTCAGAGCCATTTGAACCATTTTTTGAACATCTTCCGAAATCCTGAAGATGGTGGGGATAAAATGCAGGAAACGAAAGGTTATCTACAGCATGTACAGGAACTAGACTGCAGTTATAAGAGTGGAAGGGGGTTGAAGGGAAACAGGGTTGGAGAAGGTAGTGTAAAGGGTTGTAGTCTGTGCCCCGTATTGCCTATACATTAAAAAAAAAGCAGCAAAATAACCTAAAGAGAAAATTGGAAAGGGATTTAAATTTCAGGGAGAAGATAAAAAAACTTTGATGTTTGCTGTTTACTTTGCAGTTCTGTCAGATTTGACTGGGAACTGAGACAGTGAAAGTAGTAGATGGAGTTTTGCTACTTGGCCGATGTAGAGAAAATACAAAATGCGGACTGACAATAGCAGCAAAATGGTGTTTCTGAAAAAGAGAAAATTGTTTAATACAAATCAAAATTTGAAAATGGTGCATGTAGTATACTGTAGAACATATACAATATTGTGATTTTTGTTTATAATTATGAAATTATTCTACGAAGGAGCGACGGAAGTATCAGTTAAAAAGATATTTATTTACATAAAAGTTTTCTGAGTGAGGTATCATACTCATAAGGCTTTCATGTGTACTGGCTCTGCCCGCGGACGCCCACGCAAGAAATCTGTTAACTTCGGACATGAAATGAACGAAACCGAAATATGGGTGATAACAGCACAGAAAAGACGGTAGTAGGAACTATTTTACTAGAAGTTTCTTTAAAAAAGCGTTTCTCCCATAGAATTTTTGTAGTTTCAATTGCTCCACTCTCGGGGGTCTGCCCCCAGTCATTCTCGATTACGCCCAAATTTTTGATGTATGCAGGGCTTGAGTAGAAATAAAACTGACACAAGTGAGCGCTTCATATGGCCAACCATTTGGAAAAAAAAATATTTTTGGTGCAAATCGGGCGAGGCATTAGCCACTTATGTTACCTAAGTATATCAAACACAAAATTAGTCACCACCGGTAGACATCACGCTAATACCACGTAATCTTGCGTCTACTTTTGGTAATGGCCTCAATGGGGAGAGGAGCACAGCCCACAAGTTTCATGTGGAATGCAATGTCCTGCTGAAGCCGTTCATTTGTGATTAGACCCCGTACAGCTTACGCAGAGCGGAGATGTTAACCGCTGCCTTTCAGCCACAGTTCCAAATAGTCCCAGACATTGTATACGGGACTAAGATCGGGCGGTTCAGCGGGCCAATCGAGGTGTGATAACGTACGTAAGAGCGCAGCACTCTGAAGACGGCCGTTGTCATCTTGGAAGACCAAAGTGTTCACAGCATGTTCACCCACGGAAGTGTAGAAGAAAGGCCAACATTTGGCCGCCGAGAATATTGCAATAAGAGTCCTGATTCATAACAACGGTAGGAAAAGCACCCATACAACATTACAGAAGCACTTCCTGCAGGAAACACCATCTGCAAATTGCTATCAGCAATGACATTTTGCCCACTGCACCCTTTTCTCTTTTCAGTATTAACTGAGATGAAACTACGTTCACTGACAGCAGCAAGTTGATTGCCGTTGACAAGACATGACACACATTACCGGTCGGTTAGGATCTTTTTACGACCACAATTCTTATGGCTGAGAGCCATACATCGTGTCTTGCAGACGCACTGGACAGCACGCGTTGATACACCAACAAATCGGACATCTTCACTCACAGTGAGGTCTTGGGCACCTCCAAACATTTCATAACACCTTTTTTGTTACTACGTCGCGTCTCGACGTCGACCATCATGCTGCGCTGATTCTATAAATGCGGCTGCAACGTACGCACCAATTCACTGTCATGGCTTCCGTCAGCGGTGCAGGGTCACACATTTATTTATTTATTTATTTGCCACGTTCAATGGGAACTTGCGAGGAAAGCTACTTTTGTCATGGAATGAGTCAGTACATAGTTTACTGAACGCGGATTAGAAAATCTATAAAAAAACAGAATTAAACAGTTAATAAAACCCGAAAAATTGAGAGAATATACGCATAAAGGGCAGATTACAGAGAAAAGTTCTCACCTGCTGCTTTTAATTCATGTGTCGCTTAGGAGTATCACAAGCAAACATCTGGACTTGTGTTTGAATATATGGGATTTATCACTAGTTCTTCTATAGGTGTATAGACATTGAATTCTGTACAGTGCTAAACGAAGTATTATACAACCACATACCGTCTTTACTCCGTCTAATGTTCGTTGAATAAACGTTGTGTTTTCTTGCGAATGAGTCAGTTTTGTCAGCTGCAAATCCCATGATACGCACAGGGACGGCAGAGCTAGAGTTCTGAGTGACCTAAACCAAGTTACAGCGCAGATCAGCCTGACTGCCCTTGTCTGTGCTAAGAATATTCTCGGAAAGTGCAAAGAGTTCCCAAAAATACAATAATGTACGTACGAGGTAACAGAGTAAAAATGAACAAGCCAACGCATTCCACTGGCTCAGTGGCGATCATTCTTATAGTGAAGATAACAGCGTTCAGTTTCTGAACAAGATCTTGAACCTGATATTTACCGAGTTAGAAGCATCTAAAATGTTCGCCAACGCTGACTGACTGCCTTGAGGTAATAGAATTTCTCATCCACTACATTTCCGAATCAGTACTGTACGCATAGCGTCTTGTTGTAGATGCTCATTAATCTGTTGTCTGATGACCACGTGCTGACTACCCTATTAGTGACATTACTTAGGTTAAGGTACAAGTCATTCACAATAACAATTGTAGTACCTGCAAAGAGAAAACTTTTACGTCATCTGTTACGTTTCGTGCCATGGCATTTATACAGGGTGGCCCACTTAAACGATTAAACGCAAATATTTCTAGAAGAACAATAGATACGGAAAAATGACTTCCACGGATTTAAATGTAAGGCAGAAAAAATGGTTCTGAGCACTATGGGACTTAACATTTGAGGCCATCAGTCCCCTAGAACTTAGAATTTCTTAAACCTAACTAACCTAAGGACATCACACACATCCATGGCCGAGGCAGGATTCGAACCTGCGACCGTAGCGGTCGCGCGGTTCCAGACTGAAGCGCCTAGAACCGCTCGGCCACACCGGCCGGCTGTAAGGCAGAGGCTCTTGAAAGTAAACACTATGAGACATTGTGAAACGCAAGTAAATATTATTTTCAATAAATTTAAAAAAAATGCAAACACCGTATTACTTCTTACACAGTCAATAATACGATAAAAGACAAAAAGAACGGAGTTGTTTGTATCCCAATAGGTCAATTACATTTCGAGAAATTGCAAAGCGAAGTTGACGCTTGAAGTAACGGAAATGTACTGCTACTGCACATCCCGAGATGCGAGTGTAAACCCCACATTGCCCGTGATCGCGATGTGGTTGACGTTCTACGATGCTATCTACACTGTTATTAAGTGGAATGGAAACAACACAGATGTCCAGTCACACACGATGAAAAATAAGGAAAGGGTTTACTCGTTAGTGCTTAATTGATCTTGATTACAGTCATAACTGGTCATAACGGTAGCGGCATACCGAATATCACCCGCCGCGGTAAATATAATTAATGGTTGACCAAGGATCTAACAGAGGGGTACTAGTCATACGTAGTTGTACATCAGTTATATAACGGTATATGACACGTACATGGCATGTTACTAAACATTTTTAATAACTACGTTACAACCGAACTTCGGCACATAGTGAAACGATTATATCAACGTACAATAATACCTATAAAAAAACCACAAGTCTTCTCAGAAACACACAAAATGTACGTCTATATGTCATAACAATTCTCACAGCAGACACGCAATAAGCTATGTTCGAGGAGATCGCCATATGCATGGCAACACTGCTGTTCACGTTCAAATACTGATCGACTTTTTGGCATCAGTGTTTCTGGTGTTACTGCAGCACATCCAGCGGTAATGCGAACTTTCATGTTGTCCATTGGTGTTGGAACCTGCTGCTACACCACATCTTTCGCACGTCCCCAGACAGAATAGTCCACGGGGATGGGGTACGGCGACCTCGATTTGGGTCAGCGTTCACTGACCGGCCCTGTTCCGTAGTGTGTAGGTAGATAAATAAAACACGCAAGAGGAAAACCGTTATCTCTGGATCAGTGTTTGTGGCACGAAACTATTATTACTTTCGGCCCTCGTAATAACGGTGAAAGTAAGATTACGCACGTTAATCAAATCGCGATTACGACCAACGCGGGGCTCACTCTTGCATCTCTTTATGTGCGATAGCGGCGCGTTCCGTTTATTTCACGCGCCAACTTCGCTTTCTAATTTCTCTGGATGTAACTGATGTATTTCAATGCAACCAGCGCCACTCGTCTTACGATTTTTCTTGTCAATGACTACGTAAGAAATAACGCGGAGTATCCATTTAAAAATATCTACATGTACATACATACTCAGCAATCCACCATACGGTGCGTGGCGGAGGGTACCCCGTACCACAACTAGCATCTTCTCTCCCTGTTCCACTCCCAAACAGAACGAGGGAAAAATGACTGCCTATATGCCTCTGTACGAGCCCTAACCTCTCTTATCTTATCTTTGTCGCCTTTCTGCGAAATATAAGTTGGCGGCAGTAAAATTGTACAGCAGTCAGCCTCAAATGCTGGTTCTCTAAATTTCCTCAGTAGCGATTCACGAAAAGAACGCCTCCTTTCCTCTAGAGACTCCCACCCGAGTTCCTGAAGCATTTCCGTAACACTCGCGTGATGATCAAACCTACCAGTAACAAATCTAGCAGCCCGCCTCTGAATTGCTTCTGTGTCCTCCCTCAATCCGACCTGATAGGGATCCCAAACGCTCGAGCAGTACTCAATAATAGGTCGTATTAGTGTTTTATAAGCGGTATCATTTACAGATGAACCACATCTTCCCAAAATTCTAGTAATGAACCGAAGACGACTATCCGCCTTCCCCACAACTGCCATTACATGCTTGTCCCACTTCATATCGCTCTGCAATGTTACGCCCAAATATTTAATCGACGTGACTGTGTGAAGCGCTACACTACTAATGGAGTATTCAAACATTACGGGGGATTCCTTTTCCTATTCATTTGCATTAATTTACATTTATCTATATTTAGAGTTAGCTGCCATTCTTTACACCAGTCACAAATCCTGTCCGAGTCATCTTATATCCTCCTACAGTCACTCAACGACGACACCTTCCCGTACACCACAGCATCATCAGCAAACAGCGGCACATTGCTATCCACCCTATCCATAAGATCATTTATGCAGATAGAAAACAACAGCGGACCTACCACACTTCCCTGGGGCACTCCAGATGATACCCTCACCTCCGATGAACACTCACCATGGAGGACAACGTACTGGGTTCTATTACTTAAGAAGTCTTCGAGCCACTCACACACTTGGGAACCAATCCCATATGCTCGTACCTTAGTTAGGAGTCTGCAGTGGGCCACCGAGTCAAATGCTTTCCGGAAGTCAAGGAATATGGCATCCGTCTGACACCCTTCATCCATGGTTCGCAAGATATCATGTGAAAAAAGGGCGAGTTGCAGGAGCGACGCTTTCTAAAGCCGTGCTGATGCATAGACAGCAACTTCTCTGTCTCAAGGAAATTCATTATATTCGAACTGAGAATAGGTTCGAGAATCCTGCAACAAACCGATGTTAAGGATATTGTAAGCTTGTCTTTAAAATAGTATTTTCTTACGTTTTAGAATATCTCATAGTAGGGGGTGGGGCAAATAAATGTGGCCCGGGCGAGTGGATACGGTTGGAAGTCAATACATGCATACAACCACACCCAATGACGCGCATACCATGTATACGCACGCCAAGTGATCCACCCCTGTTCAGAGCTTAGGGCGTGCTGTTTCAGTGTGAGTGGAGCAGTGAAAATTGGACGAGCTACTAACAGTGGAGCCATGGATGTTCGTTGTGCGAAGTTACGTGACAACAAAGTTATGGTAAGTTGTTTGCTGAGATGTTTAATGGTGTCAGTGCCATCAAAGAGTGCCTTGTCCGAAAATGGCGTCAGACAGGATCTATTTTGAACAAGTCAAAAAACATTCCGAAATGTGTCCGCACCCCAGAAACCGTTGCTGCAGTTCA
Organism: Schistocerca cancellata; assembly: GCF_023864275.1. NCBI lineage: Eukaryota > Metazoa > Arthropoda > Insecta > Orthoptera > Acrididae > Schistocerca > Schistocerca cancellata. The sequence goes on along the minus strand of NC_064627.1, from coordinate 162,331,544 downwards.
CCAGAAAATACTTCAGACTCCTACCAAATCAACCTGACGCCTGTCGCAAGAGACCGGCATATCACGTCGATCATGCTGACGAATACACGTCCTGGCCTGCACATCCATTCCTACCTAGTGTCTGTTGTTCATGCATTAAAACCAGTATATGCTCCTGACCGCTTCTTGTTTTGCGATTGGCTGTTCACTGACATAATAATGAATGGCTTGGATATGAATCAGTTCTTTATCTCTGATGAAGCCTGGTTTCACCTGAGTGGTTATGTCAGCTCAGAGAATCACAGGTTCGGGGCAGCGGAGAATCCGCATAACTTCCACGAAACACCACTGCATGATCAGAAGGTTGCGATTTGGTGTGCAGTGTCTGCACAACGTATTAAAGGTCCCACCTTCTTTCATCGGACGCTGACTTCGACGCGTTAAATTAACATTTTGGAAGCAGTTGTGACAGCATTAACGGAGGAGGTAAAGTCCTACAGTTACTTACAACAGGATGGAGCTACTGCCCATACAGCCGGCCGAACCTTGGAGCACATTTGTGCTATCTTCACACCTGACGAAGTTGTTACCAGAGGTCAGTGTGATCGAGATCTTAGCTCGCCAACCACGTCACCTGATACGTCAGCGTGCGATTACTTTGTGTGGGGAGCCCTCAGTCGCAACAATCACCATAGTCTTGAAGAACTGCAGTAGAATATTTCGGATGAGACTGCAGCAATTCCAGCAGTCCGCCTTACATTCGACCTTCAGTAACATGCCAACCAGGGCCCAAAAGAGCCAAGAGATGAATCATAGTGCCGGCCGGTGTGGCCGTGCGGTTAAAGGCGCTTCAGTCTGGAACCGCGTGGCCGCTACGGTCGCAGGTTCGAATCCTGCCTCGGGCATGGATGTGTGCGATGTCCTTAGGTTAGTTAGGTTTAAGTAGTTCTAAGTTCTAGGGGACTTATGACCACAGATGTTGAGTCCCATAGTGCTCAGAGCCATTTGAACCATGAATCATAGTGACGTTAGTACTGTATTTCCTTTCTTCTGGCGTGCTTCTTACTGGCCTGGAACTCTGATCTCCGTGTCACTTTTATATCCCCACCCTGCATTTACTTTCATACGCACTTGCCTTGCATTCATACTCGTGAAAGCCGTTTTTGTTGCTGTAGAAATACTTACTCTGAAACGTTTAAGTGGGCCACCCTGTATATATCGAGAAAAGCAACGGACAGAGAACAGATCCCTATGGTACCCCGCACTTTACATGACCCAGTCAGATTCAAACCTCTTCCCCGTTTGTTTTCACTGGAGGACTGTTCCGATTCTTGGCTGGCACTAAGAACTATGGGACTTAACATCTGTGGTCATCAGTCCCCTACAATTTAGAACTACTTAAACCTAACTAACCTAAGGACATCACACACATCCATGCCCGAGGCAGGATTCGAACCTGCGATCGTAGAGGTCACGCGGCTTCCGATTCTTACATACGAGAAATGATGGGGAGCATTGTTGAGCTTCTTCCTTAATCGCAAAATGTACCAACGTTTGCAATCCTACTGACATAAACGCCATCTACAGCGCTCCACATCGACAATTGCGGTTCTTTTTTTTTCCTTTTTATGAATGTTGACTTTTGTTTTGTCCGCGGAGGATATGTGACTTTTCAGCTATATAAATATATATATTTGCAAGAACAGATAGAAACCTGTTAATTCTACATTCCACATTTCTCACGTCGAAGAAAAACACACTGGAATATTTTCGTTGTCTTCAAACTCCGCATGCCAGTGTACTTAACTCTCACTACCTAACTCACTTACGAAACTGTGATGTTATACTGGTGACATGTATCTATTTCGATGGCAATTGTATTGGGTTTTTCTTAATCAGTTTAAGAACGACGTTTTGTTGAACTGACCCCGTGATGTAAATGCTACTGAATGATCTTGGTGCTGTCACTGTTTTAACGCTGGAATTTCGATTCACTTGATTTCCATACAATTACTTTTTCGGTGTGTGGAGCGTGCTTGGAATTATCATCTGAATAAAGGAAACGGAAACCCCTCCTTTTTTAACAAGTAATAAATAATTCAATTTACATAGCATTAGAAGCTATCTCCGGCTGCTCTTATTCGCAACTCCAGAAGAAGCACTTATATATATTTACCAGAATTTATGACTCGAGAGCTCATTATTCGTAATGTATTCTAACGCCTCTCTCTCTGCTGCTGCTAGTGCCAAAAGCTGAGAAAATCGTTATTCATTCTTGTTAAACTTGAATTCATCCTCCCCTGCTACTTTTGCTGTTTCTTGGATTTTATTGCTAGCAACACTCTGAGACACTGTTGAGAAAGTAATTAATACCGATGGGATTTTCACGTGTAAATTGTGCATGGCGCCTACCGGGTAAGGAGAAATGTTCCAGTAATTTTCCAAACTGTTAAAGTAAGTCGCATAGACTTACTGGCTGAGGGATATCGAGTGCTGTCACCCGCTTCATCGATATTCAAACGATTTAGCTCTTTTTTGCACTCAGTGTGCTTCAGTTTCAAGTCAGGAAGGTAAGTGATCCTTTGTATTCTCCAACAGAAATATAGACTAGTTGTTATGGTGGACGCTCAAGCAGGCAAATGCCATTAAGGATTGTTATAGACTACACACAAATTGAGAAAAAGCTTATTGATCCCAAATGGGTTTCGATTCGTTAAAAAAAGTTAAAAGAAGATTTTGAATTTTTTCTTCATTATCAGTTAATATCAACAGCCACAGACAAAAAAAATGGTTCAAATGGCTCTGAGCACTATGGGACTCAACTGCTGAGGTCATTAGTCCCCTAGAACTTAGAACCAGTTAAACCTAACTAACCTAAGGACATCACAAACATCCATGCCCGAGGCAGGATTCGAACCTGCGACCGTAGCGGTCTTGCGCTTCCAGACTGCAGCGCCTTTAACCGCACGGCCACTTCGGCCGGCAGCTACAGACATTTCTACATGAAACAGCATAGCGATTTTTAGAGGTCTGCTTCATTAATAGACCTTGCTATCTTTTCTTTTTTAAGTGTAAATATCGTACCACAAGCGCATCAATTTATTAAAGGTGACTGTGAAGTCTGGTGCAGTGGTACGTTTGTCTCGCTGATTTAATGACAGAGGAGGGAGAATGTGAAATCGCTTGCCTACACGTGGTCTATAGTTGTGATCAGGATTGGTTTACATCATTGCTTTCCCTCGTCGGCGAAATTGCAACGATGGAAATTTCTTCTCCCACGGCTATTTTAACACGCTGCATTCTGCTCGAGCTTCAGAACAGTATCATACGCTGACGAGACAGGGTCCAGACTTATTAAATATTAGCAGTATTACATATTTAAAATGTTAGCAGTTCCAGAGTTAAAATGTGTAACGCGCATTGTAAGACTAATACATTCAAGGCTGGAAATGTCATACTTGCTATAATAGTAGCTGAAAAACCCGTCATTACCCGGCCGAGTATTCAACTTGCTAATTTTCTGTTAGAAAAGAAACCTTATATGCACGCCTGCAGTAGACTCTGTGTCAGATGATCCTGGACAATTTCTGTACACTGGACGCAGCTGCTTCGCGTGTCTGCAATGATATTTTGTAAACGTCTGTATGGAAACTCATCTTCATGAGTCTGCAGACGGATTTGTTTTCGGTTACTGCCGCTTGCGCTTCGCAGTTGCAAGCTGTCAAAAGCGCTGCCAGGGGTCAAAGATTTCCTAAGGGGACGCGACTTTAGGAGTGTCCTAGTAGCAAAGAGTAAATGTATTAAAACTTCACACACGATACGTCATTTTCTCACGCAACTCAGTGTTTATAACGTCATATCTCCTGAATTATGGTAGGTAGGTGGTTTTTGTCCACACAGCGGTTGTTGCCTGACGGTAAGGGATAAGTGTAAAAGCTTGGTTGAAATCACTCGAGTGGTTTAGGAGGAGATGTGAAACACACACACACATTTTATAATATATGTGGATTCCGGACTACTGCGCCATTGTCGAATGATTTTTCATTTCGTCTCCACCTGGTGATGAAATTTTCAAGGGGGAAGAAATGGAATATCACCATGGGCTGCGAACACATCAGAAAGATGCAAGAACACTTATGGTCACTCAAGGATACTCGCAAACCGCTGCGATAAAAGCAGGGCATCACAGAATACCGTATAGTTGAAGAGACCTGTATATGCGTACTATAAAAGGAATGGTTGGAAAACAACTAGAACAACATAGTGGCGATTGTAGAAGTGGACAAACAGACAGATTATCTGTTGTGGAATACTCCCTGCAGCCTGGAGACCATCAGATTAGATTTGATGAGCAGATACTGTGACAGGTTGGACAGCGAGGCAATAGTCGTTACTAACCGAGGCAATGACTTGCAGCGTAAGGACAGAGATGTGAAACAATGGTATCTGGATTCCGATGATGGAAAAGCTATGTACCAGTACGTGGGGCTAGCGAAACAGTGGACGACATAAACCGACAAAGGCCAAGAACACTCGAGTTTTGAAAACATTCACATTTCTGCTTAGGAGCAGAAGCAAACGAACTTCTGTGACAGTTGCTTCAGTCATTAGTGAACTAGGATGTGAATCGATCCTACTAAAAGCTACAACCCTCCTTGAAGAATTTCTCAGCAGGTGGAAATGAAACGATGTGTTTCGCCAAGTAATTCATTCGGCTACTGCACTATAGGGAGGCATAATTTAATAAGTAAAGTAATGGAAATTTACATTACGATTTACCGCAGAAGCACGCTACTGAATATACCACTGTTAATTACTGTCACGTCAGTCGTTGTACTTCATAGCCACGAAGGGGACTGCGTCCATTACTACGGAATCACTTGCCGTGGCGTATTACTGCACGACAGTTTTCCGGCCTTGGACTGTGGCCGCTACGCTGTGATAAGTTTCATCAAAAAAGTCTCTACAGTAGCACTGGACGGATAGTTTAACGCTACGCCGAAGAAAAGTCGAAAGTCGTGTGTAAGATTTTACTCAAAAAAATACAAGAATGATGCTGCAAACTTTTAGCGGTGGTTACCTCCAAAGCACAACCAGCTAGAGCCCAAACACATTTGCATTTGTTTTCTCAGATTCTCAAAAGATTTTCTGCAAGCCGTTTACCAAGAGACTGCGCATGGTCTCTCAGTTACGTGTTCGTCTCTCCACGTAGTGATTTTATGGGTCCTCTAGAAGCTGGAAGAGATGCAAGAGCCTATGTTGCAAACACATATCCACAGTAGGATTCGACACGCTCTGTGACACCATGCACGGAGTGCACACTGGACAAAAAATGCAGTGGCTGCGTTTATCATCAAAAAATTCATTCATGAACCTGGAGCGAAATAAAGGACACCATTGACACTATAAGCAGTAACAGTCCACCCTGAAGGTGTTACAACGTATCTCCGCCGTTCTTAAGAACGAAAGTATTGTCACCTAATACGTGCACCTGCATTTGTTTGTTCAACTTTCGCTCATCGTCACCATCGAACTCAGTGTGATTATGCGTTGGTTCCGTACCGTACTCGCTTTCAGCTGGATCATGTTTCAAATTCCTGACCACCAGCCAGTTTACGATTTCACGTGGTTTCTCAAAATCATTTCTACATCTACACATACAGGGTGTCCCGGTAGGAATGCTCAATATACAGAGATATGAGAGGAATGATCATTCGAAGCAAAGTGCCGACTGAAATGCATACCTTAAGAGCTCTGAGCATTTTTCCACCTTCACTACTGAGGAACACATCTCTACCATCGAACAAGAGCTCATATCACTTAAGATGTGCATTTTAGAATCCATGTTCACTACACGTAGTTGCTTCGAAAGATCGTTCCCCCTCACATCCCTGAATACTGACCATACCTCCTGGGAAACCCTGTATGTATCGTCCAAGTATCATGGAGCTGTTACGTGGCATTATGGTTCTTTGAAACGGAACTACTGGTTTTCTTCCCCACACTTGCCTAATTCGAGCAAGTGATCCGTCTCTACTGACGTCGCTGACGACACAAAGTCAGACTACAGTCTTCATTCCTTCCTTCTTTCATTCGACATGTACATCTACATCTACATCCATACTCCCCAGGCCACCTGACGGTGTGTGGCGGAGGGTACTTTGAGCACCTCTACCGGTTCTCCCTTCTATTCCAGTCTCGTATTGTTCGTGGAAAGAAAGATTGTCGGTATGCCTCTGTGAGGGCTCTAATCTCTCTGATTTTATCCTCATGGTCTCTTCGCGAGATATACGTAGGAGCGAGCAATATACAGCTTGCCTCCTCGGTGGAGGTATGTCCTCGAAACTTCAACAAAAGCCTGTACCGAGCTACTGAGCGTCTCTCTTGCAGAGTCTTCCAGTGGAGTTTATCTATCCTCTCCGTAACACTTTCGCGATTACTAAATGATCCTGTAACGAAGCGTGCTGCTCTCCGTTGGACCTTCTCTATTTCTCCTATCAACCCTATCTGGTACGGATCCCACACTGGTGAGCAATATTCAAGCAGTGGGCGAACAAGGGTACTGTAACCTACTTCTTTTTTTTTCGGATTGCATTTCCTTAGGATTCTTCCAATGAATCTCAGTCTGGCATCTGCTTTACGCACAATCAACTTTATATGATCATTCTATTTTAAATCACTCCTAATGCCTCCTCCCAGATAATTTATGGAATTAACTGCTTCCAGTTGCTGACCTGCTATATTGTAGCTAAATGATAAAGGATCTTTCTTTCTATGTATTCGCAGCACATTACACTTGTCTACATTGAGATTCAATTGCCATTCCCTGCACCATGCGCCAATTCGCTGCAGATCCTCCTGCATTTCAGTACAATTTTCCATTGTTATAACCTCTAGATATACTACAGCATCATCCACAAAAAGCCTCAATGAATTTCCGATGTCATCCGCAAGGTCATTTATGTATAATGTGAATAGCAACGGTCCTACGACGCTCCCCTGCGGCACACCTGAAATCACTCTTACTTCGGAAGACTTCTCTCCATTGAGAATGACATGCTGCGTTCTATTATCTAGGAACTCTTCAATCCAATCACACAATGGGGTCTGATAGTCCACATGCTCTCACTTTTACTTACAAATTTGAGGGGTCAGTCAGCAACCTTTTCCTCGAGAAAACTGTCACGAACCATGCATCGTCTGAATAAGTAACATCATGGCGGACCGACGATATGAAATTGCATGAGATGCCCTGTAAGGAAGCCTGTTTACGGGTAGAACAAAAAGGGCCACAGGATCGGATATGCATCGAAAGATGACGGCTGATTACGCATTCAGCTGGTGAAGTGAGGCCTGCCGAACAAACGGGGAACGTGCAGCCTCGTACGAGAGCACGAGCGCACGCACCAGCTGCTCTGAGAATGGACCGCGGGCCGGGATGCCGGCACGGAGACGCGATTCCCAGAAGAGCTGCGACCGGCGAATACAGTACTCGGGCGCCGCTTTGTTCTTCCTCGCATCTCAATTGCCGCGCCCGGCTCTCGATTTCGTTTTACTCTCGAGATGGTTGCTGGATTGTCACGCATCTGCTCCCGCCAAGGACAATCGCCATGTGGACAGAACTGGACGGATCTGGATCCCCGATAACAGCGGAATCTTGCGCCAAAAGGAACTTTGCTGTCGGAATGAGAATGGTGCGATGGCTCCTCACACTCTAGCACTTTCAAGGTTGTCACAGTCCATCCAAGGTTCACATCTGTCTGAAACCACTCACATCTACTTCTCATCTCCAAAAAAGTCAAGCTGAGAGCACGAAAGTGATGCAGTTAGTCTTTCCATACGTACTCCCTCCAAAGCGACACATTTTTCTCAGCGATGAATGACTGGCCGGAAATCTTGGCTGCAGAAATCTGCTTTTTGGCTTTTCAAGAAACGTTGCAATTGGAAAATCACGTCACCATTCTCGCAATGCCTGACAAGCAACAGTTTCCTCATCCGAGAAAACAGGAAACATTGTCAGCAGAAGGCGATTGCTCAGATTTTGAAAGCCTACAGAAACAGCATATGTGACTCCATCTCGTGCAAAAAGGAAGGAAAGAAGGAAGGAAGCAAGGAAGATTCCATTTGATACGGCGGATCTCGAACAAATACACAATAACCACGACAACAGGATCCTTGGAAGGACACAGACTAAGACACAGACACAGATGAAGATCCAGACACAGAAAATGACAAACACAACAACAACAACAACACCAGGCACAAACTCATAATACAAGGAACAGTTACCGTTGGGTTGGCAGAAGAGCCAGCACCGTGTTACTAGAGGAGGCCGTAATGCACGCGTTTTAGCACACGCACCCTGGCGTGAGGAGGGAAGAACTATACTGACGTGAAGTCAGAAACATGACAAGGAATTAGAATTCAGAAAGTGGACGTAATTAGTTTCATACTTAACTTTAATCCATTAATGATGAACGTCGCTCTTGACGTTACATGATTCACAATATTGTCTGTTCAGAATACATTCCAATTACTGAATATGGCGCCTTGCTAGGTCGTAGCAAATGACGTAGCTGAAGGCTATGCTAAACGTCGTAGACAGTGAACCATCGCTAGCAGAGTCGGCTGTATAACTGGGCGAGTGCTAGGGAGTCTCTTTAGACTAGACCTGCCGTGTGGCGGCGGTCGGTCTGCAATCACTGATAGTGGCGACGCGCGGGTCCGACGTATACTAACGGACCGCGGCCGATTTAAAGGCTACCACCTAGCAAGTGTGGTGTCTGGCGGTGACACCACAGTTACAATAGATGAATAAGGTAATTATAAGACTACCTTTAATTTTTCTTGTCCGGAAACCAATCATAGTGTTTCAGCCCAGCATTCGCCTACGTCCAATGCTTCTTTCTTGTCCAGCCACAAATCATCGAGTTTGCAGCTGTAGGAACAGTTTGGATAGGCCAGAAGGTGTTCCATGTCTTGCACAGCACCACAGCTTGTCATCCACGTTACTACGATCCAACCTGATCGTGTTTGTTTTCACTGGGCGTCATCCCTGTTCATGTGCGGTTCAGCGTCCTCCATGTTTTCCAGTTTGTTCTGGAGCCTCCAAGCACTATCTATTGAGGTGGACAATTAGATGGTGGTTCTTCAATGGCCGTGTCAGTCGTCCAGGCTCGTAACCTGTGCTTAGGAGAGGATGTCGATCATCGATGATTTGTCGGAACCTTTCTGTGAATTCGTGAGATGTTCTTCGGGAGCTGGGACTCCCAAGACGAGCAGCTTTGTTAAACTTTGGTAGGGACGTGGGTTTCATACACCCTGTTGTGATTCAACATGTTTTATTAAGGCTTACGTCGACCTCCTTCGCGTGGGCTGATCTAGTCTATAATACTGGTCAGGCGTATTCAGCTGTAGAGATGCATTGCCCTTGGTCGTTGGTTCACGTTATAGTAGATTTTGGCGCCCCCCCCCCCCCCCCCCTCCATTTGCTGTTTACAAGTTTCCGCAAAACATTATTTCCGCAGGTCACCTTCTGACGTATCATTTTACAATGGTGTCAGAGATCTATGCAACGTCACATAGGCCGGTTTATCTGTGTACTCATTGTGGTATTATACCACAAAACATTGAGCTTCCGCTTTGCTTGGCGATATAGAAAGTGGAAAGCGCTTACTTGAGTGTTCGAAGGATTTGGTTTAAGGGAGTTATTTTGATACTATTCTGATACGACTCATCCTGCTTTCTCCAGCTTCTGCTATATCTCCTCGAAAGTCCTCCACTGAGCTGTGACTGCAGAGTCATCTACATACAGGAAACGCATAGTATGATTACTTGTTGGCTGGTCTTTAGTGCGATAGTTAAAAAGGTATGGGGTAGGACTCTCCCCGGCCCAGTCCATTGCTTTAGTTTCTCCATCGATTCTTCTTTCCACTACGAAAGACGCAAAATAGTTTATTTTGTAACAGAGATGGTAATCTCTCAGTTCGTGATAAGTTTTCTAGAATGGGTGAACAACTCATAAGCCACACATTTCTGTAGACAATGCTACGCGACGCTTGAGTTCTCTGAGCATTTTAATCCTGGAGTGATTCCGAGTCATGTTTACTCTACACTTTGTGACAGTGCGCATTTAGGGTCTCGGGTTTGGCGAACGTATGAAGAACGTTACGTGACATCACGTGTAGACCCAAAAGTGAAATACGGAGGAGGCAGTGTTATGTAAAGTGATTTTTTCCACGGTTTACAAAATCGAAGGACTAATAGATGAGAGGATACGGAACAAAGTAAAGTCTAACGAACTTACGTCCGGAAGTGCATTGTTACCATGCTGCAAACAATCATACGTTGTTACAGAGACTGCGGTCTAATATCGGATGTACCGTGCAGCCACGGTTAGTTTGCGTTGAAAATGGTTTCCATGTGCCTCAACGCATGCGTATACGCGGCGTAGCATGATCTGTCTCGCACGTGCACATCGGCCAAGTTGCATCCGAACCGTGTCAAAGGCAGCATGCGTATGCCGCTCGAGTGTCTCCAAGTCTGGAATGGACACGATACTTTTGAGATGGACCCTTAACCAGAAATCGCATGGATACAGAGCCGGTGAACGAGAAGGTCATGCAGCTGGACCTCTTCGTCCGACCCAGCGACCACAAAAGTCACGACTGAGATGCGTCCGGACGTTAACAGCGAAGTGGGCTGGATGCATCATCATGCATAACCTTTCGAATCATGAATGGCACTTCTTCCAGTAGGGGAGACAAAGACACACGCAAGAAACGCCGATAGTTCCGACTTGTAAGGCGACGTGGAATGAAGACTGGTCACAAAATACGGCCGCCAATTACCCCGGCCCACACATTTCGACTGCACCGATGAAGACGATGAGCTGCCCACCATACTACCAGGGTTCTGCATACTATCTCACAGATGACTGGCATGAAAGTTGAAGATACAACTCCGCCTCATCTGTGCATAGGATGGATGACACAAATCCCGGAATCTTAGTTGCCTGGTGAAGAAACCACCGACAAAACTGCTCCCGATGTGCAGAGAGTGTCACTAGTAAGACCTGCATACGCTGTAAGTAACAAGGGTAGAAACAATTGTCATGGAGGCTGCTCCACACGGTCGTCTGGCGTATCCTGTACTGGTGGGCCAACTGTCTGGCACTGACACGGCGGTCGCCTTCCCCAGTGTTAATCACATTTTCTTCCAAGTCTGGTGTCCTAACCTTTCGGGTACGTCCTTCATCATTACCTGCTTCCTGAAATGACTCTGTCTCAGACAAACGGCGAAACACTGTTGCAAACATTGAACACTGTGGTTGTTGTCGGCGGGAATAGGTCTCCGGATACAAACTTGCTGGCCGCCGCCCGTTGCCATTTGCCTTTCCGTACATAAACACCATGTCGGCAAGCTCTCGATTCCAATACGGAACCACTGTCTACAACGCAGTATCACATCCACTACAAGGTGAATCAGTAAGAGAAGTGAATCGCACACAACAAAACCAATTACTATGGCAGGAGAGGGCGCTGGAGCATGACGTATGGGGAACGGTACCACGCTGTAGAAGGAAACCATGCATGCCGTAACTGTGGCTGCATGGTGCAGCGCGTATTAGACGGAACTCTTTGTAACAAAGTATGATTGAATGATTGGTCTCTAGCATGGAATCCATGCGTTTCTGGACATAACTTCATTTTAGTTCCGCATTATCTCATCGGTCTCGCGGTGGAAAAATTAGCCTGCAGTATGGGGGTGTTATTCGTGGTTAGAGTACAGTCACCTTATTCCGCGTAAGAACACGCTAATGCGGAATGATGCTAACACATTTTACAGCACCGTGTCCTGCGCACAGTAGAGGAATAATTTGGAGACAACGAGTGTTTGTGTCAACATGACAGTGTACTCTGTTATAAAGCAGTATCTGCGAGGTAACAGCCTGTGGATAACAACATTCCTGGGATGCACTGGCGTGACCTGAAGCCAGTGGGAGACCTCTGGGATGAGTTTCAACCTCGATTTCTCTCCAGACCGCAGCGCCCAGCAGGCCTACTTTCTCTGGTTTGCGTACTTGAGGACGAACGGACTCCCACTACTCCGTCGACACACCTCACTCAGGGAATTAAAACTGCATTAAAGGTGAAGGGTTGACACATCCCATATTAATCTTCATTAATAGTTGTCCGGGTAAATTTGACCACATACCGTATGTAAATACGACACAGGAGGTTTACGAGAGTTGGAAAGACAGAGCACGTAAGAAGGACGCCTTCGGGACGACTGCGTTCGTGCCTAATGTCGTGGTGCGCATATGCAGCTACGTCGCCGTGGACAACGGGAGAAATGTGGCGGGGTCGCCGACAAGGAGCGACGCGCAGCTCCGAGCAGCTTCACGTCGTTAAGGTAATCGCCGTCTAAGAAAGGCGCAGCGCGGCCTATTAAACTTGTTAAGGATAATGAACCTTCCGCCTGGTGTGAGTTGTAGCGTCGCGGGACGCCGTGAAAAACTGAATGAAGCCTTCCTGCCGGGCGTGCGCCGCCCTTGTAAATAAACGCGGCCGATGCACGTGGGCGAGCTCCGACCGGCCCTGTTTAACGCGATAAACTCTCGTTTCTGTCGTTCTGTGTTTGTCTCCTACAAGGGGCTTAATGAAAATAAAGGGGGGGAAACTTGCTACTATCAGCTGTGGAGTGATACCGGTAGCTCCTCGTAAGGGTAAAGACAAACAAATGTAGTAATGCTTCTAACCGATCGAATGATACACGCGACCATACGGTGTGCGAAAGAGCAGGCAGTCAAAGGAAGACAGCATGCCTCAATACAGCCGAGTATTCCGTGAAAAACATGGTTCTCCCAAGTCAAGCTCTCTAGACGTCATACCACTACTATAACGCGCATCTCGCTGGGTCACGGCTATTATCCTTCATATCTTTATCGGATGAAAGTTCAGCCATATACTTTCTGCGAACTTCACCCAACTGGAATTGCAGAGCTCAACCATGTGACACTGAGTGTTCACGCTGTGACAAACAATGCCACAAGTTTCTGAAGTCCTTAATTCGATCAGGGATTCCCCAACCTACATCTGTGACGGACGTTTTTCGGCAGTTGTCTACAACGAACTACGTCAGTATTGACCGGTTTCCGCAACAAGCGGATATCAAATTTTTAATCAAACATAGGATCAGCCGGCCGCGGTGGTCTAGCGGTTCTAGGCGCTCAGTCAGGAATCGCGCGACTGCTACGGTCGCAGGTTCGAATCCTGCCTCGGGCATGGATGTGTGTGATGTCCTTAGGTTAGTTAGGTTTAAGTAGTTCTAAGTTCTAGGGGACTGATGACCACAGCTGTTAAGTCCCATAGTGCTCAGAGACATTTTTTGAAACATAGGATCCAGCGTGAGGAGTTATGGTATGTGTACTGCGTTGAGTGTCTGCATGTAGAAAGTGTACCATCAAGTTAAGGTGTAATTTCTAATGCCTATATTATACACTGAGATGACGGAAGTCGTGGGATGCCTCTTAATACCGTGTCGGACCTCACTTCGCCCGGTGTAGCAACTCGACATTGCATGGACTTGGAAGAGTTCGTTGGAAGTCCTTCGAAGAGATATTGAGTAATGCTGCCTCTACAGCCGTCTACAATTGCGCAAGCGTTGCCGATGCAGGATTTTGGGCACGAAGTAACCTCTCGATTATGTCCCATACATGTTCGATGGGATTCATGCAGGGCGATCAGGATGGCTAAATAATTCGCTCGAATTGTCCAGAAGGTCCTTTAGAACAATCGCGTACAATTGTGGCCCGGTGACATGACATCGTTGTTCGGGAACATCAAGTCTACGAATGGGGAGTGAAATGGTCTCGAAGTAGCCCAACATAACCATTTTCTGTCAATGGTTAGGTTCAGTTGCACCAGAGGACCCAGTCCATTCCATGTAAAAGCAGAGCAGACCATTACGAGCCACCATCAGCTTGCACAGTGCCTTGTTGACAACTTGGATCCATGGCTTGGTGGGGTCTGCGCCACACTCGAACCCTATCATCAGCTCTTACCAGCTGAAATGGGGTATCGTCTCAGTTTTGCGACTGGATTCGTGATTTCCTGTCAGGAAGGTCGCAGTTCGTAGTAATAGACGGCAAATCATCGAGTAAAACTGAAGTGATTTCAGGTGTTGCCCAGGGAAGCGTCCTGGGACCTCTGCTGTTCCTGATCTATATAAATGACCTGGGTGACAATCTGAGCAGTTCTCTTAGGTTGTTCGCAGATGATGCCATAATTTACCGTCTAGTAAGGTCATCCGAAGACCAGTATCAGTTGCAAACCGATTTAGAAAAGATTGCTGTATGGTATGGCAGGTGGCAGTTGACGCTAAATAACGAAAAGTGTGAGGTGATCCACATGAGATCCAAAAGAAATCCGTTGGAATTCGATTACTCGATAAATAGTACAATTCTCAAGGCTGTCAATTCAACTAAGTACCTGGGAGTTAAAATTACGAACAATTTCAGTTGGAAAGACCACATAGATAATATTGTGGGGAAGGCGAGCCAAAGGTTGCGTTTCATCGGCAAGACACTTAGAAGGTATCACGCAACAAGTCCACTAAAGAGACAGCTTACACTACACTCGTTCGTCCTCTGTTAGAATATTGCTGCGCGGTGTGGGATCCTTACCAGGTGGGATTGACAGAGGACATCGAAAGGATGTAAAAAAGGGCAGTTCGTTTTGTATTATCTCGCAATAGGGGAGAGAGTGTGGCAGATATGATACGCGAGTTGGGATGGAAGTCATTAAAGGAAAGACGTTTTTCGTCGCGGCGAGATCTTACGAAATTTCAGTCACCAACTTTCTCTTCCGAATGCGAAAATATTTTGTTGAGCCCAACCTACATAGGTAGGAATGATCATCAAAATAAAATAAGAGAAATCAGAGCTCGAACAGAAAGGTTTAGGTGTTCGTTTTTCCCGCGCGCTGTTCGGGAGTGGAATGGTAAGGAGATAGTATGATTGTGGTTCGATGAACCCTCTGCCAAGCACTTAAATGTGAATTGCAGAGTAATCATGTAGATGTAGATGTAGAAATCGGAACTCATCTGACCGGACCACGATTTTCCAGTCGTCTAGCACCCAACCTACACGGCCACGAGCCCAAGAGAGGCGCTGCAAGCGATGTCGTGCTGTTTCCAAAGGTACTCGCGTCGGCTCTCTGCTGTCATAGCCCATTAACGCCAAATTTGGCCGCACTGTCCTAACGTATAACTTAGCAGTGCGTTCCACATTGAATTTTACAGTTATTTCACGCAGTGTTGCTTGTCTGTTAGCACTGACGACTCTACGCAAATGCCGTTGCTTTCCGTTGTTAAGTGATGGCTATCTGGCCACTGTGTTGTCCATTGTGCGACATAATGCCTCAAATTTGGCATTCTTGGCATGTTGTTGGCTGTAGATCTCGGAATACTTAATTCCTTAACGATTTACGAAAGGGAATGTCCCATGCGTCTAGCTCCTACTAGCATTCCGCGTTCAGAGTTTGTTAGTTTCCGCCGTGTGGCCATAATCATGTCGAAAACCTTGTGACATGCATAACCTGAGTACAAATGACAGATCTGCCATTTGCACTGTTCTTTTATACCTTACGTATGAGATACTACCGCTATCTGTCCGCCCCGATAGCTGAATGGACTGCTCAGCGTGTTCGGTCAGAGGGTTAGCTGCCCTTTATAATAAAAAAAAACGGAGTCAACTGATCAACACTGAACTTGAACGGGTCTCCTGGGACATCAGCACCGAACAAATGCAACTAACAACATCGGAAAAAAACATAGCCGTCACTGTAGCTCAGCGTGTTAGATACCCTTTGTAACAAAAACTGAGTGAATGGATCAACGTAGAACCTAAACGAGTGTCATCGGACGTCCACCCTGAACAAATTCAATGAACAATTTAGATCAAAATAAGATTTTAAAAAAAGTGGTCAGCGTAGCGGTTTGTCGTCCTACGGGCCCGGGTTCGATTCCCGGCTGGGTTGGGGATTTTCTCCACTCAGGGACTGGGTGTTGTGCTGTCTTCATCATCATTTCATTCCCATCCGGCGTGCAGGTCGCCCAGTGTGGCGTCGAATGTAATAAGACCTGCACCAAGGCGGCCGGACCTGCCCCGTAAGGGGCCTCCCGGCCAATAACGCCAAACGCTCAATCTCATTTTGTACTTGCCCTTATTGCTATCCCATAACTTTTGTCATCTCAGCGTGTATATGGTATTGAATACCTAATATGTAGTTACTCACTTCCCTAATTGGTTAATGCCAAAGGTCAATAAATTTAAAAAAAGAGAGCGCAGGTGTTCTTATACCATAACACGTACTTGAATTCAGACCACTGGAATTCACGATGTAATGCGTGTTTTAACGTCCCTTTACACTTCAAAAAGACAAAATATTGAAATTAGAATAGCACTACATTCGAGCTTAAACTATATACAGAGTACTTCACAATCCCTAGTACAGGCTTCTAGGGGTTGTAGAGAGGAGTTAGTAGATACAATATTGATAAGGCATCCATGTGCGGAAATGTACAATTTGAAGAGTAGATCACGCTTCACGGTCCGCGGACAGCACGAAGCAGACAGCTCCAGCTCTGACCTGCGTCCTCTGCAAGTGATGCTTCACGTGGCGACCCTGCTCATTGTTGTATAAAGTGTATCTGCGACACGTGCTCTCATACGCACGGTCTACGAACCCTGGTTACCGTAACTGGAGCGCCAGAGTCAACACTCCTATTTCTGAACGTACGAAGTCCATGCAGCTGTTGTCGGAAGAAAATTGTATGTGATGGACTGAAGCGATCCATGAAACGTCCACCATACATGCGTTGTACAACTCTACCATAACGAACCATATCAGGACCAAACCAAAAAACATTTTGTTCATAAGCAAAACAAAGAAACAATAGATATTATAAAATGTATGTATGTATGTTTCACATCTTCTCCTAAACCACTGGACCGATTTTTACCACACTCGGCACACGTATCGCCCACTGTCAGGCAACAATCGCTGTCGGAATAAGAACCACCTACCTGCCATAGTTCAGGAACTATGAAGTCATAAACAATGAGTTGTATGAAAAATTGCGCATCATGCTTGACTTTATTACTTCTGTCTTACTCACTCCATTCGCAATAACTTTCGCAGGCAGTGTCCAAATATGCGAGTAACTGCACCTTCAAAATTATATCGTGATACCACACATACTTCAGGAGATATGGTGTCGTAAACAATGAAATGAGTAGAAAACTGCCACATCATTCAGGACGTTTAAATTTATTACTTATTTGCTTCTAACTCTACTCGCAACATATTTAGCAGACGTTATCCATATATGCCTCTGAATGTATTTACAAAAATACATTGTGCTATGACAAATAGTTTAAGAGATATGACGTCATGACTAGTGAGATGCGTGAAAAAATGCCGCATCATGCATGAAGTTTTAATACATCTATTGTTTACTACTGAAGACACTCCTACAGTCGTGTCAACTTGAGGAAAAATCCATGACACGTGGCAGGCTTTTTTCAGCTTTCAACTGCGAATCGCAAACGGCTGGAGCTGGAAACAACAGCCGTCTATAGAGCTATCAAGAGGCGTTGCCATAGAGATGTTTACGAAATCGCGTAGTGGATACGCGAATCAGCTGTACTTACACATTTGTATATTATGCATATTTCCTTGCACGACTGTTTCATAATTTCAAGCGTGTTTTCATGAATATGTCGAGAGGAAATTTTTGTATAATTACGGTAGTACTACTGAGTTCATTTTTTTTATTTCGGTTACTAATAGAAAATTAGCAAAATGTATACCCGAGCAATGCCGGGGTTGTCAACTAGTGTATCAAGAAAATATTGTTCATCATTCCAAACTCCAGAAAAGAGCCATAGGAATAATAACTAAAAATACTAGTCGAGCTCATTGTAAAGATCTGTTCAAAACTCTGGGGATTTTAACTATTCCATGTGAATACATTTACCAGTCAGGAGTACACATCAAAAATAACACTGGTAATTAATGCACTAATAGCTCTGTCCATGACCATGCAACAAGAGAGAGACTCAACTTACACTTACATCTACATCTACATCTACTTCCATACTCCGCAAACCACCTGACGGTGTGTGGCGGAGGGTACCTTGAGTACCTCTATCGGGTCTCCCTTCTATTCCAGTCTTGTATTGTTCGCGGAAAGACGGATTGTAGGTATGCCTCTGTGTGGGCTCTAATCTCTCTAAAACTGGTTCAATTGGCTCTGAGCACTATGGGACTTAACTTCTGAGGTCATCAGTCTCCTAGAACTTAGAACTATTTAAACCTAACTAACCTAAGGACATCACACACATCCATGCCCGAGCCAGGATTCGAACCTGCGACCGTAGCGTTCCAGACTGTAGCGCCTAGAAACGCTCGGCCACCCCGATCGGCCTAATCTCTCTGATTTTATCCTCATGGTCTCCTCGCGAGATATACGTAGGAGGGAGCAATATACTGCTTGACTCCTCGGTAAAGGTATGTTCTCGAAACTTTAACAAACGCCCGTACCGAGCTACTGAGCGTCTCTCCTGCAGAGTCTTCCACTGGAGTTTATCTATCATCTCCGTAACGCTTTCGCAATTGGTAAATGATCCTGTAACGAAGCGTGCTGCTCTCTGTTGGATCTTCTCTATCTCTTCTACCAACATTATCTGGTACGGATCCCACACAGCTGAGCAGTATTCAAGCAGTGGGCGAACAAGCGTACTGTAACCTACTTCCTTTGTTTTCGGATTGCATTTCCTTAGGATTCTTCCAATTAATCTCAGTTTGGCATCTGCTTTACCGACGATCAATTTTATATGATCATTCCATTTTAAATCACTCCTAAAGCGTAATCCCAGATAATTTATGGAATTAACTGCTTCCAATTGCTGACCTGCTATATTGTACCTAAATGATAAGAGATCTTTCTTTCTATGTATTCGCAGCACATTACACTTGTCTACAGTGAGATTCAATTGCCATTCCCTGCACCATGCGTCAATTCGCTGCAGATCCTCCTGCATTTCAGTACAATTTTCCATCGTTACAACCTCTCGATATACCACAGCATCATCCGCAAAAAGCCTCAGTGAACTTCCGATGTCATCCACAAGGTCATTTATGTATATTGTGAATAGCAATGGTCCTACGACACTCCCCAGCGGCACACCTGAAATCACTCTTACTTCGGAAGACTTCACTCCATTGAGAATGACATGCTGCGTTCTGTTATCTAGGAACTCTTCAGTACAGTCACACAATTGGTCTGATAGTCCATATGCTCTTACTTTGTTCATTAAACGACTGTAGGGAACTGTATCGAACACCTTGTGGAAGTCAAGAAACACGGCATCTACCTGGGAACCCGTGTCTATGGCCCTCTGAGTCTCGTGGACTAATAGCGCGAGCTGCGTTTTACACGATCGTCTTTTTCGAAACCCATGCTGGTTCCTACAGAGTAGATTTCTAGTCTCCAGAAAAGTCATTATACTCGAACATAATACGTGTTCCATAATTCTGCAACTGATAGATGTTAGAGATATAGGTCTATAGTTCTGCACATCTGTTCGACGTCCCTTCTTGAAAACGGGGATGACCTGTGCCCGTTTTCCAATCCTTTGGAACGCTACGTTCTTCTAGAGACCTACGGTACACCAATAAAGAAATATACATGAAAAATAAACATATAACTCGAAACAGCATACTCTACGAAGGAATAAAACTGCACAACAAATTACCAAAAGAGATTAAAGAAATTGCAAAAATACACTTATTTAAAAAGGTAACTAAAAGTACCTGTTATGCAATACATTTTATACGTTGAAGGTTTAGTTAGATAAAACAGAGTAGGGGTTGGATAAAAAATGTCATACAACTAAATAAATAAATAATAATAATAATAATAATGATTATAAAACATCGAACATTCCACATAACTCCTTCACTTTATGTTTTTTTCCCTTCTTCTTTCCTTTCTAGAAATACTTACCCCCAATCTATGCATGGCACAATACTAACACCTCTTCCTCTTTCTAAGCTCAACATCTCACTCATTATGGAGGGATGTTGACTCAGTTGTTCAAGATATCTAATGGGAAGTTGCGGTACAGAAATGGCCTAGAGGTCACCAGTGTGTGTGTGTGTGTGTGTGTGTGTGTGTGTGTGTGTGTGTGTGTGTGTGTGTGTAGTGAGTGAGTGAACTGTTATGAAACAATGTGTGTATAGTGTGTGCAGTGACTGATAGTGAGATATGAATGAACAGTGTGGCATTACATTATTGAATAAGTTATTTCTAAAAAAGTATTGAATACCAGGAGTAAATCTAATGATTGTCTCTAACTAGAAGTCTGTAAATAGATGTGTATGCGAATTAGCTTATTTTAAATTGATCTAAAATTGTAAATACTTTGACATATCCTTGTAAACAGAGATCTACGGATGAATAAAGCTACTACTACCACTACTACTACTACTACTACGACGACGACGACATTAACCAGCACGATTGTCTTTCTTGTAAGCTTGTTCTTTACCAAGTTACTGCTTTTTTAAATAGCACCCTATACTTTTTTTATTCAGTTGCCTGGTTCCTCTCCTCAAGACCCGTTCAGAATCATATCACAGCGCAACATCTATGCAAACATGACGTTATTAAAACGGCAAGTGGCTTAGACGCTCCTGTCCTTGCACACAGCGCTCGTCCACATGCTGCAGTTGACACAACAGACAAATGAAATACAAGGAAAGTAGAAACTTACATTCTCCGTTTCTACCATCTCTTCGTTTGTATACATTGTACTCACACAACCCTCCAACTCAACGCTGTTGATTGAATGACCAGAAAGCATTTTTCTTGCGTTCTCATTTGTTCACTGTCAACTCCAGGCTGGAGGTGCCGTAAACCGGCTTCAGCGTACCTAATAGCTACACCACGAACAACCAGACGTCGCCATTAAACAGTATGTTACAGAATATCATCTTAGCAGCTTACACATTCATCTGAAAAGCTTGACAGAAATTTTAGTCAAGTCAGTCAACGACTATACGTCCTCAGTGTCGCTGACATTTAAGGTAATACGCTTATGTCCCGTTTGTTTGTGACAGGCTAATTCTCGGCTTCATATTTCACAAATTCTGAAACACTTTTATTTTTGATTTTGTTTTCCTCGTGTACGCGTGATGATGGCTGGGCTGGACTGCAAAGCCGAAACCAGCCATCTGTGCTACTAAATTAAAGTGTAACCAAGATTAACGCTACATGGATTTGCTTACACTGGTCGACAAAAAGGATGAAGCACACAGGAGGCGGGGAGGAAACGAAATGATACTTCGCAGTATGAGACGGTGCGTGATGTTATTTCAGTTATGGCAAACTCGAATCAAGTATAGAAAGAACTTGGCAGCATGAGCCCACTTAAACGACGTTGAAGCTTCCCTTCCTGCCCTTAATTCGCCCACTGATTCGGTTGCGAAGGGTGTCGTAAAGTAGTTGCATCCTCTCCTGGAGAAAGCTGGCCCAAAGCTGTCGTAACTGGTTCTTGATACTATGGACACTGACTCTGAGACGGAGATGGCGTCCGGGTTGGTCCCAGACATGTTACATGTTTTATCGGGGACTGATCTGGGGATCTTGCTGGCCACGGTGGCATCTCAACATCACGGAGGCAGTTCACTTTTTTTCTGTTTTTCTGTTTGCGTCACCAATCTTCTGGCTGGTTTGATGCGATCCGATGAGAAATTCCTCTCCTAAGCAAACCTTTGCAACTCAGAGTAGCAACTGCAACCTACCACATAAATTATTTAGTGAATGTATTCCAATTTCTGTCTTTCTCTACAGTTTTTACCGTCTACAGTTCCCTCTAGTACTATGGAAGTTGTTCCCTGAGGTATTAACAGATGTACGAACTTCCAGCATGCTGCAGTAGCTGTGGATCAGCAACTTCTGTTAATCAATACAACGAAAAACAGGTCAAAAGTTGCTAATTTTTTTTTATGCACTTGATGACTAGTTTCAGGTCGAGACCCATTTTCAGATCATCGTAGCATAGTCGTAAACGCTATTTCCGAAAGCCATGGTTTTCACATCTCCGGAAATATCATTTTTTACTATTTTACGATGATTTGACTGTAAGTCTCGGCCCGAAACAAGTCATCGCTTAAATAAAAGGAGTAAAATTTGCATCTTTGGATTGGTTTTTCGTTATACTGGTCCTAAAAGATGTCCTATCAACTTGTCCCTTTTCTCGTATGTGTTATCCATGCATTTCTTTCCCCGCCGATTCTGCGAAGAACCTCCTTATTCCTCATCTTATCAGCACACTTAATTTCCAACATTCTTCTGTAGCACACTTCTCAAATGCTTCGATTCTGTTCTGTTCCTGTTTTCCCACAGTCCATGTTTCAGTAGCGTACAATGATGTGCTCCAAACGTGCATCATCATATATTTCTTCCTCCAATTAAAGCCAATGTTTGATACTAGTAGACTTCTCTTGGCCAGGAATGCCCTTTTTGCCACTTTTGTTCTGCTTTTTATGTCCTACTTTCTTCGTCCATCACTGGTTGTTTTTCTGCCCAGGTTTCAGAATTCCTTAACTTTGTGTACTTCGTGATCTCCAGTCCTGATGTTCAGTTGCTCGGTGTTCCCCATTTCTGCTATTTCTCATTACTTTCGTCTTTCTTCGATTTACTCTCAGTCCACATTCTGGACTCATTACACACTCCATTTCATTCAACCAATTCTGTAACTCTCCTTCATTTTCACCAAGGATAGGAATGTCATGAATGAATCTTATCATTGGTATCCTTCCATCTTGAGTATTAATTCTACGCTTGAACCTTTCTTTTACATCCGTTATTGCTTCTTCGATGTATAAACTGACCAGTAGTGGCGAAACAACGATGATTTACATCCTGTTTAATCGGAGCTCTTCGTTTCTTGGTCTTCCATTCTTATTGTTCCGTCTGGCTTCTTGTAAATATTGTGTATTACCCTCTTTCCCTATAACTAACCCTTATTTTTCTTAGAATCCCGAACACCTTGTACATATATATATTATCGCACGCTTTTTCTGGGTCGATTATTTCTATGAACATGTCTTGATTTTTCCTTAGCCTTTGTTCCATTATCAACCACATCGTCAGAATTGCCTCTCTGGTGCCTTTACCTTTCCTCAATGCATAATGATACTGAATTTTCTTTTCCATCTTTCTGTATATTATTCTTGTCAGCAGCCTAGATGCATGAGCCGTTAAGACGACTGTGCAGTAGTTGTCGCATTTATCTGAGCTTGATATCTTCGGGGTTGTGTGGATGATGCGCGGTGCGCCGCCTGTCTCATAGGGAAGAGTGCTCTATTGTTGAAATATGGCACCACCATGCTCTGGCATGAGAGGTAACACACGAAGACGCAGGGTGTGCGTGACGCACGGCTGTGCCATCACAGCTCCCTCAGTCACACTACCTGTAGTGATAACCGATGGTTCCCCACAAGATTAAGCCAGGAGTAACATCGCTGTGCCTCTCCTGAACATTGGGAGAATGGGACCTCTCGCTAGGGCACCACCATACTGGTCGATATCGGTCATTCGTGGCAGTACAGAACTACAATTCATCGCTCAACACGATGCGCTGTCATTCCTCATTAGTCCATACTCCCCGGTCACGCATACCTTTTTCTTGTGGTGCTAAGGCCAGTCTACGTTTCAGACAGTAATTCCCTTGTCTGGCTGCTGCAATGGTGAGGAACTGAACAGAATTTTGCAGGGAGTCTATTGTTTCTTCTCGTATGGAGGGTGCGGGTGCGAAGGAGTTAGGATGTGCTTAGTGCGTGCAGTGTCGACTTGGTCGACCGAAACCTTGACAGCGAGTATGCCTGCCCTTACGTTCCCCTGCTGTCCAACATCGCGCCACCGTTATGCAAATGCCCCACAAATCTTGATACTCCACGATTCGAACCAGGTGGCCAAATGCAGACCCACAATGGTGGCACTTTGAAACTACGTCAGGTGTTGATAGCACTGTCTCACACGAGCATGCGTCATCTTCGTGCGCTTCAGAGTCATCACTCAGCGTCTGACGCTGTTCGCGCCATTTACCTCTATCAGGCCTAGTAACAACATTAGATCCAAATAAAGTTAATGCACTCTGGCGGCTGTTCTACCAGACACAGAGAACTGCACCTCTAATCATTTACGTACCTGTCGATGGAGTTTGCATGTACGAAGTTACATTGTCATACGATTGTGCGCTCTTCGCGCTTCATGTTTTTGTCAGGTAGTGAACCGTGCTGCGGCCCACGTTGGTGCTGTTTGTAGGTTTCCGCCCTCAGTTGGAGGCCAGCCGGCCGCGGTGGTCTAGCGGTTCTAGGCGCTCAGTCCGGAGCCGCGCGACTGCTACGGTCGCAAGTTCGAATCCTGCCTCGGGCATGGATGTGTGTGATGTCCTTAGGTTAGTTGGGTTTAAGTAGTTCTAAGTTCTAGGGGACTGATGACCATAGATGTTAAGTCCCATAGTGCTTAGAGCCATTAGAGCCATTTGGAGGCCAGACGGTATCGTTTCGTTGGCATGGTTGCGGTTGCTTGTCTTCTTCTCGTGTTGACTGGTGCCACTCGGTTTCGCAAGCGGTGCCTGTCCGCTAGTGGTAGCAGCGGCGGTTATAGATATGTAGTAACTATTGCCCTATCTTTGGGGCGACGTCGTTGTTTTTCCGGGTCGTGTGAGTGTGAGAGTTCGGTTGGGGACTCAGGAGAAGGTAGGCTCGCGCAGTGCCAAAACACGCCGGGACCGCTGGTGGTACGCATGGATTGCCGGATGGAAGGTCTGTGGTCACGAGGGTGCACGACCTCGTCGTAAACCGTATCCAGCAAGCCTTAAGAGGAGTGCATTTCAATCCAAGTAGAGAAACCTCCACCATTGTGATATCTCGCGATTCTCCCGTGACTTGGGTTCGTGTTGCTGCTCGTAGTGTCGCCGAGGAGAAGAGCAGCGAGTGAAGTGCTTGGGGAAGACGGATCTGATTAGCATTTCTCGACTTCTTACTATTATTTACTGCGTTCAACTTGTTGCAATTGTTAAGTTCAACCAGCGGAAATTTTTCTTGCCTGGTGGCCGCTACCGCCGCAGTTACCTGCCCTGGGGGTAGGTGTATGTAATAGCAGTGCACGTTTCCTCACCCTGCCACTGCTGTCCGGTAGGGCGCGTAGTTTTGACAGTCTTCTTGATGGTAGGCCGGTTGTTCATTCCTTCATTAATAATGTGGTGTCACCGCCAGACACCACACTTGCTAGGTGGTAGCCTTTAAATCGGCCGCGGTCCGTTAGTATATGTCGGACCCGCGTGCCGCCACTATCAGTGATTGCAGACCGAGCGCCACCATACGGCAGGTCTAGAGAGACTTCCTAGCACTCGCCCCAGTTGTACAACCGACTTTGCTAGCGATGGTTCACTGACAAAATACGCTCTCATTTGCCGAGACGATAGTTAGTATAGCCTTCAGCTACGTCATTTGCTACGACCTAGCAAGGCGCCAGTACCAGTTACTATTGATACTGTAATCATGTACCGACAAGAGCGACGCTCATCATTAATGGATTAAAGTTAAATATTCCACCATCTACGTCCGTTTTTCTAAAGTCCTTGTTTTTCCTTGTCCTGTTCCAGACCTCACGCCAGCCTGCGTGAGCTAAAACGCGTGCCTTTCGGCTTCCTCTAGTACCCGATGTTGGCTCTCCTGCCAACCCACAACAAATAACGTGTCGTATTTTTTTTATTTATTGTTGAGTCTGGAGTCACTGGTTTAAAATAAATCTTTTGTAACTGTAAAAGGCAACCAATAGTGACTGATTACGGCCCCGTCCACAATCGTAACCGAATCCTGCCTTCCATTGACTACCAGGTCACACGCAGCGTAAAGTAATTATTGACTTTTGGCGTGTGGAATTCACTGTGCAGCGAGCTTTCTCTTAATCTTTTCAGATGAATGAATGAGCCGCGTAGGGTTACGGCTCCTGCACGACCGCTGGCGCAGGGCGCGGACTGACCTCGTATAGTGTTGGCGGCGGAGACAAGCAGGCCCTCCAGCGACCTGGAGTTGTGGTGCAGCAGCGCCTGGAAGTCCCTGCGCACCAGCCGCTGGAGCGCCGCCTCCATCTCCAGGGTGCAGCACGACGCCTCGGACACGCACACGGTCAGCTCGCGGCCTGCAACAACAGGTGGGTCCAGTGTAAGATATAGTAAAGTGCTTATGCTGTACGGCCATATTTAACACTGGCTACACATATTCAAGAAGAATATAATAATTCCAATCCCAAGAAAGCAGGTGTTGACAGATGTGAAAATTACCGAACAATTAGTTTAAGAAGCCACAGCTGCAAGATACTAACACGAATTCTTTACAGACGAATGGAAAAACTAGTAGAAGCCGACCTCGGCGAAGATCAGTTTGGATTCCGTAGAAACACTGGAACACGTGAGGCAATACTGACCTTACGACGTATCTTAGAAGAAAGATTAAGGAAAGACAAACCTACGTTTCTAACATTTGTAGACTTAGAGAAAGCTTTTGACAATGTTGACTGGAATACTCTCTTTCAAATTCTAAAGGTGGCAGGGGTAAAATACAGGGAGCGAAAGGCTATTTACAATTTGTACAGAAACCAGATGGCAGTTATATGAGTCGAGGGACATGAAAGGGAAGCAGAGGTTGGGAAGGGAGTAAGACAGGGTTGTAGCCTCTCCCCGATGTTATTAAATCTGTATATTGAGCAAGAGGTAAAGGAAACAAAAGAAAAATTCGGAGTAGGTATTAAAATCCATGGAGAAGAAATAAAAACTTTGAGGTTTGCCGATGACATTGTAATTCTGTCGGAGACAGCAAAGGACTTGGAAGAGCAATTGAATGGAATGGACAGTGTCTTGAAAGGAGGATATAAGATGAACATCAACAAAAGAAAAACGAGGATAATGGAATGTAGTCGAATTAAGTCGGGTGATGCTGAGGGAATTAGATTAGGAGATGAGACACTTAAAGTAGTAAAGGAGTTTTGCTATTTGGGGAGCAAAATAACTGATGATGGTCGAAGTAGAGATGATATAAAATGTAGACTGGCAATGGCTAGGAAAGCGTTTCTGAAGAAGAGAAATTTGTTAACATCGAGTCCGCAGCTCGTGGTCGTGCGGTAGCGTTCTCGCTTCCCACGCCCGGGTTCCCGGATTCGATTCCCGGAGGGGTCAGGGAATTTCTCTGCCTCGTGATGACTGGGTGTTGTCTGCTGTCCTTAGGTTAGTTAGGTTTAAGTAGTTATAAGCTCTAGGGGACTGATGACTATAGATGTTAAGTCCCATAGTGCTCAGAGCCATTTGAACCATTTTTGTTAACATCGAGTATAGATTTAAGTGTCAGGAAGTCATTTCTGAAAGTATTTGTATGGAGTGTAGCAATGTATGGAAGTGAAACATGGACGATAAATAGTTTGGACAAGAAGATAATGGAAGCTTTCGAAATGTGGTGCTACAGAAGAATGCTGAAGATTAGATGGGTAGACCACATAACTAATGAGGAAGTACTGAATAGGATTGGGGAGAAGAGAAGTTTGCGACACAACTTGACCAGAAGAAGGGATCGGTTGGTAGGACATGTTCTGAGGCATCAAGGGATCATCAATTTAGTATTGGAGGGCAGCGTGGAGGGTAAAAATCGTAGAGGGAGACCAAGAGATGAATACTCGAAGCAGATTCAGAAGGATGTAGGTTGCAGTAGGTACTGGGAGATGAAGAAGCTTGCACAGGATAGAGTAGCATGGAGAGCTGCATCAAACCAGTCTCAGGACTGAATACCACAATAACAACAACAACACATACCGGGTGATCAAAAAGTCAGCACAAATTTGAAAACTTAATAAACCACTGAATAATGTAGATAGAGAGGCAAAAATTTACACACATGCTTGGAATGACATGGTGTTTTATTAGAAACAAAAAAAAACACACAAAGTATTGCTAGACGCGTGAAAGATGTCTTGCGCGCGTGATGATCGTGTGCTCAGCTGCCACTTTCGTCATCCTTGGCCTCCCAGGTCCCCAGACCTCCGTCCGTGCGACTATTGGCTTTGGGGTTACCTAAAGTCGCAAGTGTATCGTGATCGACCGACATCTCTAGGGTGGCTGAAAGACAATATCCGACGCCAATGCCTCACCATAACTCTGGATATGCTTTACAGTGCTGTTCACAACATTATTCAAATGGTTCAAATGGCTCTGAGTACTATGGGACTTAACATCTGTGGTCATCAGTCCCCTAGAACGTAGAACTACTTAAGCCTAACTAACCTAAGGACATCACACACATCCATGCCCGAGGCAGGATTCGAACCTGCGACCGTAGCGGTTATGCGGTTCCACACTGTAGCGCCGAGAACCGCACGGCCACACCGGCCGGAAAACGTTATTCCTCGACTACAGCTATTGTTGAGGAATGATGGTGGACATATTGAGCATTTCCTGTAAAGAACATCATCTTTGCATTGTCTTACTTTTTTATGCTAATTATTTTTATTCTGATCAGATGATGCGCCGTCTGTCGGACATTTTTTGAACATTTCTATTTTTTGGTTCTAATAAAACCCCATGTCATTCCAAGCATGTGTGTCAATTTTTACCTTTCTATCTACATTATTCCGTGATTTATTCAGTTTTCAAATTTATACTGACTTTTTGATCACCCGGTACGTCAACTGAAGTCGTATTAACTGACTAACACACACAGTTGACACTAAAATTTCTACACCAGGACGGTTAACGAAATTTTGGTTCACACAATGAAGGTTTTCACGAATGGATGCCTTGGCTGTTGGCACATCTTACGGGTTGTGTGGTCCTCGTTCATCTGCGCCTGCCGTCCGAGGGCAATGTTTCGTCCCAAGATGCGTTACACATCTTCAAATGCGCTCGCTGTTCTGTTGAGTCTTGCTGAATGATGAGTCGGACGTTGAAGACAGACATAAACAGCGTAAAAAGGGGGTGTGGTCGAAGTTTACGCGTGATGGCGAAAGATAACCCTTGTTAGAGATAAGAAGCAAAGATTCCCGAAACCAAAATTTTATCTAAAATGACAAACTATTATCCACAGCTAGTCAGAGAAGCCATCGAAACATATAACCACGTGGTTAATTTTAACAGAAATGAGAATGCCATGTGGCTTAGTGATATGTGGACAGTTGCTCTGCATAATCGATGGGCCAGTTTTATGTTTGACAGCCGGTCGTTGTGGCCGAGCGGTTCTGGGCGCTTCAGTCCGGAACCGCGCTGCTGCTACGGTCGTAGGTTCGAATCCTGCCTCGGGCATGGATGTGTGTGATGTCCTTAGGTTAGTTAGGTTTAAGTAGTTCTAAGTCAAGGGGACTGATGACCCCAGATATTAAGTCCCATAGTGCTTAGAGCCATTTGAACCATTTTTGAGCCGGCCGGAGTAACCGAGCGGTTCTAGGCGCTTCAGTCTGGAACCGCGCGACCGCTATGGTCGCAGGTTCGAATCCTGCCTCGGGCTAGGATGTGTCTGATGTCCTTAGGTTAGTTAGGTTTAAGTAGTTCTAAGTTCTAGGGGCTGATGTCATCAGATGTTAAGTCCCATAGTGCTCAGAACCATTTGAACATTTGAACAACCGTTTTTGATATTTAGGTTGCGTCCATAGTTCTTGTGCATTTCATCTTTGGATTTTCATTCTATATGCTTTATCAGTTTATAAGTTCAATTAAATTTTCTACGTGGTGTTCGGTTTCAGGACCGTTTGCTCGTTTGAAATATTCTGCAGCTACTTTATCTTGCTACGGTCATAAATATTAAGCGCTGTCCACTGGGGCATTTGTAAGTGTATAAAACCGTTTCAGTTTACGCCTGAATGTAAATAAACGCTCATTAGCTTGTTTTTGCTACATGTAAAGTGGCGCTAAATATTAAAATATTGCTTTGTGTCGCTGGTACGTACAACATGCTGCTGGTGAAAACAATGTACGCTAGCCTTCTGAAGATCGGCATGATAACCCGAACCCGGCTAAGGCACTAAAATGAAGCATTTTAAAAGTATTTGTGATTGGTTGCCTTATTAACCAATAATCATTAACGACCACCAAGTTAACGAGATTCCGCATAGGGGACATAATCAAATGTGATTTTTGACTGGGAAACCCACTATGTAGTCTTTCCTTGTATACAAAACGTAGACAGGGTGAATCCTGTTTACAATGAGCGGCTGCGCTGAAATGTTAACTATTTACTTATCTAAAGCGTGTTCCGTTTGTTACATACCGCCTTCATGGTGTTGCAGTTTTAATGGTCACTAGTGTGCTTCCTCTCGAACACGATGTTAGCTATTTCAAAAGATGCAAGAGAATCCAGACACTGTAGGTAATACAAGGTGAATGGGCTGCCACCAGTGGAATGGTCTAATCAGTGACAAGAACGAACAGAAACGAAACGAAAGAGAGTAAATTCATAAATTCATAGGTTAGAATTTGGCATAAAGACGTGAAATGGTTCTCTGAAAACGACAGTCACACCAGAATACTTCAGTGGATGCACGTATCGGCAACAAACTGACATATGAAAACACGGGAACGCCCGGAGCATTCCAACAAAACTTGATAATTATGTTAATTACTATTTGAAAAATACGCTATTGCGATAAAATACACCAAGTACCCCTGGTTATGAGGGCAGGTCTAAGGACGTGGGTGAGGGGACTCGTGAGGAAGAAATTTCTGTCAAGTACTGTCATCAAAGTGTGTCATATAAGGCATAAAGCGCACGAATGATAGTAGCTGGTAGATCATTAACATTAACACACTATTAAAACACAGATCTCACCATCTCACCATCGCTACACTAGCTCTTATTTATTGTCACATACCACATACACAATGAATCTATGTACTCGAAATTTTATTCAGTGTACGGAGAAAATCACCGAAAAACCATCTCGACTAGGAAAAGAGGGTGGGCGGGGAGGTGGGGGGGGGGGCAAGAAGGAAACAAATTGACATATTGTCCGTGAATCCCAATACTCAGTATGAAAATACCTTTAGCAATTAAGTCTTAGTAACATACGGTTAATCAGAATCACTGATCTGTCTTCTACGACTCTACAGACGTAATAATTCGTTCGAGCTCTGAAATGATTCATTATTGTTACTTAGATTCTGAGAGAATTTTATTATCAGTTAATTGATTACTGGTGCAAATATCTGAAACCTCGTATGTTACGCAGATTAAAGAAACACCAGAGAACATTGGTTTAAATAAAAAATGACAACAGAAAGATATTTGAGATATACAGAGTAAATGAGACCTTTGAGAATACGTAACTGAATTGAGCGAAAATATATAAAGGCTCCTTTTCATAACAGCATGACAATGTGAGAAATAAACTAGCAAGTAGAGTTACCGTAACAGCACTACATCCGCTCTGTAAAGGCACTTACAGACAAAACTTTCACTTTACAAGAACCTGAGTTTAACTACTTTTTGTAAACTTATCACTTTATCGATTCAAGGGAACGTACATCAGACATTTCTGCAGAGAGGAACGTTATATTTCAGAAGATAGTTTGACTTCTTAGTACATTCAGTGTCGTTAGTAATGCTGCTGCCAATGTCATTAGTCAATTATGCGAATGTATTCGCCTTTAGACTTCGGCGAATGCTATTTTTAAATGGTTAAACGTAGCTATGGAAAATACTCTGACTCTCAAAGTGAAATAACGTCTAAAACGTAACCTGAATCCACCCCGAATGTTCGCTAACGAAAGCTCTCACCATCAATAGTGGAACGTTCACACGTGTGATGCAAATGCGGAACTCTGTAACGCAGAAAAAAATTAAGACCGAGGCACGATATGAATAGTAGAAACGCGGGCGACATTAATGAGTCGGTGCACTTTACAACGCACACGTTTAACCGCAACATTAAAATTTAATTTCGTCATAAAACGGAGTGAATGATGCTACAAAAAACGACAGAATATCTTTAGCCCTTCAGCAAAATAATTTCGCTTTAATATCGCTTAATTGCCTTAGTGCCGAATTAACGCAAATCCTCGTGTAAACCAACGCAAAGTCGAAACATATAACAGAATCAGAAGAGCCGCACGACCGTTCTCGCAATTAACGAACTTCTGCCTGATGAAAATACAGACACGCTTGTTTCAAAGGACGCGCGTTCTGCTTTTTTACAGGCATTGGAGGGTGTTATCATCATCGTCGTCACCACCACTACCACCACCACAACCGGCATTACCATTGACATTCGTCTGCATTCGCGGCGACAGCCAGAAGTCGCTCGCTCTAAGGCTCGATGCTCACGAGCGATTTATAATCGCAGCGTCATTCCGAGTGCGTTTAGCAGTACATGTGAAGCAATGAAGGCACCCGCACCAAGACAGTGAAGCACGTCGCGGCGACAGAATTGTACTTGGCATCCACTGCTGCTTCGCAGAGATCATGGAGATCGCCGCCAAGCAGCAGTCCTTCTGCGAGTATACGCACCACCAACTAGAGAGAGGTGGTGGTGGTGTACGGCACTGCATGCGTACTCGCAACCCTACCTATGGCTGCCGCGAGCCTGTCATAGAAACAGCCTGTTTGGATGCGGAATTGTTTGTTAATAATGTGAAGAGATGTCCTGAAATACGGAACGTGTCTCGCAGAAAGTACCGTGAAGAAGACAGCCGCATAGTGTATGAGAAGTGCTATGAGAGTATTGCTGCGCAGCTTTACGAGGTGCATTCAAGTTCTAAGGCCTCCGATTTTTTTTCTAATTAACTACTCAGCCGGAATCGATGAAACTGGCGTTACTTCTCGACGTAATCGCCCTACAGACGTACACATTTTTCACAACGCTGACGCCATGATTCCATGACATCGGCGAAGGCTTCTTCAGGAGTCTGTTTTGACCACTGGAAAATCGCTGAGGCTATAGCAGCACGCTGGTGAATGTGCGGCCACGGAGACTGTCTTTCATTGTTGGAAAAAGCCAAAAGTCACTAGGAGCCAGGTCAGGTGAGTAGGGAACATGAGGAATCACTTCAAAGTTGTTATTACGAAGAAACTGTTGCGTAACGTTAGCTCGATGTGCGGGTGCGTTGTCTTGGTGAAACAGCACACGCGCAGCCCTTCCCGGACGTTTTTGTTGCACTGCAGGAAGGAATTTGTTCTTCAAAACATTTTCGTAGGATGCGCCTGTTACCGTAGTGCCCTTTGGAACGCAATGGGTAAGGATTACGCCCTCGCTGTCCCAGAACATGGACACCATCATTTTTTTCAGCACTGGCGGTTGCCCGAAATCTTTTTGGTGGCGGTGAATCTGTGCGCTTCCATTGAGCTGACTGGCGCTTTGTTTCTGGATTGAAAAATGGCATCCACATCTCATCCATTGTCACAACCGACGAAAAGAAAGTCCCATTCATGCTGTCGTTGGGCGTCAACATTGCTCGGCAACATGCCACACGGGCAGCCACGTGGTCGTCCGTCAGCATTCGTGGCACCCACCTGGATGACAATTTTCGCATTTTCAGGTCGTCATGCAGGATTGTGTGCACAGAACCCACAGAAATGCCAACTCTGGAGGCGATCTGTTCAACAGTCATTCGGCGATCTCCCAAAACAATTCTCTCCACTTTCTCGATCATGTCGTCAGACCGGCTTGTGCGAGCCCGAGGTTGTTTCGGTTTGTTGTCACACGACGTTCTGCCTTCATTAAACTGTCGCACCCACGAACGCACTTTCGACACATCCATAACTCCATCACTTCATGTCTCCTTCAACTGTCGATGAATTTCAATTGGTTTCACACCACGCAAATTTAGAAAACGAATGATTGCACGGTGTTCAAGTAAGGAAAACGTCGCCATTTTAAGTATTTAAAACAGTTCTCATTCTCGCCGCTGGCGGTAAAATTCCATCTGCCGTACGGTGCTGCCATCTCTGGGACGTATTGACAATGAACACGGCCTCATTTTAAAACAATGCGCATGTTTCTATCTCTTTCCAGTCCGGAGAAAAAAAATCGGAGGCCTTAGAACTTGAATGCACCTCGTATTTTCATCTTCTCTTAAATCTAGAGAGAGTATCATGAACACCCCTTTCAGTAGACATCAAGTAACAAATGGGAGAGTATAAAATCTCCTGTTGCATTTATTAATGTATAAGGGCAGACGAATGAACGAGACATATGGGGAAAAAGTAAGTAAACTGTTCATTATTTCAAAAGTAATCGCCGCAGATGTTAATACGTGTACATTTACCCCACTGTGAGACGAGACGATCATTGTCTTCACGGCAAAATATTTTCGGTTGCCTATAGAAACATGATTGTAACCACGCGTGGCACATCTTTGTCGGAAGCAAATCGACGGCCATGAAAGTCCTTCTTCATGACTCCAAAAAGACGAAAATCACAAGAGGAGAGATCGGAACTGTATGGAGATTGTGTAGGGGCTTCCCTTCGAGTCCTCCATCGGGCATGGGTATGTTTGTTGTCCTTAGTATAAGCTAGTTTGTGTGTAAGTCTAGGGACCGATGACTAGAGCAGTTTGGTCCCTTCGGAATTCACACACATTTGAACATTTGGGAGTCTTCCCAGCGAATCTTCTGCAGCTCAGTCGAAACAACCTTGACAACATTTGGGTCTTTACATAACACCCATACAGTCCCCATTTCTCCTCAAGCGATTTCTATAGCTGTGTTTCTTTCTTTGTCAGTTTTTTATTTGTGAGATTTATTAGTTTTGGGTGGATTTTGTAGTGTAGTACGCCGTTGTTTTTTTCTTTCTGGTTACTTTTGTTAGGGAGAGTTTTAATTCGCTGTATGTGTTTGTTACGTGTACACAACAGTATTCTTCGTGCAATTTGTTCAGTTTTCTATATTAAGCTGGTCATCACCGTTGTGTTTTTAATAAACATAAATAACTCGAAATGTGCATCATATAATAATCTATTAAGCATGTAATCCTTGGTCTAACATGATCTGATTTGGTTTTTTAACCATATTTCGTATACAAAGAGCCCTTGCAATGAGAAAGAAAGTAATTGATGATCAGATTAAAATAAACAATAAATCGCTGATGTTTGCCACTAGAAAAATAACGAATAGTAATGTAAAATGTAACGAGACTTAATCTTCCCCTCTTACACCTCTCTCTCTCTCTCTCTCTCTCTCTCACGCTCACTCACTCACTCACTCACACACACACACACACACACACACACACACACACATACATACAAATGAACAAATGATAAACCACACATACACAGCGACAGTTAGGAACAGTAGACACTGTAAACACACACGTTTAACACACAATAAAAAGTGCAAGTGAATTGTTGTAATAAACGTGGGCAAATAAGCGCTTAAAATACGGACAATTGGAGCATGGAGACCGAGCAAAACCCATGACCTAACAACACTGGAAATTGTAAGTAACACCAGACGATAATTTAATCATAGTGAACTTCTGCTGCAAAAGTTTCTAACCTGAAAAACAGGGCTGTAACATGAGGGAACATAACACAGTAACATACTTGTAACTACTGCACAATCCATATATTACATATACACTATGTGATCAAAAGTGGCGCCCTCCTTCGGTAATGCTGGGATTCATATGGTGTTGGACCACCCTTAGCCTTGATAACAGCTTACACTCTCCCAGGCATGCGTTCAATCAGGTGCTGGAAGGTTTCTTGGGGAATGGCACCTCATTCTTCACGGAGTGCTGCACTGAGGAGAGGTATCCATGTCTGTCGTTGAGCCCTTGCACGAAGTCGGCGTTTCACAACATCCCAAAGGAGTCCTGTACGATTCAGTTCAGGACTCTGTGCAGGCCAGTCCATTACAGGGGTGTTATTTTCTCGTAACCACTCCACCACAGGTCGTGCAGTATAAACAGGTGCTCGATCGTGTTGAAAGATGCAATCGCCATCCCCGAATTGCTCTTCAACAGTGGGAAGCAAGAAGGTGCTTACAACATCAATGTAGGCCTGTGCTGTGATATTGCCACGCGAAACAACAAGGGGTGCAAACCCCCTCCATGAAAACACCATCACACCATAATACCATATCCTCCGAATTTTACTATTGGCACTACACACGCTGGCAGATGACGTTCACCGGGCATTCACCATGCCCACACCCTGCCATCGGATCACCACACTGCGTACCGTGATTCGTCACTCCACACTACGTTATTCCACTGTTCTATCGTCCAATGCGTCTTTTGGCATTTACCGGCGTGATTTGTGTCTTACGAGCAGCCGCTCAACCATGAAATCCAAGTTTACTCACCTCCCGGTTAACTGTCGTAGTACTTCCAGTGGATCCTGATACAGTTTGGAATTCCTGTGATGGTCTGGATAGATGTTTGCCTATTACGCGTTACGACCCTCTTCAACTGTCGGTAATCTCTGTCTGTCAACAGACGAGGTCTGCCTATACGCTCTTGTGCTACAAATGTCCCTTCACGTTTCCACCTCACTATTACATCGGAAACAGTGGACCTAGGGATGTTTAGAAGTGTGTAAATCTCACGTACAGCCGTATGACACAAGTGACACCCAATCGCTTGACCACGTTTGATGTCCGTGAGTTCCGCGGAGCGCCCCATTCTGCTCTCTCAGGTGGTCTAATGGCTACTGAGGTCGCTGATATGGAGTACCTGGCAGCAGGTGGCAGCACAATGCACCTAAAATGAAAGACGTGTGTTTTAGGGGTGTCCAGATACTTTCTATCATATAGTGTATATAAACAAACATGTATTACAGGTCACTGAAGATTCTTCGTACGTAAAAGAAGGGAAAGGCGTATGGAAAAAAACAAACCGTCTTTCATTTAGTTGCAAAGGCGGAACATATCTATAAGTATCTTGTGAATGTTTGTATAATAATTTATTACGTCACAGGTTCGAATCCTGCCTCGGGCATGGATGTGTGTGATGTCCTTAGGTTAGTTAGGTTTAAGTAGTTTTAAGTTCTAGGGGACTGATGACCTCAGATGTTAAGTCCCATGGTGCTCAGAGCCATTTTATTACGTCAACCATCTCTTAGATATGTAAAAATATTTACATTAACGGATTGAGCAAATAGTTGACATCGGCGGATGTGCATAATACACAAAAAGCTTCGTACTGGCAAACAAATATAGTTAGGCACTTCCAACATCATAAAGTCATTTAAGAATTCAATGATTAGACGTATGGTCAGATGGTGAAAAACTTATCAAGTGACGATACGTACATTCATTGAACTGTAAAATGACTGTGACATTCAAAATACCTAACTATATGTGTTTGTCTGCACGAAGGTTTTTGTGTATTATGCACATTCGCCGATGTCAACTATTAACTAAAACCTGTGAAGCGAATATTTCTATATATCTAAGCGTTCGCTGACGTAATAAATTATTATAGGCATCCACAGTATTTTAATTTGACATTAAGTACTGACTTGGTGTTTTCTTGGCCTCTTATTCGCTTGCGTTGTACGTGCAAATTCAAATTAAACAGATTACAGCAAAAATCAGACTAATTCTCGTCAGTAACCCATTCAGAATCATAATCATATCATCATCAACATCATCATCGTTGCGTGCCGGAGTGGCCGAGCGGGTAAAGGCGCTACAATCTGGAACCGCACGACCGCTACGGTCGCAGGTTCGAATCCTGCCTCGGGCATGGATGTGTGTGATGTCCTTAGGTTAGTTAGGTTTAAGTAGTTCTAAGTTCTAAGGGACTTATGACCACAGCAGTTGAGTCCCATAGTGCTCAGAGCCATTTGAACCATCATCATCGTCATCTTCATCTCTATCCGAGTTTGTATTTTCTGAGTAGCTTCTTCCCTTTTGTTTCCTTGTTGTACTTCTCATCAAGGTGATTGTTGTGCTGCTGTTCGTGTACGCATGAGTTCCGAACCAATCAGTCCTATTCAATATGCTTACCAGGTACGTAGCCCCACAGTTCAGCACTGATATCCCTGTGCTCCTGATGCAGCAGCAAGAAACACGGTCCAAAATAACAAAACGCGTCCGGCAGGGTGGACAACGGTGCAGCAAACTGCGCCCGCTATGACCTTGGCGCAGCGGTCCACTGCGGCCGTGGGTGCTGACGTCGCTGTATTGTACAGTCGCCGGGCGGCCCGCCTCTCTAAATAGACCATTTAAAGTCGGAATGCCCGCCGGCGCGCTGCAAACGATCATGTCAGAGTAATTCCATCGGCACACAAACGCTGAAAAATGCTCCCAATGAAGCACGCCAGCCTCGCGTTTTGCGATACAAAAGCGTGCCTCGCTGGCTGTGTTGTGTTTGACCCTTACTCATCACTTTCTACCCTCTCGCACCGACCTGACAAAGGCTTGTGGAGGGGAGTGGGGGTATGCGACGTTTTAATGCACTGCGACAGTGTACCCTGCGGATGCTGGGATTAAAGGATCATCGTGTCACCGTGGAAACGGTGCAACATACATCAGCCGTATCCGCTTGCCTATATTACATTTTATTCAGACAGGATTACGGCTGACTGTAAATTATCTCTAACCGGCCACAGCTCTGTTTATACTTATGTTATAAATGTGACCGTTTTCTGTGACACGTCTTTATTGTACCATTAAACATTTCGATGGTTCACACCATTCTACACAGCAGTAGGCCAAGTGAGAAACAGACTTGGTGGGTATAAGGTTTTTTTTTCTTTCTTTTTTCGTTCTTAGAAAAACATCAATACAAAATTAGAACCAAATAGATGCTGCATACTGATCTTCGTTCAATGTGTTGTTCACTGTACATAAGGCGTTACATTGTTTCCTTACTTTATACATAGTTGTACCATCAGAGATGAAGGTATATTTTCATCAAGTATGTCTGGCGCTAACGCTGTTTTTTTTATGTCCAGTTGTCAGTCGCAATCCTCAAAGTGGTTCAAATGGCTCTGAGCACTATGGGACTTAACTTTTGAGGTCATCAGTTCTCTAGAACTTAGAACTACTTAAACCTAACTAACCTGCCGGCCGGTGTGGCCGTGCGGTTCTAGGCGCTTCAGATTGGAACCACCCGACCGCTATGGTCGCAGGTTCGAATCCTGCCTGGGGAATGGATGTATGTGATGTCCTTAGGTTAGTTAGGTTTAAGTAGTTCTAAGTTCTAGGGGACTGATGACCTCAGATGTTAAGTCCCATAGTGCTCAGAGGCATTTGAACCATCTTGAACCTAACTAACCTAAGGACATCACACACATTCATGACCGAGGCAGAATTCGAACCTGCGACCGTAGCGCGCAATCCTCATGATGAGATAATCAACAATACTGTATAAAGATAAATCTTTGTTTAACGTCGTTAGCAAAAACCTCGAGAAGTACTTGACCTATTGGCTTCAAATTTTTACACGATACTCTAGTGAACATTAGGATTGACACAGACTACATATTTTAATATATCTAATATATAAACAATGTACGTAATGTATAAAGAGTAAATGTTGTTACCAAATATCTTGAGAAGCTCTTGATAGATTTTATTTCAATTTTTACACAATACCCTAACAAACGTTTTTTAAAAAAAACGACAATGAACAGGGTACCTTCGAAACCTACACCTGTGCTGTCAAAATGTGCAGTTTCGACTTGTTTCTCAGTTAGTTTCAACGAAGATAGGAGGGCTTGTAAATTATTAGACAAAAAGGTTAACAAAAATTTTACGCACAGCAATGTGCTGTTTTGTTTGTTTTCCCGCCATCGGTTTCACTGAAAGCAGGAAAGCTGTATTTATGGCTTATCGGCTTATGATTAAAATACTACTACGCAACTTAAATAGGTCGAAACTTTGTAATCCTACCCATTCACAGATCAAAACTATGCGAAGTACTGTCATTGAAGCTACCATTCTCACAGATACAATAACTGGAGAGGTGTCTCTCATATCCTGTATACCAATGATCCCAACGGGTTTACCCATTCATTTTAAGCCATTTCAGTTCCCAATCAAGGGAAGCCTGGTTGATGCAGAGTTTTTTACTTCCAGGAAGCCATAAAGATAGTTCCGCACAGTCGTCTTGTAAACAAAATGCGTGTTTATGGAATTTCGGAACGAGAATGAGAATGGACTGAAACCATGGTGGCAGACAGAAAAAAGGACGGGCGCAGCGAAAGAAACATCTGTTGCACCTCGACAATGTGGAATTGTTCTGGCAGAGAATTACCTAGCTATATAAGGTTTTAAACAGGCAACTCATTTGTACTTGGATGTCACGAAATTATAACTTGTTATGAAATGAGAGAAGACTTAAAGGCACTTGTGCAAAAGCCGACATACGAGTCTCACCAATCATTGCAGTCAGTAACATTTGTCAACTTGAAAGCCTGAGACTAATCTTTGCTTTAGCCCGTGAGTTCATAAGAGACGCGGCACCGGAGTTTATGCTCCGAAATGTTATCCCTTTATATAAAATGTGATCCATGTTTGAATAAACGCAATATGACTAACGTTTTCTAGAGTTTAGAAGTGGCAAGAACTTTCCTAAACCGCGACGGAATAATATAAGGGAATTTAACATGAGTTGACCAAGACAAAAGTAATCTTGCAATGAATCTCGCATAGTTCTTAACTATACACGCGTAACAATTACATCTTATGAATACAATTCGTGCTATGCAAGTAATTTTGCTCTCTATATCCTACAACACCTAATAATTAAAGAAAAAAAAAACTTGGCAAGTATGATAGCATAAATCATCTCGCTGTCTCCGTCTTTCCTGCCTCGTATTTCGAACTTGAACAGCATCACAACTTTATCTGCATAGCTGAACACTCTATTTAAGAACATTATCATCTCTTCCTAGGGCTGCTTATCCCCTCAGTGTCTTAGATACAAGCAAAGTAAATGTGTACATTCCAGTAACATAGCTCTTGAGTGAACACATGTGGAGGTATGGATCACGGAGTAAGTTAATTTGAACATAGTCCCGGGGAAATAAAAATAAAAATTCCAAATTTCGCTCACAGATAATTTAATGTTCAATTCACATATTAGCATTAATGGCCAAAATATGATCTGATCAGTGGAAGAACAGCTACTTGAAACCTTGGATGAATGAGATGAAATGGGATACTTGTTCCCAGTGTTCTGAAAAGTTACAAATACCACGTTCAAATCGACTGGAAAATGTACCGCGGAAAGAAATCTGATACTCTGTAATCTGGAAAACGATTCACTTCCAATCACGTAAATACAGCGCAGGCGTGCAAACCAGCAACTCTCTTACCAAAATTCAAAAAGAAGTCGGTTGACTACGCCCAGTTCACGGTCAGAGCTAACCGCGACTATACTACCAGATAGAGTC
Source organism: Schistocerca cancellata (assembly GCF_023864275.1). Lineage (NCBI taxonomy): Eukaryota > Metazoa > Arthropoda > Insecta > Orthoptera > Acrididae > Schistocerca > Schistocerca cancellata. The sequence continues at coordinate 162,290,104 of NC_064627.1, read as the reverse complement.
GGTTCATCAACATCGCGGCAGCAGTTGGAAAGCAAGAGGCTGTCTCCCTTCCGTTCAAGAGACCTCGCGATCCAATAGTTGGCGTCATGTTTCCCTTTGGTTAAGGCCCGTCAGACCTCGCACGACTTCTTAAGACATAATTCTCAGTTTCCAGGCGGAGATGTGCTACTCCAGCAGACGGGTAAGTGACTACAGATTCTTTAAGGCAGACAAGCACACACGAATACGCGACAGCAGACGCCTTTCGAACTGTCTTAGAATACGTGTCGGGAGCGGTTTAAGGTGGAATGATCACGTGAATATAGGTATGGGAAAACGAGGTACCAGATGATGTGTTGGCAGAAGAGCCAACACCGTATAGCTAGAGGAGGCCGAAATGCACGCGTTAAAGCTCACGCAGGCTGGCGTGAGGTCTGGAAAATGACAAGGAATTATAGTAGCCAAAAATAGTACATAGATTCTGGAATACTTAACTTTATTCCATAATTGGTGAACATCGCTCTTGTTGATACATTATATAATCTCAATATAAACTGGTAATGGCGCCTTGCTAGGTCGTAGCAAATGACGTAGCTGAAGGCTATGCTAACCAACGTCTCGGCAAATGAGAGCGTAGTTGTCAGTATAGCATCGCTAGCAAAGTCGTCTGTACAACTGGGGCGAGTGCTAGGAAGTCTCTCTAGACCTGCCGTGTGGCGGCGCTCGGTCTGCAATCACTGACAGTGGCGACACGCGGGTCCGACGACGTATGCTAACGGACCGCGGCCGATTTAAAGGCTACCACCTAGCAAGTGTGGTGTCTGGCGGTGACACCACACTGAGAGAGAGAGAGAGAGAGAGAGAGAGAGAGATGATATGAGAGAGGAGAGGCAAAGAAGAGCTATGTGATTGGTCACTTGATCTATTACTCAGTGCAAGAACGTCATAAATGTTCTCAACAAACTTCGTTGGATGACGCTTCAAGAAAGCTGTACATAGTTGAGTTTCTTACTTCCAGTATTCCTGTGTGGGTTTACCAGTACATTACTTCCTCTTGCATCTCGCGTAATGACCATGATAGCAAAATTACAGAAATTCGATCTTATACAGAGGGTACCGACAATCCACTAATGACACATCACGCACCTTCGTGCACCATTAGGTGTCTTGCAGAATACAAACTTGCATCTGAGGTAGCTTTCAGTCTCTGACTCCATGTGTATAAAGCGTAAAACACTTCCTTCCTTCCCCCATGACATTTTCTACAGTACTATCACTTTTCTCTTCTACAGTTTGTCGCCCACCATGAAAGGTGAGACGCCGACCGCCACAGAAGTACGTTTCACGTGCTCCAAATTTCGGGCCGTTCTTGATGCTTGTCAGATAAACGGCCCGACGATCGCCGGTGTCAGTCAGCCTCGTCATCCAGATACATAGGCAGTATCGAGACATCCGCAATTCAATACTTTTCTGTTAGCCTCCGGTGTCCACGTTCATAGCTACATCAGGAACAGTGAAGGAAAGCAAGTTCCATCACTATACCAAAATATTTCACTAATTTCCGCAGTACCCATCTCTGGTTTTTTGTTACGGAAGTGTTACACCGTGAAGCATCGGTCCGATACTTATCAATCTTTCTAGAGACGTTCAGTTCAGGACAGATATGAATGAGTAAACATTCGTGTCCACGAACAATATCTGCCACAATTCTTAAGCTTGGCTATAGCTTCCACAGCTGTATTACAGTAAATCTGAAGAGGATGAAAAAAATCAATCAGTTTCAAGTAAAGTTTTATTGGAACCCTTGATCTAGGTTTCGACAATTCTAAAATTATCTGCTTCAGAAAGTGTAACGGACCTTATTGTCTACTTTGGAAAGTGTAATTGTCCTTGTTACATCACATCCTGATCAAGTATATCGAATAAAGTCAAACGGATCTTGTGATAGAGACATACATCTTATGAAAAATAATCACAAACCTTGACTTAGGATTACAGCGCCATAATACTACCGGCGTGCAGATCAAATACCAAGTGTAATGGCATAAGACCCTTATATTAATAGGTCACTGCACTTGGTACTTGCCGGCCGCATTGGCCGAGCGGTTCTAGACGCTTCAGTCTGGAACCGCGCGACCGCTACGGTCGAAGCTTCGAATCCTGCCTCGGGTATGGATGTGTGTCATGTCCTTAGGTTAGTTAGGTTTAAGTAGTTCTAAGTTCTAGGGGGCTGATGACCTTAGATGTTACGTCCCGTAGTGCTTAGAGCCATTTGAACCATTTGAAACTTGGTACTTGATAGGCACACCTATAATGCTATACTCCTACAGTCCTAAGTCACGGCTTGTGATTGTTAAGACGGGTGTCTCATATGACAAGAGCCCTTTGGCTTTCTTTAATGTAATTAATCACTATCTGATACAACAAGAAGAAAATTTTAAAATTCATGAAAATTATTCGTACTTGCAAGTATAGACAACGATCAGCTGTGTAACGGAATGGCTACAAAGAAGATTTGTGCTGAACCGGGACTCGAACCCGGATTTCCCGCTTATGAGGAGCGGTCGCCTTGCTATAAGGCTATGAATCACGGCCAGACTCAAAACTCCATACGTCGCCAACCATTTGTCTACAACCTGCACTCATACATTCATTATGTATATTCCCGTAAAGGGGAGTCATTTTAATTGGAAGTCGCTTGCCCGGTGTCGGCGGATAAATACAGCATTACGGTGTCTGTACAGTATTGCGTCATACTTATGACCTACAAAGACACAGCAGTACCGAATTTTGAAACTGTCGAAACTTAGGTCAAGGTTTCTAGTAAACATTTATTTGCAAGTGGTTGGTTGATTTTTTCCAAGCTCTCCACATTTAGATCAGCATAGTTGTGGTTCTTACCCCACGAGGTCGAACATACTCTTATAGTTGTGGCACAGAAGCAGAACGCTTCCAAATGTCATATAGCGTAATTTCTTTCCATGTCTGGATATTTGCTGTAACAGTACATGAAGATCGCTGACTACGAAGGTAGACATTTATGAGAGCCGTGGTAGATTTATAATGTAACCAGTACTGTATTCTTTACAGACGAATGGAAAAACTGGTAGAATCCGACCTCGGGGAAGATCAGTTCGGATTCCGTAGAAATATTGGAACACGTGAGGCAATACTGACCTTACGACTTATCTTAGAAGAAAGATTAAGGAAAGGCAAACCTACGTTTCTAGCATTTGTAGACTTAGAGAAAGCTTTTGACAATGTTGACTGGCATACTCTCTTTCAAATTCTAAAGGTGGCAAGGATAAAATTCATGGAGCGAAAGGATATTTACATTTTGTACAGAAACCAGATGGCAGTTATAATAGTCGAGGGGCATGAAAGGGAAGTAGTGGTTGGGAAGGGAGTGAGACAGGGTTGTAGCCTCTCCCCAATGTTATTCAATCTGTATATTGAGCGAGAGGTAAAGGAAACAAAAGAAAAATTCGGAGTAGGTATTAAAATCCATGGAGAAGAAATAAAAACTTTGAGGTTCGCCGATGACATTGTAACTCTGTCAGAGACAGCAAAGGACTTGGAAAAGCAGTTTAACGGAATGGACAGTGTCTTGAAAGGAGGGTATAAGATGAACATCAACAAAAGCAAAACGAGGATAATGGAATGTAGTCGAATTAAGTCGGGTGGTGCTGAGGGAATTAGATTAGGAAATGAGACACTTAAAGTAGTAAAGGAGTTTTGCTATTTGGGGAGCCAAATAACTGATGATGGTCGAAGTAGAGAAGATATAAAATGTACACTGGTAATGGCAAGGAAAGCGTTTCTGAAGAAGAGAAATTTGTTAACATCGAGTATAGATTTAAGTGTCAGGAAGTCATTTCTGAAAGTATTCGTATGGAGTGTAGCCATGTATGGAAGAGAAACACGGACGATAAATAGTTTGGACAGGAAAAGAATAGAAGCTTTCGAAATGTGGTGCTACAGAAGAATTCTGAAGATTAGATGGTAGATCACATAACTAATGAGGAGGTACTGAATAGAATTGGGGAGAAGAGGAGTTTGTGGCACAACCTGATGAGAAGAAGGGACCGGTTGGTAGGACATGTTCTGAGGCATCAAGGGATCACAAATTTAGTATTGGAGGGTAGCTTGGAGGGTAAAAATCGTAGAGGGAGACCAGGAGATGAATACACTAAGCAGATTCAGAAGGATGTAGGTTGCAGTAGGTACTGGGAGATGAAGAAACTTGCACAGGATAGGGTAGCATGGAGAGCTGCATCAAACCAGTCTCAGGACTGAAGACCATAACAACAACAACAACATTGTATTGTATGGAACTGGGGACCTACAAACGAAGGAGAGGCTTCGTCCCCGCCATAGCCCGCAGTGGTACACAACCCGACAACAGGCTACAACACCCCACCGCCGCCCCACATCGAACCCAGGGTTATTGTATGGGTGGGCCCCCTTTGGACCCCCCGGGAACGTCTCACACCAGCCGAGTGTAACCCCAACGTTTGCGTGGTAATTATGGCGTACGCGTAAGTGTTTGCGCAGCAATCGCCGACATACTGTAACTGAGACGGAATATGGGGAACCGGTCCGCATTCACCGAGGCATATTCAAAACTGCCTTATAAACCATCCACAGGCTGGCCGGCACACCGAACCTCGACACTAATCCGCCGGCCGGATTCGTGCCCGAGGACCGTCGTACCTTCCCGCCCGGAAAGCAGAGCGTTAGACCGCACGACTAACCAGGCGGGCGAATTTAACCAGTAACCAGCCACAACTACGGTTTTAAAATCGTTGATTTAAATTTGTCTGTTTCGGATTTCTTACAAGCACATCTTCAGTCATTAGTACAGATTTCCTATCCTTCCTGTTGCGACCTCGTTATGTACTTATTACTTATGTGCAGATAGGCCACATTTTGTAAAAGATGAGCATGTGTGCTGTTAGAAAACGTGCAATAGTTTGTGTTAAAGCAGTTTCCAGTGAGCGGTGTCTTTCTGAGGTCTCGTTACCACACCAAAATTGCCTAAGTGAATGGATTCCACAGATGTTAGCGAGGAATCGCTCCAATCCGCAATGGCGTATGGGAGGCCCTCATGAAGACCAGTCCCTCCCCCCCCCCCCCTCCCCCTCTATGAGCTCCACATAAAGGGTGTTGAGCATTAAATAAGCTCTTCAGAGCCATATCTGTGGCTCGTGGCTGTTTAAATTATAAACCTTATAATGAAATGAATGAACACGTCTTCCTATTGCATCCCAGATACGCTATGTAGGTGACAAATGACAGACCACTCAACAATCAGTTCATTCCTCAACCCTTGTGTGGTGGAAACTGCAGTGTGGGTCCTTGCATTATTGTGATGGAAAATACCATTTTACATCCCCATCATGAAGGTACGACAACAGCGTTTATCATTCTGTGCCCATACTGTTGGGCACTTAGCCTCCTTCCAACAATTAGGAAATCAGCCATGTTGTCGTACCAAGGAACTATATAGAAGATGAGTAAAAGTCGATCTCAAAAATCGCTGCTTCTGTGGTCTTTCACTGAGTCGTCTTGAGCGCATTGGCTACGATATGCACGCCACAAACAGAGGCGAGACTCATTGCTGAACACCACAGTGTCCCAGCTGACTCTGGCTTTACACAATGGAAATGTTTGTTGTATGTAGCTTCTGTGTCAGCCCACGGCGATTCGAGATATCAACCGAGCTTCCACTAATCTGTTCTCGACACAACAGAATTCAACTGTTATCATTCGCTTATTGGTCAGAGACAGTCAATAATCCTATGCACTTTTCGTGATGTAGTCCTTCTGAAAGGACTGTTATCACGTTATTGTCCTGAGCCGACCTCGCCGCCACTCGTTCTGCAGGTTTTGGGCAGTGTGCGATCTGCTGGTATGGTGCTTCCAAGATTGCAAAATGGCAGAGATCAGGTTTCAAGCTACTGTCCACGGATTCTTGTGTTCCGCCAGCTTTGCTATTACCAACTGAGCTATCCAGGCTTTTCTTATAACCCACTATCAGACCGCTACTTCCTTCATCCTTCAGTGCCTCGCCTTTACTCTTCCCTGCAGAGTAATTCATTGCGGAAATATTGGGTCCTCCCTACTAAGGAATCATATTACGGAATTTAGTGTAGACCAGACGTCCTACTTGCGTTTGTATCGTTTGTGTTTGTTGCACGCATACACTACCAGAAAAAATAGTACACCATTTTAATTGTTTCTAGTTCACTCAATATTTATTTTTGCAATAGTGGATATGGAGTTCATGAAATGATTACATTTACAGATCAACAGCACAAGCGGTTCCGAGATACCAGGTAACAACCCATGCTGAAATTCTCGTACTCGTGCCGTATAGCCTCCAAGAGCGACAATGCAGTGACTGACTCTGGCATCCAGTCGATCGTTCACATGGCAAACACTGTCCTGGAATGGGCTGTTCCACGCCTGTTTGACCTGTTCACATAGTTCCGTAAGCGATGTTGGTTGACGAGTTGCACGAGCCACCTCTCGTCCCATCACATCCCGCAAGTGCTAGATTTGAGTCCGAAAATCGTACTGGCCAGAGAAGTTGCTGCACATCTTGCAGAGCACGTTGAGTTTCACGGGCAGTGTATGAGCGTGCGTTATCCTGTTGGAACAACATATCACTGTCCCGTTGCAAGAACGGAAAATCACGGGACTGACAACATTCTGCACGTACCGAGAGCTGGTTAGCATCCCCTCCAAAAGAACCGAAGTTGAACGGGGGTCGTAGCAATTAGGACTGGGTTGGGGTCAGTATTAGAGATGGGGGATCCGCTCCTGAACTGATTCATAGAGTTGAATCTTTCAAAGGAGTGAACAATCAGTGATTCAGAAAAAAAGAACGGTAGCTCCAAACGTTTCCCACGGCAGAGAGAGAGAGAGAGAGAGAGAGAGAGAGAGAGAGAGACGGAGAGATGGAGCATATCAGCGGCGCCTCTGCTGGTCACAGCACAGTGCACGCCACACAACACAGCTGGCGCCGGCCTCTGCCCTGCTTCTACCTTGGCTGCCTGCATTGTGCAGTGCCCCATTGGATTTTGTGTTTCACATATGCCGTGCCGTCTCTGTGCGTCCTCTGCCGCGTGCAGTGTCTGGCGCAGCTTAACTTAGCATCTCACTCTGTCGGCGATCGTTTCAGTGGCACGTCCTACCCTCTGGGCAGTTGATGCGAGCAACAGGACAGAGAGCCTCCTAGCGGGGAACATAAGAACTACTTACAACAACCTGCTCGCAAGAGAACGGACGATTTGTCTCGGAGCGTGTGACTGGTGGCCGTTCACCGCTCCCCCCACCCTCGGAACTCGCCCGCTCAACGCTCACCCCACAGTTCTCGACTCTAGCCAGAGCATTGAGCAAAGCAATTCAGGTGTCACTCTGGTCTCTGCAGTCTTAGCTCACGCAGTAATACAGCTTGTGGCTCGACCTACTCGACTCAGCGCCTCTGCATCGGAGTTCGTCTCTACTGGATATTGTTCTTCGTAGTAATACCGCTATGTATATTACATTATTTGTTATGTATACATCATTTGTTTTTATTTTATTTTTATTTGTTTAAACTGATCAGATTAGGTTCCTGACGACTCCTCTTACTATAGGATTTTTATTATGGACACTCGAATTTACGCTTTAATTACGAGCGAACCGACAAACGTATTGCAAAATGTCATACACCAATATTTTCCTTGTTTTATTCTGCGTAAGGCTATATGCAGCACTTTAGTCTTACAGTCAAATTTATATATATTTTTTTCTTATTTTGGTACGGATTTTGCGATTTTAGGCGTCTTTGGAAGGAAACGTTCACTTTAAAAATATATGGCTTGCGATGTATTTGTACGAGGTTAATGAAATTTTAATACATTATAGCCAAATATATTGTTAATGTAAATCTCAAGTTACAACATTTTCTGATCACCCAAAAAACCACGATAGTGCAAAATAAATCAATAATCAAAAACTTTGTCATATTGTGGAAATTTCAATAAACAATACAAAATTCTTACTCATTATCTGTGTTACTTCAAAATAGGATCAAATAAGATCAAAATACAGGTATAGTACTGGAATAAACCAAGTTTAAAGGGCAATGTGCCTTCCATTTATTTTCTATTGTGAATGAGTGGTGAGTCATGAAAAAGAGCTAGTTCATTTCAGGGAGTGAACAGTTCTGATCCGATCTCTGAAAAGAACAGTTTTGCCCATCTCTAGTCAGTATATCTTGGACGAATGCACTCTACGAGACAGTGCTCACGAGGTCCACGTTGTAGGCGCAAACGACCATCATTTGCATGCAGGCAGAATATTCTTTCATTGTTGAAGATCACGGTGCGCTGTTCCATCTTCACAGTGATGCTCTGACGGCACCAGTCGAGCCTTGCTCGTCAGTGATGTGGCGTGAGTGGAAGACTGGCTAGAGGTGTGCGTTCTCGCATTCTCACTGCTAAAACCGATTCGCAACACGTCTTGGCTCACAAGCCCACTGATCCGTAATGTGGCAGCTGTACGATCCAGCACAGCTGTCGTTACAGTGCGACGATCCTGGCTGACGTCTGTGCTGAGTGGACGTCCAGAACCTAGTCTACGAGCGTGAGAGTGTTCATGTGACCGCTGATACCAGCATTGTTGCAAAACTGACTCAACACTTGCAACTTCTGTAGCAGTTCTCCAAACGGACCAACCTGGCACATGGAAAGCCACAATTTGACCCTTTTCGGACTCGCTCAGTTGGCTGCAGGAAGCACGACTGGCTTGGTTGGAAGCTTGTTTCACACGCTTCCACCACACTGAGCCTTCCGGCTGTGAGCATTCCCTATAAAAGGGTAGACATGGCGCTCTGGTAGCTATACCACTACGCTATTAGCGGACGACGTTGAAACCATTATCGGTACATCTACTACCTCCCGCCCAACCCCGCCCCCCACCCCCATGTGTAATATACCGTTTTCGAATCAAAATCGACGTCGTCTTTTCAGGTGCACTGTCGTTTTCCGGCAGTGTATGACATACATGTTTTTCGTTTAGGCCTTTAGAGACGATGTGGAGCATTTCTGAAAGTCTTTATTGCAGCCCAAAGTCGTTTCACTCTTTCCCTGGCCCTCTCCTTTCTCTCCTCTGTCCAGTCGCTGTTCTGGAAGGCCTTAAACTTGTTGATTAGAGATCTGTCCTTTGATCGGTTAGAGGTGTCTTGCTCATCTTCTAATGCTCTTGAGGGCTTTCCTGACGTTTTTGAACCATTACTCACAGAATAATATAATTTTGAATGTTGTCCCAGGAAATACGTAGCATGGTTGGTCACATGGTTTTCTATGTCAAGGATTCTACACATTTAATCCAGCTCATACGGGAATAGCAAGTACCAGATATGGATCTTAGGGTTAACTTTGACGTAAAGTCTTTGTTTAACAGCGTGCCAATACCTGAAGCAATCAACATCGAGGAGGAGCAAGTACCGCCATACATAATGCGATCTGGTACAACTGTGCTTGTCATCAACATATTTCACCTGGCAGGGCAAATTTCATGAGCAGACAGGCGGACTGCAATTCGGGTTCCCTTTCATTCGTAGCTACTGACATATTCATGGAAGCTGCAGGCTGAGGTACGTGGACGACACGTTCGTCATATGGGCGCATGGGGTAGTAGAACTGCGCAGATTTCATGAGGACCTCAACAGCTTACAAAAAAATACACAATTCACGCTAAAAGTGTTTTTTAGAATAAGGAAGCAATTTCCTCTCTGTATGTAGGGATGGACAGAACATCCAGCAATAAAATAGGGCATAAAGTCTACTGGACACCACCAACACACAATAAGGTACCGGTAGGCGAACTCGCAACACCAATCAACGCAAAAGAACGCTGTTCTATGCACACTGACAGACGGAGCTCACCGGATTTGTGACGCTAACTTCATACAACACGAACTGGACAAGTTCAGGACAATATTCCGTGCCCATGCATACAGCAACAGAAACACAGTACGAGAACGAGGCACAGCGAGCACAAAACAGACGAATGTACTGAAGAAACCCTCCTTGTAGCTCGCCTACCTTAGATGATAGGCGTCAGGGATCGTGTAGGGAAGGTTCTCCCGCAAGATCCGAGATCGGTTGAGGCCTATGAAGGATCCTGTAGATACTCTCCACAGTACAGGTGTCTATGTACTTCGGTGTGAATGCGAAAGAGACCCATTAGCACTCGCACAGCGGAGCACACACTTTTGGTTAAGACTGAGGCAGAACAAAAAAAAATTAGCCGTATTTGAATACGACCAGGAATGTGGCCGTTCTACTAATTTTCAAGAGCCTCGCTTGCTTGCTGGCCAACTGTGGATGCAGCGGCGGAAAATAAGAGAGGCTATTTAAATAATTGAACGCCATAACAACATGAACAGGGAGGATGGCTACAAGTTACTTACGGCCTGGCTGCCGACAATTCCAGCCTAGTGGAGCGCGTATGTTGGCAAGCGAACAGCACCACTTGACCCCCGTACAACGCCATAAAAAGCGGCCAACGAGAGAACAGCCGTGCAGCCTTAACGTCTCATTGCAGGCTAACACTAACCCATGGATACTCAGCCTTAACCTCTCATTGCAGGCTAACACTAACCCAAGGATACTAGCCTTAACGTCTCATTGCAGGCTAACACTAACCCATGGATACTAGCTGCCGATTTGTTAATGCCTACCAGTCACCTAACAGAGTTACCCACCAATCACCTACCAGAATAGCACGGGTAATAGCGTACTGTAGAGCTATTCCTCTCCACAGCAACCTCTTCAAGTTGTCAGTGACGTCCCAGATATGTGACGTCGGTAAGAGAGAGATACAGAACTCGAATAAATTTAAATAACAAACTGAACTGTTAAATTATTTAAACACAAATTTATAATGTAGAACGAATTATTGACTTAATGAAAGCCAGGAGTACAAAAATATTATGTAAGCAAATAAAAACAAATTTTGAAAATATTTCCATTTACATTTCCTTCAAATAAGATCAATTATTTGTGTCCACAAAAGTTGGCAGGTCTAGCCGTGGTTCGCGTGTACGGAAGAGGCTGAAAAAGTATGTGAGGAGCACTATTCAGAAAATTTTGAAAACCAGCATTTAACGCTGACTGTAAGGGGATTCCACTGCCACCAACGTACACTTCGCGTAAGGACCACGAAGATGAGATCATAGATACTAGGGCTGGTACGGAGGCATACAGACAATTGGTATTCCCTCGCTCAGTTTACGAGTGGAACAGGAAAGGGAATGATTAGTAGTGGTACAGGGTACCCTCCGCCATGCACCATTCGTTGGCTTCCGCGGTATGTATGCTGATGTAGATTCAATCCCGTAAAGTGAGTGAAATCATTCATATAGTTGACATAGCCAAATAGACTAGTTTCATTCGGTCGTTTCATTCGAAGGACAAAAACAGACTGAACAAAAATACAAGATATAAAATGCAAATTTGACCCATCTATTGATTTCACTTTAAACGCAAATGTCAACCTGTTTGAGTCTTGGAACATCTTCAATGATAAAATGGTTTAAGCCACCACACTACATTAGTCATTACTTAATTAATGTGTAGTGCATGGCATGAATAACAATATACACAACACAGAACTTTCAGAAGCAAACATACAGATATTTGGGTTGAAAATAAAGGCAGCTTGACAGTCGCCTTCCAAAAATGTTTAAAAAACAATATTCTGGGCAACCGAATGTTAAAACCAATCAGTTCCCCCATCACTACACATAAATAATGTTGGCGATAGGCGTCTGCTAGGTAGCGGTCATTTATTTCTGATCCTGCTTGGATGAAATGACTGTAAAAACGACCAAAACCTCTCTTTTACAGTCGAGAGTCAAGGGGAAAGCTGCATCTCGTAAGACACAATACAGGAACAGGAGCGGGAGGACAACTTATGTACCTGTTAATTTCACGAAGCATCGTTTCTTTGCTCGGTTTTTGCACCCCCTCCGTGGTGGCTATAGAGTTCGACAGTATACGGAGGGCGATGCGCAGTGACCGAGTTTCGTCCAAAGCGCTGGGTGAGTTCATTTGTTTGTTCAGAAGGGGAGGCCTACATTGTTTGCCCGCTTTCGGCCGATCACTGAAGCGCTGCAATTTCAGAATCGAGGTGAGCGCCCTGCAGTTTTTCTCACACGATGTTGCAGAAACTAAAAAAATAATTTTTGCGTTACTTATCGATTTAAATGTCAGCTTCATGATGACGTGCACATCACTTCGTCAATAATCATAGTTGTTGATTGTTATATGTGTACTCAAGTAAAACGCTGTACGAAATTCGAAAACGTTTGTCATGAAAAATAGGGGTCGCTATGATTTTAGCGTTTGGTGCATATTACATTACATGCTGCTGTGTATAAAACTTAGCTAACGTACTTTAGGCACGTGTGGAGGTCTCAATCTGTCACCAATCTCGGGAGAATTGATCTGATGTAGCACACTCATTTGCAATCGCGTGCGCCAGTGATAAGGCCAGAATGACATACCTGTAACATTCCTCACATTTCATGAACGGTTTGAGGTATCGAAAAGAGATTTTGGAAAATGATAACACGCAAAGACGAGCGTATTTTGCCGTATGACTATCATGTAAAACTCCACCCTACCGTGCTATTTCACTATCTACAGACTTTTCCGATGAAAGAATGTCATTTTTAAGGACCATGGATAGCTGGTGATACGAGAAATGCCTGGGTTTTCTGAGAACATAAGAGAAGACATTACACGTTTCTTTTTGCACCGAGGATGTGCTTTCTCATAAGCTATTAATGTTAGTTTTTCTCAGTTCCTCACTTAATAAATCACGGTTTTAGATTTCTCTCACGATTGCAAAAAATGGTTCAAATGGCTCTAAGCACTATGGGACTTAACATCTGAGGTCATCAGTGCCGTAGACTTAGAACTACTTAAACCTAGCTAACCTAAGGACATCACACACATCAATGCCCAAGGCAGGATTCGAACCTGCGACCGTAGCAGCAGCGCTGTTCCGGACTGAAGCGCCTAGAACCGCTCGGTCACAGCGGCCGACCACGATTGCATCTACACAACTTGTTCTTGAGGTGACATTAAGTAAACTTCACTTTGTTTTGACAAAACAAGCAAATTTTAACAAGGCAACAAGAGAAATGTAGCTTGTTCACAAAATTCACCACTCGTTATGCTTCTCGCGGTAAGTTACCAATGGTTAACAAGCCAGGAAAAAATAAACAGCTGTTTTCTTTGCATTTGCAACGGAATTTTTTTAGGTACTAAACAAAGCAAAGATGACAGCAGATATTTACCGATGGTCACCATGCCAGTGTGGACGTGGAGGGGCACCATTTAATATTTAAGAAAATACGAACATAGGTTTCAGATTAAAGCAGTACTTCTCCTCCAGCACTCGGCATTTCCCCTATAGCGCCTGTCCGCAACCCCCACCACTACTAATCTCCCACGCCTTTCCTGCCGATTACGCATCTACTGGCCACGTCCATAGTAAAGCCGTCGGCACACGGACCGTGCATCCGAACGTTGAGCGTTGAGCGTGCTGAGTTTCTGACGTCATAGCATGGAATAGCACGTTCGGGAGTCTTTCCGAACGTGCAGAGCAATATCTGGCATGTCAGATACTCCGAGCGTGCGTCTGAGCTTTGACCAATGAGATGGCACAACGCCCCTACGTCACACGCACGCCGTCTCCCTTCAGTACAGAGTTGTGAGGTACCGTATTGGCATTAATTTCAAGCCTATATGTATATATGCCGTTTCTGAGCACCAGGAAAGTGAGGATCACTGGAAAACCCGTTGTTCGTTGTGTGATTCGTCCCAATAAAAAAATTAGAAACATCATATTCGTGGCAAAAGAATTGTTGTAACTTGCGTATAATGAGAGTAGGCTATTTGAAGGCAACGACACACTGAAGATCCACCCAAAATGCATTGTTCTTGGTACAATTTTTTATAATTAAATTTCAATTAGTAACATAATTATCTACGATTAACGTTTTTAGCAAGGGGTAAGACAATATAATTAAGTACAAGGAGCATGTTGTTGGATTAGCGTCGCCGGCACGGTAGCTGAGCGTGTTCGGTCAGCCAGCACGGTAGCTCAGCGTCTTTGGTCAGAGAGTTGGTTGGCCTCTGCAATAAAAAAACTGAGTGGCAAGATCAACACACGAACTTTAACGGATGTCATGTGACGTCCGCAAAGACCAAACAAAAAACGATCAACAACGAACAAAATACAAAAAAAGAGGGCTGCGTGCTCTCTGTAATAAAAAAAAAACCGAGTCAAGGAATCAACGATCAACATGAACATGTTTTGTGACATCCGCCCAGACCAAACGCAACGAACTTCCAATTTTTTTTTCCTAACATTCGCGTTTTTATTACGTTCTGATACTTTATTATTAGTTTAATATAAGTATATGGTATAATATTTGATGTTATGTAAATATAAGTTCACCTTTTTTTGAGGGGTGACTTTTTTCGATTGGCTTAATCTACTGGACAGCTTGCGCTACTTGTATAAAGATATTTTGCTCCTTTTTCTTTTACGCTTCGTAATTCACATGTTGCAAAGATTCTGCTACTGGGTAGGAACAGTGATCAAGTAAGACTGACTTTGGGGTATTAGTAAAATGTGGGAATGATGAAATAATGTTTATCTTATGCGGAGAAGTATTCCACATTTGAAACGCACTTTTTGTAACGGAACTTTTATAAGCCTGTGTCCTTATTGATTGGTCATGGTACTTTCCTTTTCGTGGACGCTGGAGGAAATGTGCATTTTAATAGAGCTAACGTGGGAATTTTACGTGCGCCCGTTGAGTAAACAGTGTGATTTACGAACTAGAAATATCCCTCAAACTCCCGCTGGAGAGCGTTGCGACCGCGTATACCACGTTGGGGCACACGTACCTTAAGCCGTCGGCACACGGACCGTGCTTCCGAGCGTTCAGCGTTGAGCGTGTCGAGTTTCTGACATCATAGCGTGGAATAGCACGTTCGGGAGTCTTTCCGAACGTGAAGAGCAGTATCTAGCATGTCAGCTAAACTGAGCGAGCGTCTGAGCGTTGACCAATCTGATGGCACAACGCCACCTACGTCACACGCACGCCGTCTCTCTTCAGCATGAGCTGTGAGGCACCATATTGGCCTACACGTTGTTGTTGTTGTTGTGGTCTTCAGTCCTGAGACTGGTTTGATGCAGCTCTCCATGCTACTCTATCCTGTGCAAGCTTCTTCATCTCCCAGTACCTACTGCAACCTACATCCTTCTGAATCTGCTTAGTGTATTGATCTCTTGGTCTCCCTCTACGATTTTTACCCTCCACGCTGCCCTCCAATGCTAAATTTGTGATCCCTCGATGCCTCAGAACATGTCCTACCAACCGATCCCTTCTTCTAGTCAAGTTGTGCCACAAACTTCTCTTCTCCCCAATCCTATTCAATACCTCCTCATTAGTTACGTGATCTACCCACCTTATCTTCAGCATTCTTCTGTAGCACCACATTTCGAAAGCTTCTATTCTCTTCTTGTCCAAACTAGTTATCGTCCATGCCTCACTTCCATACATGGCTACACTCCATACAAATACTTTCAGAAACGACTTCCTGACACCTAAATCTATATTCGATGTTAACAAATTTCTCTTCTTGAGAAACGCTTTCCTTGCCATTGCCAGTCTACATTTTATATCCTCTCTACTTCGACCATCATCGGTTATTTTACTCCCTAAATAGCAAAACTCCTTTACTACTTTAAGTGTCTCATTTCCTAATCTAATTCCCTCAGCATCACCCGACTTAATTTGACTACATTCCATTATCCTCGTTTTGCTTTTGTTGATGTTCATCTTATATCCTCCTTTCAAGACACCATCCATTCCGTTCAACTGCTCTTCCAAGTCCTTTGCTGTCTCTGACAGAATTACAATGTCATCGGCGAACCTCAAAGTTTTTACTTCTTCTCCATGAATTTTAATACCTACTCCGAATTTTTCTTTTGTTTCCTTTACTGCTTGCTCAATATACAGATTGAATAACATCGGGGAGAGGCTACAACCCTGTCTCACTCCTTTCCCAATCACTGCTTCCCTTTCATGCCCCTCGACTCTTATAACTGCCATCTGGTTTCTGTACACATTGTAAATAGCCTTTCGCTCCCTGTATTTTACCCCTGCCACTTTCAGAATTTGAAAGAGAGTATTCCAGTCAACATTGTCAAAAGCTTTCTCTAAGTCTACAAATGCTAGACGTATATATGTCGTTTCTGAGCACCAGCAAATTGAGAATCATTCGAAAAACTGTTGTTAACTGCGTGATTCGTTGCAATAAGTTAATGAGGGACATCATATTCGTAGCAAAAGAATTATTGTAACTTGCGTATTATGAGAGTACATCATTCGCCGGCATGGTAGCTCAGCGTGTTCGGCCAGATAGCTGGTTGTCCTCTGTAATAAAAAAAGTGAGTGGAAGAATCAACATACGAACTTGACCAGATGTCATCTGACGTCCGCAACGATCAAACAAAACGATAAAAAAAGGACAAAAAAAGCGTAGTGAGTAATGTTGATGGTTTAAGACCAAATACGTGCTGTGATGATGGTTTGCATCTCGTTAAGTCTAAATATTTTTTGCATAATATTCGCTTATATAATAGGTTCTGATGCTTTATTGTTAGTTTAATGTAAGTATATACAACAATATTTGATGTTATGTAAATATAAGTTCACCTTTTTTTGACGAGTATGTTTGTTCGATTGGCTTAATCTACAGGACAGCTTGCGCTACTTGTGTGAAGTTATTCCTTTTTTTTTGAGTTTCGTGATGTACATGTACTAAAGTTTCTGCTACTGGGTAGGAACATTGATCAAGTAAGAATGACTTCAGCGTTTTACTAAAATGTGGGGAAGATAAAATAGTGTTTATCTTATGTCGAGAACTATTGCAGATTTGTGTCCAACTGTTTCTAATGGAAGTTTTCTAAGCCTGTATCCTTATTGATTAGACATGCTACTTCCCGTTTTTTCTTAAGACATGTACATCGATATTGAAGTTTTTATATGTGTATATTACTTACAGAACAACGTGATTAGGATATGAACAATGGAGGAAATGTGCGTTTTAATAGAGCTAACGTGGGAATCTTACGCAGCCTGTTGAGTAAACAGTGTGATTTACGAACTAGAAACATCCCACAACTGCCGCTGGAGTGCTTTGCGATCGCGTATACCACGTTTCAATCTGTATATTGAGCGAGCAGTAAAGGAAACAAAAGAAAAATTCGGAGTAGGTATTAAAATCCATGGAGAAGAAATAAAAACTTTGAGGTTCGCCGATGACATTGTAATTCTGTCAGAGACAGCAAAGGACTTGGAAGAGCAGTTGAATGGAATGGACAGTGTCTTGAAAGGAGGATATCAGATGAACATCAACAAAAGCAAAACGAGGATAATTAAATGTAGTCGAATTAAGTCGGGAGATGCTGAGGGAATTAGATTAGGAAATGAGACACTTAAAGTAGTAAAGGAGTTTTGCTATTTAGGGAGAAAAATAACTGATGATGGTCGAAGTAGAGAGGGTATAAAATGTACACTGGAAATGGCAAGAAAAGCGTTTCTGAAGAAGAGAACTTTGTTAACATCGAGTATAGATTTAAGTGTCAGGAAGTCGTTTTTGAAAGTATTTGTATGGAGTGTAGCCATGTATGGAAGTGAAACATGGACGATAAATAGTCTGGACAAGAAGAGAATAGTAGCTTTCGAAATGTGGTGCTACAGAAGAATGCTGAAGATTAGATGGGTAGATCACATAACTAATGAGGAGGTATTGAATAGAATTGAGGAGAAGAGGAGTTTGTGGCACAACTTTACGAGAAGAAGGGACTGGTTGGTAGGACATGTTCTGAGGCATCAAGGGATCACAAATTTAGCATTGGAGGGCAGTGTGGAGGGTAAAAATCATAGAGGGAGACCAAGAGATGAATACACTAAGCAGATTAAGAAGGACGTAGGTTGCAGTAAGTACTGGGAGATGAAGAAGCTTGCACACGATAGAGTGCATGGAGAGCGGCGTCAAACCAGTCTCAGGACTGAAGGCCACAACAACATATACCACGTTGGGGCCCACGTACCATATGCACAAGTCACATCGTTCGTGAGCGTTCAGCAGCACGTTGAACTTGGCACGCTCAACGTTAACGTTCGACAGCGCGGTCCGTGTGCCGACGGCTTTATGCACAAGTCGCATCGTTCAGCAGCACGTTGAACTTGGCACGCTCAACGTCAACGTTCGACAGCACGGTCCGTGTGCCCACGGCTTAAGGCCCTGCCTGCACGAAGGGCGCAAACGACGCAGAGACGCGGAGGCCGGCCCACGGACGTAGCGACCGTCGCGTCACGAAAACAAAAGAGCGCCACACGGGGAGGGTGGCGCCGCACTCTCCCTGACGACGTGCAGGTGGTTGCCTGCTGGCAGGGGCAGGCGGAGGCCCTGGAGCTGCACATGGAGCTGGAGCTGGAAGCGGGGCCGCCGAGACGGACATCCCGGGCGCATAATGGCGCTGCGCGTGGCCCCGGCCCCACAAAGCGACGCCCTGATTGGCCGCGCCATTGTCGCCTGATGGATTGCACCGGCGGCTGCCCACAAAGACCGGCGCGGGGCAGGTGTGTTGTGACGTCTCCCGGTGCCACGCCGCGCTGCCCTGCGACAATACGCTCTGGCCAGGCTGCGTCATCCACCGTAGCGAGTAGTATTTAATTCTCTTTATCAAACTGCCACATTCCTTTGCTACAGTTGTCTCGTTGCAGATTAGGTACAGGAAACAGTGTGAATGGAAAGTGGTGGGTGTTTTGTGGGCATAAACCCTTTATATCATCTCAATATATTTATTGATCAAAATCAATATCTCCGAGCGCATGCACAAGATGACCCTAATAAAGCATTCAGCACTTAATTTTCCAGATTGTAAAAAGTTGATAGCTAACGGTACAGAGCGCACGATTTTATTGAATTATTTCTGCTTGCCAAACAGGCACAGTCGCTCCCACGATCAATTAACTGCTCTCAGGTAAAGAGCGACAGAAAGATACCACCACAGAGATCTTAACTAGAGTGTCATTAAACAGGAATACTGCATCAAAATAGCTTGTGTTTCAGGTTAAACTCAAGTCCTGAAAGGAGTCTACTGGCGTAAACTTACATGTGGCACCAGACTATTGTAACGATACTAATGTAAACTAAAATGAAACTATTATATTGTGAACTATGTACGTCTCTGATGGGCTCTATAAAGCGGATTGCTGACTTTGCACGACCGCAGAGCCAAAGATACTGCTTCTGGTCTTAGATTGTGGTGTTGGATGGAGTAAGAGAGGCCTCGGCGCACAGCAATGATGTGTAACTATCTGTGTGCGAAAGAGGGTCCAGTGGGCAGTTTTTTGTTTTGTGTTCTGTAAGGCCACCAAGTGT
Source organism: Schistocerca cancellata (assembly GCF_023864275.1). Classification (NCBI taxonomy): domain Eukaryota; kingdom Metazoa; phylum Arthropoda; class Insecta; order Orthoptera; family Acrididae; genus Schistocerca; species Schistocerca cancellata. The sequence continues at coordinate 162,270,590 of NC_064627.1, read as the reverse complement.
TAGATTATAATGTACTAATTTTCTCATACCAATGTTTTGTTACGCCGCACGTAAAACAGGTAGTTAAAAATGATGAGCGATTTTATAATGGAACGTAAAGTTAAATGTTGAAATGTAAGTTTAATTGTGACAAGAAAGGATACCGGATTGCTATTACAGAGAAGCTTAAAGAGTGCATGTATTATTGGAAATATAAATGTGGAAGCAGAACTCTTCTCGCAGTTAAGGTAAAGATCTTAATATTTTATTACTTCCCTTTTGCCAGCGCGTTACCGTTAATGAATTGGCTGATAACTGGTAACAGTGGGTTCTATGTTAAATAACCCCAGACTGTAAGTAAACAGATTTGATGTATAGGCTAGTCAGACATTTCCCTTTTGCAATGTTCCTAAGATTTGTTAACATAAGTATACGTAATTTGATGATTTGTCTTTATGCTTTTTAGTGATGTTAGGTAATACTTGCTTTTAAATCTCGTTGTTTGTGACTACGTCAACAAAGAAAGGTTTTCAGTTAGTAAAAAAAATGCAATTTTTGTGACTAATGTAATTTTAATTGTCAGATGTTTTGAAACAATTTGACTACTCAAAATGTCAGTGTCAGTTATTTACGCAAAGTACTACCGCCTCCCTGTCCAGGTCATATGCTTTTTAAAGACATTGAATTTTTCTTAAATGTTTTCATTTATCAGCCAAAAGAATTCCATTTATATTTCAAAGTGTTACAGCCAGCATAGCATAGCACTGAGCCTGTAACTAGTATATTATATTCTTCTTCATGAGAGAGCAGAATATATCGCGATCTGCCGTTCCTGCTTTAGAGGTAACACGATTTTATTTATTTGTCATGTGCACAGGGACCAAAGTTTTCAGTTTTGAACAGGGCCTGAGGATTCAGTACATAAGGGGCTAAATATAATTCGCAGTGACTGTATTTCTTCAATGCTATTGGGTGTTGCATTGCCCAATCAGCTCATATAAAGTTTAGCTAACAATAACACAGAGTAAGTACACCACTCGCAGGTACAACACGCTACACGATAACTCCAGTTTTGTATGCAATCCCAGTTCAGGAATTCTTTTAAGTATGTTTCGGTAAAAAAATTTTAAAGAACGTTACATTCTTTAGGACTTCATGAAGGCTCCTGTAGTGGTAATGTGATTCGAGCTTCTGTTTAAGGGTGAAATGAACAAAAAGTAGTCTCTTTAATAATAACTTCATAAACAAGCTGTTGCACTAAAACCTACAAATATACACTCATGCTCATAAAGTAAGGATAATACTGATACATGGTGAAACAACGCGCTGGTGGGCGGTTTGCGGGTTTAATCACCTCGGGGTATGACCGTGCGGTGCATCTGACCTGCGGTCGTCGCACGGTGGCGCTGGCAGCAGTCCACGTACGCAGAGGTGTGTTGGCGCATGTCAGAGTACGGTGCAGCGAGTAAGCGTGCAGACGTTTTCAGACGTGTTAATGGTGACTGTTTGTTGGAAATGGCTGAAAGAATACATATTGATGACGTTATGAGGGGTAGAATAATAGGGCGACTGGAGGCTGGCCAAACACAGCAGGTCGTAGCACGGGCCCTCTGTGTGCCATAAAGTGTGATCTCAAGATTATGGCAACAATTCCAGCAGACAGGAAACGTGTCCAGGCACTACAATCCACAATGTACAACACCTCAAGAAGACCGATTCTCACCATCAGTGCCCGCAGACGGCCACAGAGTACTCCAGGTAGCCTTTCTCGGGACCTTACTGCAGCCACTGGAACAGTTGTCTCCAGACCCACAGTCTACCGACGACTGAACAGACATGGTTTATTCGCCCGGAGACCTGCAAGGTGCATTCCACTGACCCCTGGTCACAGGAGAGCCCGTAAAGCCTGGTGTCAAGACACAGTACATGGTCATTGGAACAGTGGTTCCAGGTTATGTTCATCCTCAATGTCCTTGAAAGGAAACTGTATGGAGGTCGTGGTTTGATGGTGTGGGGTGGGATTATGATTGACGCACGTACACCCCTGCATATCTTTTAAGAGGAACTGTAACAGGTCAGGTGTATCGGGACGTCATTTTGCACCTGTATGTCCGCCTTTTCAGGGGTGCAGTGGGTCCCACCTTCCTCCTGATGGATGATAACGCACGGCCCCACCGAGCTGCCACCATGGAGGAGTACCTTGAAACAGGAGATATCAGGCGAATGGACTGGCCTGCCAGTTCTCCAGCACGTCTGGGATGCTCTCGGTCGACGTATCGCTGCACGTCTTCAAACCACTCGGACACTTCAGGAGCTCCGACAGGCACTGGAGCAAGAATGGGAGGCTATACCCCAGCAGCTGCTCGACCACCTGATCCAGAGTATGCCAACCCGTTGTGCGCCCGTGTACGTGTGCATGGTGATCATATCCCATATAGATATCGCGGTACATGCGCAGGAAACAGTAGCGTTTTGTAGCACATGTGTTTCGGGACGTTTTTCTCAACTTATCACCAATACCGTGGACTTACAGATCTGTGTCCTGTGTGTTCCCTATGTGCCTATGCTATCAGCGCCAGTTTTGTGTAGTGCCACGTTGTGTGGCACCACGTTCTACAATTATCCTTAGTTTATGAACATGAGTGTGCATATGTGTGTGGTACTTTTCGGCAGATTCACAATATTTTCTGATTACCCGATATAGTGGTTTCAGATCTGCAGGGTGAAAAGCCACGAATAAACTAGGGAGGAGGAAAGGGGTAAATGCTTATACCTCCAACAAGGGACTGTTTATTGCTGTTCGAACGCTGAAAGGGCCTCTGCAGCTCTGACAGAGTTGGTAATTTCAGCCAGATTACTACGGGTGGTTCTCGTGGTCCTTCAGAGCAACGCTTTGCCGTGGCGTTGGTGTCCATAGAGCTGTGCTGGCACTTTGTTGCGAACCATTTTCGGTTGTGCGTCCGCCTCGCACGACGCCACTTCATGTCCTTTCTCAGACTCCTGTCAGCTACAGGTACAACGAAAGCTTTTGTTGCCGGCCCCCTGGCAAGCTGTATGCCACGCAACATGGGGTCTGACTTTCATCTGACGTGGCGCGCTTCTAACGGTCTTTGGCGGCCGGTTCACTCTCATACGCCATGCAGGCTGTTTTGTGGCGACCACAGTACAATCAACGTGGCCTCAATAGGATCTCTGAGAGCCGTCCGGACTAAATATTTTGCCACACATTTCGTTCCTGTACGCATTTAAATGCAGAAATAATGAATGACCCGAGATGAAAGCTGCCGTTAACATTAAATATGCCATAATACATTATTGAATACTACGCTCAAGAGGTTAATTTTTAAAATTCATGTTTTAACGCTTTCCAGAACTCATTTCAAGCCATGTTTCGTTTCCTTAATCAATTTTGCTTTTGTTATTTCGCCGGCTGGTGTGGCCGAGCGGTTCTAGGCGCTTCAGTATGGAACCGCGCGACCGCTCCGGTCGCAGGTTCGAATCCTGCCTCGGGCATGGATGTGTGTGATGTCCTTAGGTTATTTAGGTTTAAGTAGTTCTAAGTTGTAGGGGACTGATGGCCTCAGAAGTTAAGTCCCATAGTGCTCAGAGCCATTTGAACCATTTTTTATTATTTCCCTCACGCGGGTTTATATTAAAATAATGCTCTTCTTGCTGTATTAGTCTCAGTAAGCCCCCGAGTCTTTAACCCTGCAGCAGTCGCGTGAATTTCTGCCACATTACTTGTCCCGTGGATGACAGCTTTCACCCACTATTGTTTTCAGCATTATTTTAACAACAAGGAAACAAAATAGGATACACAGGGTAGTCGGAAATTCCAGTTACAGTCTTCTAGGACTTGAAGAGGGGAGTGAGTACATCGTATTTTGAATAAGAAACCATGTCCGGAACCGTCAACCAACGAGACTACAGAGCGTCAAAGTTACAGGCATGGATGTCTGTAAATGTACGTATACACGGGGTGATTCCATGATGATGTTACAGATATTCTAGGATGATGGAGAACGATAAATGTATTAATTTAAAGCGAGGATTCCTGTACCGGAAACGAACTAGTCGAAAGTTATAAACGAAAACCGTTCTGATACCTCTGACAGTTGAATACATGTACCGGTTCTTGTGTTGCGAAGAGTGTAGGGCTGGTAACTTTCAGTGGTGGTAGTGTAGACAAAAACGAGAAAAAATGTCCAATAAACTTGGGTTCTAAATTGGATACCTGAGAAGCTATGACCATTCGTTCATCTTCGCTGCACTGAGCAAGTGTTCATAGCTGTTAAGGTACGCACTTTAGAGCCCACGTTTATTGGACATTTTTTCTCGTTTCCGTCCACACTACCACCACTGAAAGTTACCAACCCTACACTCTTCGCAACACAAGAACCGGTACGTGTATTCAACTGTCAGAGGTATCAGAACACTTTCGTTTGTAACTTTCGACTCGTTCGTTTCCAGTACAGGGATCCTTACTTCAAATTAATACGTTTATCGTTCTCCATCATCCTAGAAAGTCTGTAACATCATCACGGAATCACCCCGTGTATACGTACATTTACAGATGCCCGCGCCTAGAACTTTGACGATCTGTGGTCTCGTTGGATGACGTTTCAGGACATGGGTTCCTATTAAAAATACGACGTACTCACTCCCCTCTACAAGTCCTAGAAGTCTGTTACGGGAATTTCCGATAAACCTGTATAAATCCATAATGATGTCGAATTCAATTGATAACTCAACTCCCCACTTGAACGCGCTGCATTTATTACAATATTCACACACAACATATTTTAATGAAAACATACAAACGTGAACTTATATTACGGTAAAAATGAATAATAAGTGTAGTTTGTGAACAATACACTACACCTCTGCATGAGCCTCGATAATACGAGACCGAGCGAGGTGGCGCAGTGGTTAGCACACTGGACTCGCATTCGGGAGGACGACGGTTCAATCCCGCGTCCGGCCATCCTGATTTAGGTTTTCCGTGATTTCCCTAAATCGCTCCAGGCAAATGCCGGGATGGTTCCTTTCAAAGGGCACGGCCGATTTCCTTCCCCATCCTTCCCTAATCCGATGAGACCGATGACCTCGCTGTCTGGTCTCCTCCCCCAAAAACCAACCAACCAACCGATAATACGACAATGAAACCAACATTTCCATAATTACTTTTTGACATATGTATTATTTCATTCCGCACTTTTCAAACAACTGACACAAACTTCCTTCAAATGATTAGAGCAGGTCCACTTAATGCACATAACACACCACATCATGGTTAATTTTTCACCCGGTCTGCCACACGCTTTAACATCTTCCTCTTCACCCTTTCTTTCCTCTTGCGGCCTATTTTGAATCTATTCCATTACAAGCAGTGAGAGACCACGCCTCCTGATCTTCTTAGGTACCTGTGGTGCTTGAAATCTGCTTTCTGTTGGGCCTTTATAAGTTCCCATGCAATATTGGTTAGGAAAATAGTTTTTGTCAGTGCTTTACCTTCATTTTTAGGGAATTAAACTCTGAAAGACAAATAACTTACCTATCGAAATAGAAACTGAAATGGCAACACCTGTGGTCGCTCCCGTGACAAATGTCAAGCAGAGCACACAATGTGGATGAACTTACTTTCATAATTCCTAACAATAGCCACGTTCAAACAACAATGGTCAAGCGCTGACTTTTAAAATGGGACTCAAAACTATACAGATTCACGTCTGTGGAAGGTCCGTACGGGCGACAACATAACAAAAAGAAACTCACCCGTACGAGTACTCAAGCGTTAAAGAATCCAACTCCCATGCATCAAACGGCTACAAACATGTTACAAAATGTGACGTTAAGCATGCCACCAAGGAAAAGTTTAGGAACGTTTTTAAATTATGCTTAGAGTTTTTTGGAAGCCGCTAAGTGCTCTCATAATTATCAAAAACTTGATAAGAGAAGTCTGGGTAATTTCCGATCCATTTTAAACAACAGCTAGTTTTTCGCACATCTCTAATGTTTATGACATCAAATCTCCTGGATTAGATTGGTTGATCACATAACTAATGAGGAGGTATTGAATAGAATTGGGGAGAAGAGAAATTTGTGGCACAATTTCACTAGAAGATGGGATCGCTTGGTAGGGCATATTCTGAGGCAACAAGAGATCACCAGCTTATTATTGGAGGGCAGCGTGGAGGGTAAAAATCGTAGAGGGAGACCAAGAGATGAATGCACTAAACATATTCAGAAGGATGAAGGTTGCAGTAAGTGCTGGGAGATGAAGAAGTTTGTACAGGATAGAGTAGCATGGAGAGCTGCGTCAAACCAGTCTCTGGACTGAAGACCACAACAAAAACATCATCTCCTGAACACTGTATCGGAAACTGATATAATTTTGTAGGTACATTCAGGTACTGACTGCAAAGTATGCTGCGAGTACAGTTCGTAGTAGAACAGTAATAAAACGTCATACGTGCTGTTGAAGTTTGACTGCAAGGAGAGCGACAATGTAGCAAGCGATAGCTTTTTTCCTATCACCATTTTGTGGTCAGGGTTGGGAGTGTCGGCGAGAAAAAGTTTAGCAAACGTCTTAAATTACGTGTCAAATTTGTTTGGAGGAGCGTATCTGCGCGCCTTCAGGTATCCTGCCTCAAGACGAACACACAGTTTCTAACTATAATATTTGTGTTACTGTATTGAACTTCTAACATAGAATTATACATCTTAATGAGCAGGTAAAGATAAGAGTTTTAAGTTTTTAAATTCGATCGGTACACAGAGAGAGAATCTGCCTTCGATACACCTGAAGAGAGGCAATTGAGCCTGGGCCCAGAGCGTTCGATTTGTCTTTGTATTGTTAAGTTGGCCAGGGAAAGTAAGGTCAGCTTCAGCTGACGATTTCGCAAGTAACTTCATTGTGAACACTTTCTTACGTTGCCAACTCCAGAGACAAAGGAGCTATTCTCGTTGTATGGGGGCGTCAATTGCTTTGCATGCAATAAAGTTGGCAAGATAATAATAAATAGCATTACGCGCATGTGAACAGATGGAAACTTACATGCCACGAACACATTCCGCGCTGCCTCCCAATCACTGAATCTTTATCTCGGAATATGTCGCTTTTTGGCGAACTCGTGGAGTATATTTGAAGTATAGTCACTGTTTTATGACGCCGATATCTTTTGCATGTATCGTGTTTCTGTTTATTAATCATCGTGACAAAGTAAATTCATAACTTGACGAAATTACCGTAGAGAAGTTGTGGCTAGTGAAAGATCATGCGCCGAGAACTAATGTCAAAATTTTCGGAATAGCTGATCAGTAATCCAGTTCGAATGCAGGCCCATACAAGCATTCTTGCTTCTTGTGTTTCTTTTTCGCATTACTTAGAAGTTTTCTAAACATAAACTTTTCACAGTCGCTTATTATCACAACTGGTTTTGGACAGATTTTGATTGAGAATCACGTGGTACTGGTACATAAGCCTTCAGCCATAGCCCATGTCTCTTACGAACTTAAATATGTGACGAACCCCCGTTTTCATTACTATTTGTTCTTTCAATAGACCATCATTTGAACAAGGTTTTTTATCTATTTTTTCAATAAAACCAAATAGTTTTTCACTTTTCGGATCATTGTCTCAAAGTTCTCAGCAACAAACTTTTACCACATATTATGCTACCCATGCGACAAGCACCAATATGCTTTCTCTTTCAGAAAAAAAGGCAAATTCAGCGCAGAACGCTACAACGAGGATGCAAGTCAGGATGCAAGACTGCATGCTTGCATTCAACATTCTGGCGGTTACACCGGTTATTAATGTACCAGCGTTTCGCATTTGCAATGGCTTATCTCGTGCTTGCAATGTGATGTTGCAATGTTAATCACTTAAATATATTACATAGGCACATATATTCCCAAAATTTCATCACTCTATGTTAATTACTTTTTGGTGTTGCGATTTTTCTACGTCACTGTTACTGAAAATTACATGTAAGTAGCCACACTATCAATAGAGTGTAAATAGATCGTCAAACATGCACTAGGGCTTCGTATTTTAGTGGGAAACCACAGACCAAGAAATAAGTTAAAATTTAGTGTTAGAGTTATGTCTTTCTTAGTGACAGAAGACACGAGTGCAAACGATATGAAAAGTGAGAAGAAAAATGTTCGAAGCACAAAAAACATGCTTATCTTTCGTAAATACAGCTGTAGTACGACCTCCATGTGAACAGATGAGAGGAAACACCGATGCCAACTAAAATCAGGAAGAACCGCAAGTAATCACTTATTGACATAAAAAGTGAGAAGTGAACTGTTTTATAATTTAAGAAAAATACATACCAAAACTGTTCATTATACACACATCAAAACAAGTTTTGAATCGCCCCGGTTCCTGAAGATAGACGCAGACTATGGATATTGTATCACAGACACAGTCCCTTTGACTGTTCAGAGATGTAACTAAACTCGCCCAGAGATGTAAACAACCATGAAAGAGCAGCGCCTATTAGGCAAAGGTGGTCCGACAGCCGATCAGTTCCAGTCATTTCACCAGGAAGGCAGTACACGGATCGTGTTGTCTGTAGTTCAGCCTTGCCTACACGGTCAATACCGCGGTTAGATCGCGTCCGCTCTCATCAAGGGGAGTGTCCAGGCGTCTCGGAGTGAACCAAAGCGATGTTGTTCGGACATGGAGGAGATACAGAGAGACAGGAACTGTCGATGACATGCCTCTCTCAGGCCGCCCAATCTACTACTGCAGTGTATGACCGCTACCTACGAATTATGGTTCGGAGGAACCCTGACAGCAACTCCACCTTGTTGAATAATGCTTTTCGTGCAACCACAGGACGTCGTGTTAAGTCTCAAACCGTGCGCAAAAGGCTACATGATGCGCAACTTCATTCCCGATGTCCATGGCGAGACCCATCTTTGCAACCACGACACCATGCAGCGCGGTATAGATGGGCAAGTGTACCATGAATATCAGGAATCCGGTAAAACAATAAATCTCCGACATCGCTACGGCCAGAAAAGATCCTGCAAGACGGGACCAACGACGTCTGAAGAAAGTCGTTCAACGTGACAGAAGAGCAACCCTTCCCCAAATTGCCGCACATTTCAATGCTGGGCCATCAGGAAGTGTCAGCGTGGGAACCATTCAACGAAACATCATCTATACGGGCTTTAGGAGCCGGAAGCCCACTCCTGTACCCTTGATGACTGCACGGCACGAAGCTTTACTTCTCGCTTGGGCCCGTCAACACCGACATTGGACTGTTGACGACTGGAAACATGTTGTCCGGTTGGACGAATCTCGTTTCAAATTGTATCGAGTTGGTGGAGACAACCTCATGAATCCATGGACCCTACATGTCAGCAGAGGACTGTTCAAGCTGGTGGAGGCCCTGTAATGGTGTGGGGCGTATGCAGTTGGAGTGATATGACACCCCTGATACGTCTAGATACGACTCTGACAGGTGACACGTACGTAAGCATCCTGTCTGATCACCTGCTTCCATTCATGTCCATTGTGCGTTCCAACGGAGATGGGCAATTCCAGCAGGACAATGTGACATCCCACAGGTCCAGAATTGTCAGAGAGCGGCTCCGGGCACACTCTTATGAGTTTAAACCCTTCCGCTGGCCACCAAACTCCCCAGACATGAACGTTATTAAGCATATCTGGGATGCCTTGCAATGTGCTGTTCAGAAGAGATCTCCACACCGTCGTACTCTTACGGATTTACGGGCTACCCTGCAGGATATGGTGTCAGTTCCTTCCAGGATTACTGCAGACGTTAGTTGAGTCCATATCACGTCGTGTTGCGGCACTTCTGCGTACTCGCGTGGGCCCTACATGATATTAGGAGGGTGTACCAGTTTCTTTGGCTCTTCAGTGTGTACAGTGTGGTCTCCCACGTTTTCACTGCACCGACTGTGGATAGGGTCCGAGAACTTTCGAGTTTCTCAATTAGCTCATTTATGCATAGTAAACACGAACTTCATCGAAAAACTTTCGGAAGTGGTGCAGAGAGATTTTCAGCGTATTTTGATATGAGGAGTCCAAGGCGTCACGTAGCTCTTTATAAAGTGATAACATAATTATGAGTTAATCGGTTTGCTACACTAGTTACATTAATTTCAGTGAAAATACCTTCCAAGCAGCCTGTAAGTGCAATTACCAAAACGTAAAACACAAAACACAGAGAAACGCGATGTCCCTCAGACACAGAAAAGAAGGAAAGAAGATTAGAGTTTAACGTCCCGTCGACATCGCTGCCATTAGAGATGGAGCACAAGCTCGGACTGCAAAAGCATGGGGAAAGATATCGGCGGTGCCCTTTTTAAAGAAACTATCCTGACATTCGCCTGGAGCGATTTAGGGAAATCGCGGAAAACCCAAATCTCGATATTGGAAAAGTTGTGCACGTATTTTTCTAAATCTATAAATACATCTACATGACTACTTTGCAGTTCACACGTAAGTGCTTAGCAGGGGGTTCATCGAACCACTGTCATGTTTTTCTTACATTTCACTCTCGGATAAGTTGTGGCGTGGATGAAAATTTGAAATTTTCCGTGTGAGCTATTTTCCCTTATTTTATTAGTAAGACAATTTCTCCCCATGTGGGTATGAGGGATCAACAAAATATTTTCACTTTCCGAGGATACAGCTGGTGTTTGAAGTGTCGTGAAAAGATCTTGCCACAGCAAAAAACGCAACGAAAAATTATTGCCCCTCCAATTCGTGTATCGTATCGGTGGCACTCTCTCCCTTATTTCGCGACAATACTCAAAGAGTTTCCGCACTTTGAACCTTTTCGAAGTCCTCCGTCAAGCCTACCTGATAGGGATTCCACACCGCGTAGCATTATTCCAGAAGAGGACGGACAAGCGTAGCTTAGGCAGTCTATTTAGTGGAACTGTTGCATCTTCCTATATTCTGCCAGTAAAACACAGTCGTTGGTTTGCCTTCCTGCAAACATTGTCCAGGTAAGGGTTGCAATTTCTTCATAATGGTAATCCGTAAGTAATAAGTTGAATCGACAACCTTTAAATTCGTGGGATTTATCGTGTAATCTGAATTTAACCGGTTACTCTTAGTACTCATGTGGAAGACCAGAGTAATAGAGATACAAAGATAAATGGGGTAAGAACATTCACATTTACTTAAATACTCCACAAGTCACCATGTTGTGCCTGGAGCTGCCTCGTGATGACTGGGTGTTGTGTGATGTCCTTAGGTTAGTTAGGTTTAAGTAGTTCTAAGTTCCAGGGGACTGATGGCCATAGATGTTGAGTCCCATAGTGCTCAGAGCCATTTTTTTGTGCCTGGAGGAGGGTACGAGTTCCACTACTAGCTAGGCATTTCTTTTCCTGTTCACCTGGCAAACAGACCGAGGGAAAAACGACTGACTGTATGCCTCCGCAAGAGCCATAATTTCTTTTATCTTACTCTCGTGGTCCTTACCAGAAATGTACCTTCGCGGCAGTAGAAACGTTCTGCAGTCAGCTTCAAAAATCGGTTCGCTAAATAATGTTTCTAAAAAAAAATGAAAACAGCCGTCATCTTCCCTCAAAAGATACCCATTTGAGTTCCCGATGTCTCTCCGTAATAGCTGTGTGTTTTCGAACCTAGTGGTAACAATCCTAGCAGCCTGCTCTCGAACTGCTTCGATGCCTTCCTTCAATCCGACCTCGTACGGACCCCAAACACTTGAACAGTACTCAAGAATAAGTTGCAGTATCATCCTATATGCGGTCTCCTTTACAAATAAGCCACATTATTCCAAAATTCTACTAACACGAAGTTGACCTTTCACCTTCCCCACAATCATTACATGCTCGTTCCACTTTGTATCGCTTTGGAATCCTAGACATTTAATCAACGTTACTGTGTTAGGCAGCACACAACTAACCATGTATTCAAACATTTTTTGTTTTTCCTACTGATATGCATTAGCTAATAATTGTACATTTACAGTTAGCAGCCCTTCATCACACCAATTAGGAATTATGTCTAAGTCGTTTTAAATCCACCCACAGTCACACGACGAATGTCCTCCTATACACAACAGCATCATGAGCAAACAAGCCGCAGATTGATGCTCACCCTGTCCACCAGATCATTCTTGTGTATAGGAAATAACAACGGTCCTGGCGCAGTTGCCTGAGGCAGTCTTGACGGTATCCTTGTCTCTGATGAACACTCGTCGTCGAGGACCACGAACTGCGTTCTGTTATTTAAGAGGCCTTCGAGCCACTCACGTACCTGGGAACCCATGCTACATACCCATACGTTGTTAACAGCCTGCAGTGGGCACCGTGTCAAATGCTCTTCGTAAATGTAGGATTACGGAAACGGTGTGTTGCTTTTCATCCGTAGTTCTAAGTATATCACGTGAGAAAAGGGAAACCTGAGCTTCTCACGAGCGATGCTCTCTAAAACCGCGCTGTTTCGTGGACAGAAGCTTTTCCGTGTCAAGTAAATTAATTATATTCGAACTGAGAATATGTTCAAGAACTCTGCAGTCAATCGATGTTAAGGATATTGGTCTGTAATCTTGCGGGTTCGTTCTTTTAGTCTTCTCATATAGAGCACTCACGTGCGATTTTTTGTAGTCGCTTGGGACTTCGCGCTGGGCGAGATATTCGTGATAAATGCAAGCTAAGTAAAGGGTCATTGTCGTAGAGTACTCTTTGTGAAAGCGAATTGCGATTCCATCCGGATCTGACGGCTTATTTGCTTTTAACTCTTCCAGATATTTCTCTTCACCAGGGATGCTGATTGGCATATTGCCCAAATGGGAGTCTGTGCGATGGTCAGACGAACACTTTCTTAAACGCGATATTTAAAACTTCGGCTTTCTTTTCGCTCTCTTCTGCTGGCACGCGAGATTGGTCAGTGAGTGGCTGGAGAGAAGTCTTAGACCTGCTTAGCGGTTTTACATGGGACTTGAATTTTCTCGGGTTCCCGGCAAGAACTTTTTCTAAGGTATGAGGTGGCAGTTGTTGCATGCGTGGCACATAGAAGTTTTTAGTAGACGCACGATTTCCTACAATTTCTCCTGTCATTTGCGTACTCTCTTTTGAACCTAAATTGTAACAGCCTTTGCTCCCTTAATATTTTCATTGTAAAACCACAATGGCTCTTTCCCATTCTTAATCAACTTACTCTGCACATGCTCCTCTAGAGCTCGATTTTCAGTCCCCTAATTCCTCTACTTCCATGATGTTGGAACTAAATTATGTCAATTCATTGTCTAATCTGAATTCTAACAACTGCCCATCTGTTCTTTCCAGCAGAAATATTCTCCTAGCTTTCCCGATTGAGTCGCTATGATGACATCTTGGTCATTAATCCCTTTCTCTACACTGATGTCGTCGATAAGGTGAGGCCTGTTTGTAGCTACAAGGTCCAAAATATTTCCATTGCGTGTGGGCTTTCGAACTAGCTGCTCAGGCCAATCAAAGGGAATGCAAAGAGGAAGCAGAGACAACAGATGACTAATAGCAAAATACTCATAAAATATTCCTATGGAAACCCCCGAAGTTTTGGATCAAGCACAGCCTTTGTACCGTGAGCCGTAGCGGACCAATCACAGTCCCCCGAAGCATGTCAGAAGCTAATTTCACGCCTGGCAATCTCTTCGCATTTCTTAAGGCCGTACTCAGATCAGCCGCACGCCCATTCTATCAATCCGTGAACACTTCTTTTGTTGACCATGCGACAGCGCGGAACTGCATCGAAAGCTTACCAATGGTCAAGAAACACGGCACTAAACTTGGCTCCGCTGCTCGCAGCTTTTTGAGTATTTTCGACTAATACGGTCTCGGTAAATTCGCGTTCATTCTTAGGGAGGAATATTTCGGTCTCTAAAATAGTTCAAAATGGTTCAAATGGCTCCGAGCACTATGGGACTTAACATCTGAGGTCATCAGTCCCCTAGAACTTAGAACTACTTAAACCTGACTAACCTAAGGACATCACACACATCCATGCGCGAGGCAGGACTCGAACCTGCGACCGTAGCGGTCGCGCGGTTCCAGACTGAAGCGGCTAGAACCACTCGGCCACCGCGGCCGGCCTCTAAAATAGTCACGAAACTCGAACACAATACAAGTTCGAGGCTTCAACGACTGCAAAAATCACAAAGGTGAACTATTATTTCTCCAGCTAGTCGACATTGCACAGTGCATGGAAATTACCTACGGCTTCACGTTCGCTTTCCTGCGCCCCCACCTCCCCTTCTCTTTCTCTCTCTCAATCCCCCCCACCTCTCTCTCCCTCTTTCTTCAGTTACCTGTCCTCTTGCTTTTGCCTCCTTCCGTCTCCCTCAAACATGTGGGGTATGCTTTACGACACCGACGCGAGAGCGAACGTGCAACTACGCTCGCAAAGCGGTTCATAAATTCCGCTGCGGATATTAAATAATAAAACGCTCACACTGCGAGGGACGCTGCACACTCCATCTTGGTCGTCGTAACGCGGGACGCTGCTTACACAGGCAGAAATTCCGAGGCGGGGGAACGGAGCTTGCAACGAGTGGAGAAAAAAGAAAATCTAATGTGACTACGGATAAGCTGTTAGGATTACTATCCATTTGTTCACTCAACGGCGTCTTTGGTCGTCTTAACCAAAACAGAGCATTTTTATGAAAATTCCCATGCAAAATTCCGCAATATTCAGCGCTTTGGAAATGGAAAAGAAAATCTTGTGTGTTAAATAAAGGAGCGATTTCCAGCAGTGACTTCGATCGAAAACGTTTATCTTAATATCCATATTTGCAAACTGCCAGAGTGTAGAATGATATTCCTCCCAAACAGAAAAAGAAATTCCGGATTAGTGCGAATAGGACTTACGCACTGAAAGTTCGGTTTAAACCTAATTATCTGTACATACAGTTCATCCACCCCGTTAATCTAGAATCTCTACGATTTCTGCCTGTTACCGATATCGATAAAGGCAAGATATATGTTTACCCATTTCTAAGAAAATGTAGTGTTAACATGACAGACAGACAGTCGGACGACTGATGACATAATTTTTTCTTGTGGTATAGTTACAGATCAACAATTTTCGAATTTTTTTCCTTTACTTGTACTGCGAAACATTGCTTTTTGCCAAATTTCATTTTTCTATGTCAATGGAAGTTTGCTATAGGGTTTTCATGAGTGAGTATGCGATATCCCAATGTGTGACTTAAATGGCCGTATCTTTTGATTACTTTAGCTTAGCTTTCCTTTATTACATTGCAAAGGCTTTATAGACCTTAGTACGCAACATAAATTTCAACTTGATAGGTACATATGTTTCTGAGAAGAAAAGGGTTTTTGACAGTCAAACGGACAGCAAAGTAATTCTGCAAGGGTTCCGATTTTATCGGCTGAGGTATGGTGCCCTGGAAACGGTATTTTGTCCAGACAACTGAAAAAAATCTACGACCGTTTTACGAGCATTATTTTAAAATTTTCGGATAAGAATACAAAAAGTAGCATATGAGTTAAAGGCACCATTGAAATGATGTATTACAAGAAGCACTGGGAAGGAAGAATTCGCAGGTTCGAATCCTGCCTCGGGAATGGATGTGTGTGATGTCCTTAGGTTAGTTAGGTTTAATTAGTTCTAAGTTCTAGGCGACTGATGACCTCAGAAGTTAAGTCGCATAGTGCTCAGAGCCATTTGAACCATTTAGAAGGAAGAATTTCAGGGACCAAAAGAAAGAGGTACTCAACATGAATACCAGAAAGGAAAGTTTAGATAGTCAGATGGAGAACTCCGAAAAATGAACAATAGGGTAATATCTGGATGCCTCAATATTAACAATGAACTTACGCAATATGTCTTTATGGTTCAAATGGCTCTAAGCACTATGAGACTTGACATCTGAGATCGTCAGTCACCTAGACTTAGAACTATTTAAACCTAACTAACCTAAAGACATCACACACAGATGTGCCCGAGGCAGGATTCGAACCTGCTACCGTAGCAGCAGCGGAGTTCCGGACTGAAGCGCCTAGAACCGCTCGGCCACAGGGGTCGGCTATTTCTTTATTCTCTTGAAATCCAGACTGTGTATTTTTAGTAATTAATTTTAGGTGAGTTGTTCCAGATGATAAAAGTTCGCCATTATATCTGCATTTAAGAAAAAGGATAAAAGATAGTTTGATTTCATAAGGAATAAAAAAGAATTCAAACCACTAATATGAAATCTAATGGTTTTAGAACATATTCTATTATGAGCGAGAAAATAACGTAGGAGGTGTGCAGTAATAGAACTAAAATGAGATAAAATAATTTATCACATAGTATTCAAAACAGAATCAAATATCATTTTCGTTGCTAACATAAAGATTTAAAAGGTCGTCTATAGGAAAATTTTAAACGAAATGTAGGAAATGATAGTGTTGACACTTAACAGTCGTGAACAAACACTTGTTGGAAAGCTCTTAAATTGGCGCTGTTGAAAACGAGAGCGTTGGGTAAAGTACGCAATGTTACGAAGAGGATGTAAATTATAATGGTTTTATTAATTACGTATTTAAAGTTAATATTTCACATACACGAAAACGGAATGCAAGAGTACTGCATTCTATGGTGACCGTGTACTGGCCTCGTATGGCAGTCAGCTACAGAAGGGAAGCTCGTTTTGTATTATTGCGAAACAGGAGAGTGTGTGTCACGGACATGATAAGCAAGTTTGGGTGCCAATCATTAAAACAGGTTTTCCGTTGCGGCAGGATCTTCTCATCAAATTTCAATCACCAACTTACTTCTCAGAATGTGAAAATATTTTGTTAGCGCTCATTTTCATAGAGAGTAAATAAGAGAAATCAGAGCTCGCAATGAAAGATACGAGTGTTCGTTTTTCCCGCTTGCTGTTCGAGAGTGGAACGGTAGAGCTAGAAGATAGTTCGATAAACCTCTGCCAGACACTTAATTGCGAACTGCAGCGTAATCATGTACGTGTAGGTCCTGGCTTTCATCGTGACCAGCAGTGAGTGCCCGACAAGTGGGATACTCCATCGGCTTTGTTGAGCGCGCTCTAGGCTTTTTCCGTGCCGCCGTGCGAAGCGTATACCTTGAATAGATTTGCGGAACACCGCAGCTACCTAAGCCAACCGTCATGCGCAGCGCAGAATTTCGGTGAATGACAGGAATCGCAGATCCTAGTAACAGAAGAGGAAAGACAATGAACTGAATGACTTACCAACACCGTCGAGGACAACAGGAATCAGTTAGAAGCCATACAATCCAGAATTACCTCCACGGCAGATGGAACAAATGTCATCATCGACACATCTATACATATGTCCACGTCCCAGATTACAGTAATTAACATGGCACCAGAAAAACTGGTATTCGAAGCCTGATCGTGGAGAGATGCGTCACCCAACACGTTTATACTTGCAGATAATGGCACCCAAGTTTACTGTGAGCCATATGAGGCATTGTATCCACTTGCACATGAGGTACATATTTATTTATTTAATGATAATTTAGCGTGACAGATTGCCAATGGCCTTGCCACAGTGTCAACACCGGTTCCAGTCAGATCACCAAAGTTAAGCGCTGTCGGGCTTGGCTATCACTTGGATGGGTGACCATTCGGTCTGCCAAGCGCTGTTGGCAAGCGAGGTGCACTCAGCCCTTGAGAGGCAACTTGAGCAGCTACTTGATTGAGAAGTAGCGGCTGTGGTCACGAAAACTGACAACGGTCGGGAGAGCGGTGTGCTGACCACATGCCCCTCCATATCCGCATCCAGTGACGTGTACAGGCTGTCGGTCAGTACTGTTTGGGTCTTCCGAGACCTGTTCGAATGAAGTTTAGTTAGCCTGACTGATTAGGGTCGGATCAGGAACAACACACACCAAAGGTGATGATGATGATAATGATGATACTGATAATACAGGAAATTAAGAACGATATAGATCGCATTTGAGGCGATGTTTACTGCGTATTATCAGAAGCTTAAGGGTTGAAGAAAGAGGGGAAGATTGAAATGATAGTGACAGCGACTATTAGGAATGGGAATTTAAATAAAGAACTATGCCAACATATGGAAAAGAAAAGTTGTGGGGAGGGGTAATTGATGAGAGTGAACTACAGGCTAGTATAGGGCAGACGTGGTTATTGTAATAAAAGCTGGGTCATTAGCTGTCTTTTGAATCTTGGAAGCAATTCAATTTCTATGCAATTTTGAAGAATATTGTTCTTAAATCGCGTCCCTGAAAATATTTTTTGGATTTCTGTAGTGAGTGAAGTGATGGCTGACACCTTCTTTAAGACTGCAGCTGCGTGTTCAATCCAGTCTAAGTGATGGTCCAGAATTATCCCAAGTTCTTTGCTGAAGAAAAAAGGTTATTTCTGGGTGTTTTATGATTAAGGGTGGAAATTATTATGTGAATCGCATGATAACATGTCTTTCTGTGAGCGACTAAGATTGCTTGCGTTTGAGATGGGTAAACTTTCTACCTTATGTACTGCGCCCACTCTGATAAGCACGTAAATAGGCATTTATATTCTAGATGACTGTGCAGATGTTGCTGGACTTGAACTTAGATTTCAGTGAAGATCGTCAGCGTGAGGGGATATTTGCAATGGGAGAGAATAACTGGCACATCATTAGCACACAACGTGTTCGAAAACTCTCGTTACAAAATTCTAGGACTTGTAGAGGAGGGAGGAGGTTGAGTACATAATATTTTGAATAGGAATCCATATCCTAAAACGTACCGTTTCCGTGCTACATTTTGCTGGGCAGGTTTGCAACATAGCAGTCTTGGGAGGGGGTGCTTACGTGAGATTGGCTGATGTCATTTGGCGTCTATCCTACTACTCTCACTTGGTCCGAGCCTTATTCGCGTGTCTATGGGTATTAGAGGTGGTACGGAGTGTTGGAGATGGAATGGATGCAGCTGTTGGTCATCCACAACATATCAGACGGTTCCGGGAGTAGCATCCAGCCCGCATCTCGTGGTCGTGCGGTAGCGTTCTCGCTTCCCACGCCCGGGTTCCCGGGTTCGATTCCCGACGGGGTCAGGGATTTTCTCTGCCTCGTGATGGCTGGGTGTTGTGTGCTGTCCTTAGGTTAGTTAGGTTTAAGTAGTTCTAAGTTCTAGGGGACTGATGACCATAGATGTTAAGTCCCATAGTGCTCAGAGCCATTTGAACCATTCTGAGTAGCATCCATTACACGCGCAATTGCTCGTGTATTCAACGTGATGCAATACGGCCCAATTCGGTTATGCGGCGTCTCCTTATAGCACCACAGTCACGCCTGCTGACGTTGAAGGTAACCGTTTCTCGAAGCAGTGGCGTAATTGTGGCGAAAAGGGTATGCGATGGATATTGATAAAGTCGGCTTTTCCATTACCGTGAGTTTCTCCATAATGAAGTATCATTTCCGTGTATTCTGCATACGTGTATTCAACCATGTTGCTTGAACACTCACAGACATGTCAATGAGGCTCGAACCAGGTGAGAGAGGTAGAACAAATGTCAAATGAAAGTGAATCAGTCCGACGTACGCACCTCCCACTATGACTATCTTGTTGCAAACTCATCTAGCGAACATGTTTTCAAACGGCTGTAAAACGGGAACGGTAAGTTTCCGGACGTGGGTTCCAGTTCAAAATATCATGTACTCGCTCTCCTATACAAGTCCCAGAAGTATGTAAAGGGAACTTTCGAACATCTTATACAATTAGAAAAGTAATCGGCTCTATAGTGATCCTTGTGGGACTCCTGATACGCCCCTTTATTGGTCCCTTTTAGTTCCAATCATTACACGCTTTTGTCAGGATGTAAGGTATGAATGGAAACGTTGTACAGCATTTAAAAAAAAGTTCTTAAATTTTACTGAAATACAAAGAGCATATAATAGTCGCCTGTTGTTTGTCCATAGCATATTCATGTATGGAATGCCTGTATGAGATTTATTAGTGTCCCACCTGCCGTAAACTCTCACCAGTGAATTATATACAAAACTACAGTACTATGATGTGGCCATATTATATAACCAGTACCTGCTGCAAGACAATGCCCCACTCAGAATGGTTTCAGGGAATGCTAGTGGATATGGGGATGCTTGTGTACACGTGAACCTTCAAACCCCCCCCCCACCCCCGCCCCACCCTCCCTCACATGTTACTTTAACTTTTTCCATATGAGCACATCTGTGGCGCCACGTGCAAGTAGGGTTCTTCACGGATCCAGCGCCTACTACAGCACTGCATCGGCACGGCGGAGGCCCGCGGGCTGCACTCACTCCTCATCACTCGCTCACTCGCAGCTCGACTTCTCTCGCCTTCACGTGAGCGAGCACTCGCAGAGTGCATGATAGTAGCCTTCCGGGACAGTGGGAGAATTTAACGCACCTGATGTATTTTAACTATAGCCTTTATTCTATAACACGTAGAGGCTCCAATTTTCGTACAGCATTACCCACATGTGTTTACTGTAACATCTCTTAAAGCCGTAAATACACAGCTACATGTTTTATAAAATAACTGATAATTGTGACATCACTGACTGCATCCTTCTACCCAACGTAACAGTAAAACGTCGCAGTAAGTGGGGTAAACTGGGGCAAGGATTGCTATAGGATAGTCAGTTCCACACATCTTATAATATAAAATATATGTATCGAATACTATGTTTGTCAAGCAAAACACTGAACAACATTGTTTACAAAAAGAAAATAGCGAAAATATCAACCTTAATTTACTATGAAACTGATACAAAACAATAGTTATAGTTTTCTTATAAAACAGTGAGAACAATGAAGAAGCGTATTCAGTAACTGGTCCCTTGCCTATCTGTAAAACAACTAACGCTTCTTCAGACAGGAGTCAACGTTACAGTTTCCAAGACTGTCCCAACCATTGCTTTCAGAATGTCACCGAAACACAAGAAATACACCGGTACCAGTCCTCGCCATCTTTGCCGAATTCACCACGTAATACGCACAGATCTTTGCGTCTGGTACGTTGAGGTGGATGGCACTCTGTCTAATGCAAGTCCCATTATGGAGAGCGCTGACAGCATTTCGTAGTTCAGCCGCCGTCCAAAAAAAGCTCTCCCTGTTTTACAGGTGTACCTCCTCACCATCTGAACAGAAGAATCCATTCTTATAAAAATGACACACTATTTTATTTTGACTTTCATTACATGTACATTAACTATCTCATTTAGCTATCCACTTTCATTAGTGTGGGTAAAATGACGCGCTCGGCCTCTGTGCGTGAAATTGCCCCAACAAGCATAGCTTATATAAAACTATAGCTCCACACTCGCCCTTTGCTTAAGACAAATAGCTGTTATATAATTGTGCGTGTGGGCATAACAACAAAAAGTTGCGTTTTAACATAACAGGAAATGGCTTACCTCTTAGAAACTAGGGATCAAATCTGAGAAGGAATAAGAACAAAACACACTCATATTATTTGCGGTCTGCTGGAGTGGCCGTGCGGTTCTAGGCGCTACAGTCTGGAGCCGAGCGACCGCTACTATCACAGGTTCGAATCCTGCCTCGGGCATGGATGTGTATGATGTCCTTAGGTTAGTTAGATTTAATTAGTTCTAAGTTCTAGGCGACTGAAGAACCTCAGAAGTTAAGTCGTATAGTGCTCAGAGCCATTTGAACCATTTTGAACCATTCTTTGCGCGACAACTGACAAGAAATGGTTCCCTCGTTCTATATGCTTATTTGTATAACTGAGCACCAGGTGACAGCACCGATCAGATAAGACGAACTCTCACAGTTAATGACATGCTGGCGTGCATCATTTTAGCCGCTGCGCCAAATTCACCCACTCTCCTCTACTACTCGTCTAAGAAATATGGCGGCCAGCGACGTCATAACACAGTGCGAGTGTTAGTGGCGAGTAAAGCAAGCAGCAACTTGCAGCCTATGCGCAACAGGGCTCAGCCTCCTAAGTGCCGCGTGTCCATACACGGCTACCACGTGGCTGTGTCATTAGGTCACGTGGTATTGGAAGTCCTCGGCAGCTTCTGCAGACCTATACGAAGTTGATTTACCCCCCCCCCCCCGCCCCTTTTTATCGCATCGCAGACGAGGGAAGAGCACGTGGCTACGCCATGCCCCTGCAGTCTTGTGACTTCGTCCTATCTGCATGACTTGGGAGTGACTATCGAGCGGTCGTGGATAAGAATTGCTTTTCAGTGCTATCAGTATCAGTACCTCGTAGAGTGCACATCTCGTGGATTCCATCATCATTAGAGCGAAATGGGTGCTGTAGGGGTAGCAGTCGCTCTAATTCTGTTGCTCGTGACTGTATTGATGATAGTGCGAGTCATTTTCGAAATAAGCACATGGATCATAAACGATACAATCAGATTTAAACCTTTGAACAATAGAAATATTAGAACGTATTCACTGATGAAACACAGTCTGCTTCGTGATAATACGAAACGAACTAACTGCAGAGTGAGTGTAGGAAGGAAACACAGCTATGACCAAGGATTCTGAAACTTTATTTGTGTCAAGTTGACCACATAAAAACTCTAGGTGACACATGGGTGAAAAAAAAAACTTTACTAAATAGCACGTAACAAAGGTGGTTAATTCACTGACGCAGAGAGGCACAATCTTGTAAGAATAACAGCAGATGAAGACATTTCCAAACTGAAAAGAGGGCACTCTTAGGAAGAATGGTTGCTTCTACATCTACATCGTTACTCTGGAGTTCACACTAAGTGCCTGGCAGAGGATCATTGAACCACGTTCAGGATACCCTTATTTTATTACGACGACCATTTCTCCCTTTGTAAATGGGCAGCAACAAAACATACTCTGATGAAACAATTGGTGATTGAAATTTCAGGTGAAGACCCCGTCGCAAAGCCTTGCTACCCCAATTCGCAGAACGTATCCGTGGCACTCCCTTACCTCTTTCGTGATAATAAAAAAATGAAGTAACTGGAGAATGAGTGTAGGAAAGAAACACTGCTAACAGAAAAGAACTGGGTGTTAAAAGTTTTAATAGGTGGATTAAGAGATACATCTACAGTTGCGTGTTCCACGGAAGAAGCATGACTGACTACAAACCACAGAGATTAAAAGCGAACTGGTGGTGGTGGATATATTGGGATCGGCGCACGACAGCAAGGTCTTCAGCGCCTATGCGAAAACTGTTTGAGACAAGTGTCAGAAAAAGACTAGAAACAGAAGTATAAACAGCATGGAAACTGAATGGAACACAATGTCGAAACCATTTGTGCACTCGCAGAGAAGCACGAAATGAAGTATCGTGGTAATACTGAAACATCAACGAACCGCAAGAACAGGGAACGAGCAGTTAAAACAATACATAAGATTGACATGGCAGGTTAAAAACGGACTAGCAGTCAGTCTGTAAAATTTTAATATGTAGGGAAAATAAGAGATGGACAGATAACCTTAGAAAAAATTAAATAACTGTTATAGGTATATAACACAGCGTCTACGGAGCAAAGCAAAAATAGAACGTAAATGAGGAACAAGTTGAAATTGCACAAGAAATACAAAAAATGTGTAACGATCAACCTAAATCCGAAAACTAGTAGAAATAATCTGATGATGCGCAGGTAGTTTTACAAACAGTAAGTCGCAAAAATAGCCATTGGTATGGGCCAACACCTCCGGGGAAAAAAGTCAAGGGAAACATAGGACTATTTGCCTGTGAAAGCACTTGCCAGTGACGCAAACAGTCTCCCACAAATGGAGTGCTCACGCCTGTGTGACTGCAATTTCGTGACTAAAAAAAGACGGCGCAATTTGTGCGCCATAAAACACGGTCGGTCAGCTATTCTGCTTGAATAGTCCGCAGCCAAATACGCTCAGTGGTGCGTGTCTGACTTTCGTGATTCAGTAGGCAGCTATTTTGCCCCTCTGCTGTTGTTGTGGTTTCCCAGATCCCCGACAACTGAGCACTCTACCTCTCTATTAACCTTGCAATAAGTGTTACTTGAGCACTCGTTGAGTTTCACGTTTAGATAGAAAACAAACGAGAAGATTATATAATTGCCACTGATTCTCTGGTAGTGTTTATTTGTAGGTAATAAAGTAAAGGAGGGAGGGAAGAATATGAAGGTTCTACGTCCCGTCGACTACATTTACGAAAACAAGCATTCCGACGTTACTGAAACTTTAGCATGAATGGCAATAGTCAACAGATTCAAAACAGTGCTGATGCGGCACTTTGCGGTACATTTCGCCGCTATCACCCCTCTAAACGTAAAAACCCTGAAGAAGGTCACTTGCAGCAGTGACCGAAACGTCGGTAATTTTACGTATTGACAATGCGGTCACAAACCCGGAAAATTTTATTCGATTTTGAAAACAAATTATTCAAAAAACTTACAAATACTGCTAGCAAGATTATTTACAGCAAGAGGCATGTGGAGACAGAGTAATGTTTTTTACCAGAACGATTGCAACTTGAATGTGTAGATCCGAATGACGTTTCTATTGTGAAACTACATAAACAACATTCTATTAATTTTTTAGGTTTATGAGTACCCATAAATTCGGAATAAACCAGAAACCAACCTGCACAAACAACGTAATCGAGAGTAGTTCGTGCCATCCGGAAATATGTAAGAAAATATTTTTTCATTTCATGATCAACAATAATCAACAGCCCTTCGTAGCAAAACAAAATTTCCAAACAGTTAAAAATAGCAAAAAAATACAATAGTTACTAACGATTACGGAGCCGACATTGTCAGTTAAATGCATGCTTCAAAATTACGAAACAGAAATGGTAAGATAAATAAGTGACACTCAGTGTGAAAAGTAGGCAAATTTCTTCGCCTTATTATTGTTCTGCATCTCATAAATCAGACAGTAATTTTCTTAGAACTAACGTACGAATAGGGTTTTGCAAGGACGGAATGCTAAGTCAAATAGTCAGGTATACCACCCACAGAGCTACAGCCATAATAGGAAAACGACGTCTTATAAACAATAACGAAATCACGTTACAACAATCCGGCGCTATGTAGGAATAGTAGGGAACAGAGCTCTTTCTGTTGGGAAGTACAGTGATCTAATAGTTGATTACTTCTCTGTTCAGCTGCGCGGGGTAGCCGTTCGGTCTTGGGCGCCTTGCCACGGTTCGCGTTGCTTCCCCCGTCGGAGGTTCGAGTCATCCCTTGGGGATGCATGTGTGTGTGTGTGTTGTTCATAGCGTAAGTTAGTTTAAGTTAGATTAAGTAGTGTGTAAGCCTAGGGACCGATGACCTCAGCAGTTTGGTCCCACAGAGCTTGCCACTACCACTCCTCTGTTCCAGACGATGAATGACAGCCGGAGCCCTCAGTGCAATTTCCATTACCGGTTGAGGTGAACCTGCGGAAAAGCAGCTGCCTGTAGCAGTCAGACGTATCACTTTTATCTGCCCGGCCGGCGCGCTTCTGTCGTCACAAGGGAAGGGAAGCTGACTTTGATTTACAGACGGGGAGCGCCGCGTTCGCTGGTAATGGCCTGTTAAGCTAATCCATTACCGCACCGTGACCAGATCCTATCATCGTATCGTACGTAGCTCCACTTTCTCCCGGCTACAAACGACTGCTGTAAAACGTGGACGTTTTGAGAGGTCCTGAAAATGTGTGATTGTGGGGAATGGAAGGTACTCTCCGTTAAAAAAACGACAAAAGATCGAGACAATGTGAAAATACAGCAAGAGAGGCAAAAAAGAGTGTCACTGCATTACTGTACTGCTGATTGAAATATTTGAGTATGAGACGCGGATAACATTTGCAGCGTAAGACTTTGTACACAACGATAAGGAAAAGTGAGCGACATAGAAGTGTGGCCGCTGTCTTAATAGAAAAGCTGGACGGGAGCAGAAATTATTATTCTGGAATTTTTTCATAATGCGGGGCCACAGTCATAATATATTTCTTTAAAGTCAGTACCGCCATTAGACTGTTGTTTATTTACAGTGTTACATTTACACTTACGCAATCATGATTTCGGCTTCAAAGTGCCATTATCAAGTGTTTTCTGAAAGCAGGTTAGACGATAACAGTGAAATACATAACAAGTGATATAACCGTATAACAATCCATATTTGTAATGCTTACTTACAAGTGTTATAAGTTGCCTAAGATGGCATACTGTCGTACTAAAAAAAACTATTAGACACATTGTCTAAGAGTCGATATTTCTGGCAGAACCTACTGCTTTCTTTCATTACTGAGTACACCATCTTGACTGAATGACAGTTGACTAAGTGTCAAATTGCCTTAGTCAAAGAAATTCCTGTTACAAGCAAGTGACCTTTTTTAGTCTTTGGACTTAGTGTCCGGCAGGATAGGAAAGGTTAGGAGCAATTTATTTTCTTTGGTAGTTGTTAGATCTTTGCAGTATCTGTTTATCTTAGCATACAATGAAGTTGCCTGCTCATAAAGATAAACAGTAACAAACCGCTCGATAATATTCGTTGCATCCATAAATATAGCAGTCCAGCTACTCCCTGACGTTGTTTAAAGTACATTTTAGTAGGTAAATATACAGCTTTGTACGTGAAATTAACACATGGCCAACTCTAAGTTGTGTAATTTTACCTCAATTCAGAATTAATACTTACTCTACTCACCCATTAATTAATCAGTGAGGTTCGAAGCGATATTTGTGATGTACGTATCATCAGGTATGTAAATCCTGTTATATGTGGTGTAACATTTTCTTAGGAATAAGTGCAAATAACACAGGTATGTAAAACATGTCTTGTACATAAAAACATTGAAGCAAATAAAAGAATCAAAAGATTTCATGTTAAACAGCACATTTAAAAATGGTTCAAATGGCTCTGAGCACTATGGGACAACATCTGAGGTCATCAGTCCCCTAGACTTAGAACTACTTAAACCTAACTAACTTAAGCACAGTACACACATCCTTGCCCGAGGCAGGATTCGAACCTGCGACCGTAGCAGCAGCGCGGTTCCGGACTGAAGCGCCTATCACTGCTCGGCCACAACGGCCGGCTAGCACATTTAAATTTAACATAATATAAAGAGTAGGATTATCCTAGTATTTGTTAATGGTTGATGAAATACAATTACAAATGTGAGTGCACTGTGGTATTGATACATATGGCTGCAATCTTGGTGCTATAAATCTTGTTTACATGTTATAGTAGTGACATTTTATTAATATGATGTAAATTCTGAATTGAGGTAAAATTACACAACTTAGAGTTGGCCATGTGTTAATTTCACGTACAAAGCTGTATATTTACCTACTAAAATGTACTTTAGACAACGTCAATGACTAGCTGGACTGGTATATTTATGGATGCAGCGAATATTATCGAGAGGTTTGTTACTCTTTATGCTTATGAGCAGGCAACTTCATTGTATGCTAAGATAAACAGGTACTGCAAAGATCTAACAACCAACAAAGAAAATAAATTGCTCCTAACCTTTCCTATCCTGCCGGACACTAAGTCGAAAGAGTAGAAAAGGTCACCTGCTTGTAGCAGGAATTTCTTTGACCAAGACAATTTGACACTTAGCCAAGTGTCATTCAGTCAAGATGGTGTACTCATTAATGAACAATGCAGTAGACTCTGCCAGATATATCTACTCCTAGACAATGTGTCTTATAGCGTATTTTAATACGACAGTATGCCATCTTAGGCAATTTATAACATCGGTAAGTAAGCATCACAAATATGGATTCTTATGCGGTTATATCACTTGTTATGTATTTCACTGTTATTGTCTAACTTTGAAGCCGAAATCATGATTGTATAAGTGTAAATATAACACTGTAAGTAAACAACAGTCTAATGGTGGTACTGACTTTAAAGAAATATTAGTGAATAAGGAACACAGCAAACAGAAGATTTACCTAACTTGTATTTCGTTAAGGCAACGAGGACCCATTACAAAGAATGCAGCAAGCTTTCAGCTATCACAACAGTAACAATGATGGGGTAGTAGCAGGATTAGGCGACTTCTTCATACCGTTCCAAAACGAACTGTCTCCAAACGTGTGTGGGGCTGAGGTACTGCCGCCGGCGATCCTATATCGAGGCGCTCGTGGTACGGAGCCACTGGAGGTGTGGCTTAGCGGGTGTGCACCATCGGTCCCGACCGATCTGATGCAACTGCTATCGGTATCGAACGAAACAATGTAATTCCGTTACCATCGTAACGTCACCAATGGATGATGTAGGTACGTGATACCATAACATTTACTGTCAAAAAGTAGAGATTAAGCTTGTCTGTATATTGAAAATTCTACATCTACGTATATACTCCGCTAGCCAGCAAGCGGTGTGTGGCGGAGTGCACAATTCGCGCCAAAGTCATATTTCCTTCCTTCTGCTCCACTCGCGGATCGCGCGAGGGGAAAAACGACTGAACGCCTCAGTACGAGCTCTAATTTCCCTTATCTTTAAATGGTGATCATTGAGCGATATTAAAGTTGGTGGTAATAATATATGCTCTACATCCTCGGGGAAGATCGGATTTTGGAATTTAGTGAGCAGCCCCTTCCGCTTAGCGCGCCGTCTATTTGCAAGTGTGTCCCACTTCAAACTTTCTATGAGATTTGTAACGCTCTCGTGAAGGCTAAATGTACGAGTAACGAATCTTGCCGCTCTTCTTTGATTCTTCTCAATCTCTTTAATCAGACCCAACTGGTAAGGGTCCCATACCAACGAACAGTACTCTAAGACTGGACGAACTAAGGTATTTTAAGCTATTTCCTTTGTTGAAGGACTGCATCGCTTCAGGATTCTACCAATAAACCGCAATCTAGAGTTCGCCTTGCCCGTTGCTTGCGTAATCTGATCATTCCATTTGAGATCATTTCGAACAGTCACACCCAGATACGTATGTTACAGCTTCCAATGACTGGGCGCTTATTATGCACTTGTACATTAATGGGGATTTTCGCCTTGTTATACGCAGAGATAACTGCCATTCATTACACCACGCATTTATTTTCTGCAAATCCTCATTGATTTATTCACAACTTTCGTGTGATACTACTTTCCTGTAGACTACAGCATCATCGGCAAACAGTCTAATGCCGCTGTCAATACGATCAACCAGATCGTTTATGTAAGTCGTAAAAAGCAGCGGACCTATTAGACTGCCCTGGGGCACACATGAAGTTACGCTTCATTCTGTTTAAGTTTCCCCAACCAGGACGACATACTGCTTCCTATCTGTTAGAAAACTATCTATCCAACCGCATATGTCATCGGATAGACCGTAAGCGCGCACTTTTTGTAGCAAGTGACAGTGCGGAACTGAGTCGAACGCCTTTCGAAAGTCGAGAAATATTGCATCAACCTGGTAGCCGGTATCTAGAGCCTGTTGTATATCATGCACAGAGAGGACCAGCTGTGTCTCGCATGACCGCTGTTTCCTAAAACCGTGCTGGTTTCTACAGATGAACTTCTCAGAGTCCAGAAAGGTCATTATGTCTGAACACAAAATATATTCCATGATTCTGCAACAAATCGATGTCAGTGAAATTGGCCGCTAATTATGTGCATTCGATTTTCTACCGTTTTTATAGATTGCTATGACCTAGGTGTTCTTCCAGTCCCGTGGAACTTTCCGCCGTTCCAATGATCTCTGACAGATGATGGATAAGAATAGTGCTATATTTGTAGTATAGTCAACATAAAATCTTACGGCGATACCGTCTGTTCCAGATGCCCTCCTGGCACCACTACTGCAATTTCATTTATGAATAAAAACTATGTGTAGAAGATGACGTCCTTACAGACTAGGCACTGCTCAAGTTTTGGCGGAAAAACTGATCGGTATCTTCTAGAGAAGTGGTTCCCAGCGTTTCTGATACGTTTACCTCTTAATGTTATCAGATTTTAGTTAGAAACCCAGTGCCCTACTCTCCCCCAATCTTTATCAACATTAGTGCCTTAGTAAACATTAGAATGTAAAGGACTGTTACATTTAATATAATGAAATATAAATTGAATTTAGATTTTGTAGGTATTGTACAGTAAATCTGAAGAAACTGCAAAAAAGGTGGGTATTTAAGGAGATGGGACCTGGATAAATTGACTAAACCGGAGGTTGTACAGAGTTTCAGGGAGAGCATAAGGGAACAATTACAAGAATGGGGGAAAGAAATACAGTAGAAGAAGAATGGGTATCTCTGAGGGATGAAGTAGTGAAGGCAGCAGAGGATCAAGTAGGTAAAAAGACAAGGGCTAGCAGAAATCCTTGGGTAAAAGAAAAAATATTGAATTTAATTGATGAAAGGAGAAAATATAAAAATGCAGTAAATGAAGCAGGCAAAAAGGCCTACAAACGTCTCAAAAATGAGATCGACAGGAACTGCAAAATGGCTAAGCAGGGATGGCTAGAGGACAAATGTAAGGATGTAGAGGCTTATCTCACTAGGGGTAAGATAGATACTGCCTACAGGAAAATTACCTTTGGAGAAAAGAGAACCACTTGTATGAATATCAAGAGGTCAGATGGAAACCCAGTTCCAAGCAAAGAAGGAAAAGTAGAAAGGTGCAAGGAGTATTTAGAGGGTCTATACAAGTGCGATGTACTTGAGGACAATATTATGGAAATGGAAGAGGATGTAGATGAAGATGAAATGGGAGATATGATACTGCGTGAAGAGTTTGACAGAGCACTGAAAGACCTGAGTCGAAACAAAGCTGCGGGAGTAGACAACATTCCATTAGAACTACTGACAGCCTTCGGAGAGCCAGTCCTGACAAAACTCTACCATCTGGTGAGCAAGATGTATGAGACAGGCGAAATACCCTCAAACTCCAAGAAGAATATAATAATTCCAATCCCAAAGAAAGCAGGTGTTGACAGATGTGAAAATTACCGAACTATCAGTTTAATAAGTCACGGCTGCAAAATACTAACGCGAATTCTTTACAGACGAATGGAAAAACTGGTAGAAGCCGACCTCGGGGAAGATCAGTTTGGATTCCGTAGAAATATCGGAACACGTGAGGCAATACTGACCCTACGACTTATCTTAGAAGCTAGATTAAAGAAAGGCAAACCTACTTTTCTAGCATTTGTAGACTTAGAGAAAGCTTTTGACAATGTTAACTGGAATACTCTCTTTCAAATTCTGAAGGTGGCAGGGGTAAAATACAGGGAGCGAAAAGCTATTTACAATTTGTACAGAAACCAGATGGCAGTTACAAGAGAGTCGAGGGACATGAAAGGGAGGCAGTGATTGGGAAGGGAGTGAGATAGGCATGTAGCCTCTCCCCGATGTTATACAATCTCTATATTGAGCAAGCAGTGCAGGAAACAAAAGAAAAATTCAGAGTAGGTATTAAAATCCATGAAGACGAAATAAAAACTTTGAGGTTCGCCGATGACATTGTAATTCTGTCAGAGACAGCAAAGGACTTGGAAGAGCAGTTGATCGGAATGGATAGTGTCTTGAAAGGAGGATATAAGATGAACATCAACAAAAGCAAAACAAGGATATTGGAATGTAGTCGAATTAAGTCGGGAATTAGATTAGGAAATGAGACACTTAAAGTAGTAAAGGAGTTTTGCTGTTTGGGGAGCAAAATAACTGATGATGGTCGAAGTAGAGAGGATATAAAATGTAGACTGGCAATGGCAAGGAAAGCATTTCTGAAGAAGAGAAACTTGTTAACATCGAGTATAGGTTTAAGTGTCAGGAAGTCGTTTCTGAAAGTATTTGTATGGAGTGTAGCCATGTATGGAAGTGAAACGTGGACGATAAATAGTTTGCACAAGAAGAGAATAGAAGCTTTCGAAATTTGGTGCTACAGAGGAATGCTGAAGATTAGATGGGTAGATCACATAACTAATGAGGAAGTATTGAATAGGATTGGGGAGAAGAGATGTTTGTGGCACAACTTGACTAGAAGAAGGGATCGGTTGGTAGGACATGTTATGAGGCATCAAGGGATCACCAGTTTAGTATTGGAGGGCAGTGTTGAGGGTAAAAATCGTAGAGGGAGACCAAGAGATGAATACACTAAGCAGATTCAGAAGGATGTAGGTTGCAGTAGGTACTGGGAGATGATGAAGCTTGCACAGGATAGAGTAGCGTGGAGAGCTGTTTCAAACCAGTCTCGGGACTGAAGACCACAACAACAACAACAGGTATTTTATTAACTCATGTTCCAACAAAAGAGACAATTGGTACTGCTTATTTTTAACAATCTTTTTCTACGGAATGATGGAGCAATACTCACTGCATGGCGAGTGCTACACCTAGAACTACTCCGCGGAAAAGAAAGCTAACTACCCACATTAATACTGAGATGTAGTGCTGCAGAAGAAAGCGGAGAATCAGTTGACTGATATGATAAGCCATGAGGAGATTCTCCGCAGTATCGGTGAAGAAAGGAACGGAGGGAAAACAGTGACAAGGAGAAGGGAGAGGAGGATGCGACATGCGTTAAGAAATCGGGGGATAACTTCCGTGGTACTAGAGGGCCTGTAGAGGGTAGAAACTATAGAGGAAGGTAGATATCGGAATACATCCAACAGATATACGTGGACACAGGGTGCAAGTGCTGCTCTGAGATGAAGAGGCTAGCACGGCAGAGGGATTCGCGGCGGGTCGCATTCAAACAATCACAAGATTGATTACAAAAAAGAGTGTTTGTTTATTATTTTCTTTTTCTTTCAGTATTCAACCCTGACGTTGGTTTGCAGCAGAGCGCTATTCCTCTCTTCTGTCTGCCTTCCTCCTCATTTCCACGTATGTGTTACATCCAACATCATTCATGATCCGTTACATGTATGAAATCCTTGGTCGCCCCCGCCACGATTCCTTCCCTCAGTAGCTCCTTCAGCTATTGTTCGAATTATGTTGTTGTGTCGTAGGATGTGCCCTACAAGTTTGTCTCTTGTTGTTTGGATGTGCTTCCACAGAGAACTGGTTTCCTGTACTCTTCTAAGCACCTCTTCATTTGTTACTTTGTCTCTCCAGCCGATCTTCATCATCCTTCTATAGCACCACATCTCCAGGGCCTCTAGCCGTCTTCTCTCTTCTCTTCCAATTGTCCAAGTTTCACATCCGTACAGGGCCACACTCCAAACGAAACCTTTCATGATACGTTTCCTTATTTTTAGACTGATGTTGCTGGTGAGTAAGTTCCTTCTCCGATTAAATGCAATGTTGGCATTTTGTATTCTGGTCGCAATTTGTTTCCGGCTTCTACCATCTCTTGTGATTTTGCTTCCCAGGTAAGTAAATTCCTCTGTCACTTCCAGCCCCTCTCTTCCAATTATCATTCTCAGAGGTTCATATTCTGCTCTTGTACTGCATACCATCACTTTAGTCTTTTTCTTGTTTATCCTCATTCCATACTGATTGCATGGAATTTTTTCCATTGTTCGGAGGACTCCCTCTAGATCTTCTTTTGTCTCCGTGACTATAGCAATATCATCTGCAAAACGTAGCATCTCTGTCTTCTGCTCATTAATTCTTATCCCAACCTCAGTAGTTTCTCGAACTTGGTCTGTGACTTCCTGGATGTAAGCATTGAATATAAGAGGAGAGAGAGCAGCACATCCTTGCCTTACCCCTTTATAGTTTACAGGGGATCGTTATTCTTACGCGCCACAAGGGAAGAGGAAAGAAGGAAAGATAATATACTGGTTTGCAAAACTTAAGGACGAAACTTACTTTCGCAAGTTTTCGCGGTCAAGTAACACAGCTTGATAACACTGGACCATACATAGAATGTGCAATGATACGAACAGAAATGACATTTTTATTAGAAGGAAATAATTATAGTGTGGTCATCGTGATTTATGATGGTTCCCTCGACACTACAAAAGAAGGGACATGGTCCAGAATAGGGGTGTATGGTCACAATTGACAGCAATGCATGCTCTGCAGCGTACTCTCACGCTGACCACAAGGCTGGCAATGAGCTCTTGTTGGTGGGGCATTCCGTTCCTCCAGAGGTGCGGCTGATAGCTGTTCGGTGGTCGTCGTTGCATGTAGACGTACCCCAATACGTCTCCCACACGCAATGCACGCGTGTTCAGTGGGACTTAAGTCGAGGGATAGGGCCGGCCAATCCGTTCGCCAAACATCCTCTCGTTCCACGAGGTTCTCCACATGTGCTGTTCGATTCAGTTCCAGGAGGAAAGTCAGTGTCCCAGGATATCACACGAAACATCATTCGAAGCAAGGAAAGTGTTGTGCATGTGGACTCTCAAATACATACCTTACGAGTTATGAGCACTTCTTTAAGTTCGATTCATTTCAAATGGCTCTAAACACTATGGTACTTAACATCTGAGGTCATCAGAACCTTTCGATTCTGTAAAAGAAAGTTTCTTCTACTGCAGGATTTTTGTTTTCCATGTTTTGAGGAATGGTATTATGGACAAAACAAAAAATATGTCCGACAAACATGTGCCCTAAAATGCATAGATTAGGATTTGTGAAAACACGTTCATCTTCACAACTGTGAAATACATCATTATCAACATCATCAACGCCAGTGGGAGGGTGTGGTGTACAAGAGCTCACGATGACCTTCTGTCTTCAAACATTTACTCCTCCAGGCCCACTTGCTCATTTGTGTCCCTTCTCCCCACATCTGATCTTACAATTTCTATCCAGCGTTTCCTTATTTTCCCTGTGATCTTCTTCCTACCAGGTTCGGGTTCAAATTCCTTTTAGCAGGTTCAAAATGGTTCAAATGGCTCTAGGCACTATGGGACTTAACATCTGAGGTCATCAGTCTCCTAAGCTTAGAACTAGTTAAACCTAACTAACCTAAGGACATCACACACATCCATGCCCAAGGCAGGATTCGAACCTGCGACAGTAGCAGCAGCGCGGTTCCCGGCTGAAGCGCCTAGAACCGCTCGGCCACAGTGGCCGGCTTTTTAGCAGGTCTTTCGCTGTTTATCATTATGTGCCCATATCACTGAACCCTGCGTTTCTTTTTTCATGTGAAATAGTCTTGTAAAATAAAAAAGTAAAATAAATAAAACATGACGCGAAGGAACTAAGCGAATTAGTCAAAAATTGGCATACACCCAGGTATCGATGGAAACTGCACAACTTTGGCTGCCGATGGAGGAATGTGTGGAGCTGCATCGCACTTTTACCGCTTAGCTAGTAGGGATGGTAGAAAGTGGACAAGTCGATGCCAGGACAAACAGTTATCGTGAATTTCATTCCCTGTTCTAAGTTGGACAGTAAGTATGGTTCGCAGACAGATGCGTGAACGATATACGCAGATATTCGCCTTTTAGAGAGAACGTGTAGTTGGTCTTAAAGAAACCGGTTGAAGTAATACGCGAATCGCTCGACATTTGAAAGGGAGATATGCCACTAATCGAAGCTGTTGTCAGGAATGGGTGAACCGTGGCCGAAAGCATCAAGAAGGAAGCGGCGACCTAGAGAGATGACAGATAGTGAGGACTGTGCAATCATTATCATCTATCCAACGGTTAAATGGTGCGTCAGTGGCCACATGTGCCGGCCGCTGTGGCCGAGCGGTTCCAGGTGCTTCAGTTTGGAATCGCGCTACCGCTACGGTCGCAGGTTCGAAACGTGCCTGGGGCATGGATGTGTGTGATGTCCTCAGGTTAGTGAGGTTTAAGTAGTTTTAAGTTCTAGGGGACCATAGTGCTCAGAGCCATTTGAATCATTTAGTGACCACATGACCATTAATAGAAAGAGAGCTGACCTCAAGGCGCCGCTTGCGCAGACTATCATTGACCTCTGCACGCCAACAAATCCGTTTCCAGTGGTGTCGGGCACATTCCACCTGGAATGTCACTGATTGGAGTAGAATTGCCTCTAATGATGCCCCACTTCGACATGATCCTCGATGTTAGGCGCACTAGGTGACCCCTCAGGAACACGGCTACCAAGGAGGGGAAGAAAGTGTGAATACAGGGTGGAGTCACTCGAGACATGGAACCGGTCCTTCTGGATGCCCTGAAGAGAACAGGACGCAGCCAGTTGCAATTGGTTGGTTGGTTGGTTGGTTTGGGGAAGGAGACCAGACAGCGTGGTCATCGGTCTCATCGGATTAGGGAAGGATGGGGAAGGAGGTCGGCCGTGCCCTTTCAGAGGAACCATCCCGGCATTTGCCTGGAGTGATTTAGGGAAATCACGGAAAACCTAAATCAGGATGGCCGGACGCGGGATTGAACCGTCGTCCTCATGAATGCGAGTCCAGTGTCTAACCACTGCGCCACCTCGCTCGGTAGTTGCAGTTGGTGGCTAACGTCTGTACCAGTGATGTGTGTCGCTTTGAACTGGAAGACATTCTCTCTGGTTTAAAGTGGTAAAGGCTGCCACTCGTGCTTGCGAGATGAAAGCAGAGCTGCTTTGCCGCATAGTCGACAAAAATGGTTCAAATGGCTCTGAGTACTATGGGACTCAACTGCTGAGGTCATAACGCCCCTAGAACTTAGAACTACTTAAACCTAAATAACCTAAGGACATCACACACGTCCATGCCCGAGGCAGGATTTGGACCTGCGACCGCATAGTCGACAAGATCGGTTGCGGACCTGTAGTTCATACCCGAGTGGAAGGTCTGAATCAGAGATTCAGACGGTTCTGCCATGTTGTAGGTTGCAGATTCATCGTCTTGCTCCGTAGCGTGGTCAGGAATCCGTTACCCGCAGTAGTCTGTACACTGAATCTGTGTGGCGTGGACTGGGTGGTTGTTTAGGTTAAAGGGTGCCGCCGAAACACAAAAAGGGACCCAATTTCAAATGATGCAGGTCGAACACAGGAAGAACGTAGATCTAGAAACCATTGGTATAACAGTTGTGAACTGCCGTAGTTGTGTTGGGAAAATACCAGAGCTCCAATCGCTAATAGAGACTATCTCGGAGATGATAAGTCCCATTGCTGGGGCGCCGACTGTAACACCACGTTCAATCTCTCTTAAATCATGATAACCTGCCATTGTAGCAGCAGTAAACGATGTAACAACTGCGGCGGATACTTGTTATATTATAGAGGCGTTGTCGAACGCAGCGCCGTATTCTCCCTGTTAACATCTCTCTGTATTTGAATATGCATGCCTACACCAATTTCTTTGCCGCTTCAATGTATTTACCTCTTTCTCAAGTAAAATAACATGTGTTCTAGAACAAGATTTCAAAACACGTTGGGTAGATGCGACTCCCTTCCCCCGCCCCTCCCCCTTTCATCTCTTTTATTGTCCCACGAGGGCTCTAACTGTCATCCCGTGGCAGGAGCGAATGACAAACACAAACAACCCGTGCGCTCGAAGTTCAAAAGCTACGTCCAGAAGATCGTCGCTGCCTACTATCAAAATAATGGCCCAAATTTTCACGCTAAATCGATTGTAGGGTCCGATACCTCGCAAATGTGCTGGTTTCTAGAATGTGCTGGTTTCTCCTGAAAATATGTTTCACTGTGAGTAAACAAAGGTGGAGAAAGAAACTATGCGTAAGGAATTACTTCAATTTTAGCTAGAAGTTGGCTTCAAATGGCTCTGAGCACTATGGGACTTAACTTCTAAGGTCATCAGTCCCCTAGAACTTAGAACTACTTAAACCTAACTAACCTAAGGACATCACACACACCCATGCCCGAGGCAGGATTCGAACCTGCGACCGTAGCGGTCGCGCGGTTCCAGACTGTAGCGCCTTTAACCGCTTGGCCACCACGGCCGGCTAGAAGTTGGGGGTTGGGTTGTTTGGGGGAGGTGACCAGACAGCCAGGTCATCGGTCTCATCGGATGAGGGAAGGATGTGGGCCGTACCCTTTGAAAGGAACCATCCATTTGCCTGGAGCGATTTAGGGAAATCACGGAAAACCTAAATCAGGATAATCGGACGCGGGATTCAACCGTCGTCCTCCCGAATGCGAGTCCAGTGTGCTAACCACTGCGCCATCTCGCTCGGTAGTTAGAAGTAATTTAGAGGAAGTAGGAATTCTAAATGTGAGTCGCCTGATTGATTTTCGAAACGATCATCTTCCGAATACTTGTCTAACGTCTTGACCGCTCCAGCCCTTCCGTTTGCGGCGCGTGAGTGAGACAGCGGTCAGCAGGTAGCGGCTGTCATCGGCAAACGCCTGTCCGGCGCCGAAGTTCCGAAAGACGAGCTCCTTAATTGGATGGGCGTCGCCGGCAGGCCGCTGCGTCCGGTCGAGGGCAAGAAACAGCTCGTCCATTTTCGGGAGGGAGAGGCGAGCAGGGATAAGGGGGTGAGTGAGTTTCTTTTACGAGCTGCGGGAGGTGCTCTTGTTTAAGCAAACTTTTCCCAGGCACCGGTATGGACGGCCGAGATATTACGGAAACTGCTATTGGATCAAAGGCGTGCGGTCGCGGACCGCCCCTCCGAGACTCGGGTCTCCTGTCCCATACTCCATTAGCGGGAGAGCGCAGCCCTCTTCTGAGCCGTGCTAACCATTACAGCATCCCTCCCGCTGAAAAGTTCAACGTGCAAGACGCGCTCCGTCGTACTGCGCTCGCCGCCGAAGTACCCCGTTCTCCCTGGTGCGAAGTAACTTTGCACTGCGAATCTCTCTACCAAGATTACTCCTAGCACAGCTGATATAAACATGAAAGCCTTAATAAAATAGTACTCCCTTTTTTCCGTATCACAAAACCTTGAGATACTCGACGAAAACTTCCGTCAATTAAATTCTACAAGTCTTTCAAAAGCGCCGTTTAAAAGTCTTCCACGCATCCCAATATTCGTACAATGATACACTTTCGCAAGTACATTCACTGGTGATGCTGAGGGAATTAGATTAGGAAATGAGACACTTAAAGTAGTAAAGGAGTTTTGCTATTTGGGGAGCAAAATAACTGATGATGGTCGAAGTAGAGAGGATTTAAAATGTTGACTGGCAATGGCAAGAAAAGCGTCTCTGAAGAAGAGAAATTTGTTAACATCGAGTATAGATTTAAGTGTCAGGAAGTCGTTTCTGAAAGTATTTGTATGGAGTGTAGCCATGTATGGAAGTGAAACATGGACGATAAATAGTTTGGACAAGAAGAGAATAGAAGCTTTCGAAATGTGGTGCTACAGAAGAATGCTGAAGATTAGATGGGTAGATCACATAACTAATGAGGAGGTATTGAATAGAATTGGGGAGAAGAGGAGTTTGTGGCACAACTTGACAAGAAGAAGGGACCGGTTGGTAGGACATGTTCTGAGGCATCAAGGGATCACAAATTTAGCATTGGAGGGCAGCTTGGAGGGTAAAAATCGTAGAGGGAGGCCAAAAGATGAATACACTAAGCAGATTCAGAAGGATGTAGGTTGTAGTAAGTACTGGGAGATGAAGAAGCTTGCACAGGATAGAGTAGCATGGAGAGCTGCATCAAACCAGTTTCAGGACTGAAGACGACAACAACAACAACATTCAGTGGTCTATGTGGGTGCTGCAAAACATGTGTTGTGAGTAGGGTCAGCAATAAAGAAATAAAGAACTAAAACGCCATGGCGGGTGCTCAAGTTTTACTGCATGTACATCGACCAAGTAGAAAACGATGACGAAGTTATTTTCTTTCATTAATTTGTGGGTAGGGGGGAGGGGGGGGGGGGGGAAGACGGGTGTTAGTGAGAAAAAGTTTCGAAAAGGTAAAGTGTGTTGGAAGTTTTCAAGTGCTTTCGATTTCAAATCTGGACGCGTGTAGTCTGGGTAATTTGCGCGTGGTCTACGGCTAGTTTCTTCGATTAGTAATCAAAGCATCCTCTGTTCTGGGATCGAGCCCTTACCGCTTACCTTTCGAATAAAAGACTTCCGGCATAACAAGTCACTCTCATTCTGTTACGGCGTAAAGTGAAGCGCCGGCACCCCAGTCGAAAACGAGAGAGCAGAGAGGGCTGTCAAGATCACGTCAGCCAAACGCACACAGACCGACCCCTCTCCAGGACGACAACGCGATGGCAGTGGCCTCTATGGGAAGAGGACGTAAGCGCCGCGCCGAATGGTCGCGGCCCAGTTCTACAACAGCATCAGGATTAGGAACTTCAAGACCAGCGACTTAGGAATTGTATACACTAAAGAACATTGTTATTTTGTGTGTCGCCCTTTGCTTGCGACACATCTGTTTAACACAAACTTAGGTATTGTCATGTACTTTTCGTCATAAATCTCATTAATGTGATTTAGACAGGCAACCAACAGACTTGTAAAAGAGGGCGAAGGAGCGGACAGAGTTTCAGAGCACTCTCTTGCCATTGGGGTGCGAAACTGCCCCTAAAGACGGAAGAACCAGCAATGATCAACGGCATGAGGATGCAGAAAGCAATGGAAACCACTGCATTAAAGAACATAGTGGGTATCCACAGTACATAAGGCCTCTACCTGAAAAATGATCTCTCTATTGCCAGAAAATTCCAACTCACACCCCCATTCTGATACTCGGAAATGGACCATGAGAAATGACTGAATGACCATAGGAAGGATAACGTGGAATGTAAGAAGTTCGAACATGCTAGTGAAGGTAGGAAATCTGAAAAGGGAAATGCAAAGGCTCCATCCAGATGTAGTAGGGGTCAGTGAAGTGAAATGGAAAGAAGAGAAGGATTTCTGGTCAGATGAGTGAAGGGTAATATCAATATCAGCAGAAAATAGTACAAAGGGAGTAGGATTCTTTATAAACAGAAAGACAGGTGTTGTGTACATAGTTCCGCGTAGTCAGCGCGTACACAACTTTCCCACTAGAGCGAGCCCCGCTAAGCTCAACAGCGCAGGCGCAGCGCTCGTCCGTCTCCGCACTACGAGATGGCGCTGCCATAGAGACGGACCAAATTCTGCTTCCGCCGATCCGCGTATTAATATGTAACGCAGCCAATGAGATTGCTGCTAACGTAGAGCCTTTTCTCCTCGTGGATCACACTCGCGCAGTGATACATGAAGCATGAGGTATTATAACGAGTGTACAGATCTCTGATCAGTCAGTCTGCATTTGTCTGCACCAGTCGGTACCAGTTTGCATTAGTCTGTACCAGTCTGTACGAGTTCTACATTTGTCTGTACCAGTCTATGGTCAAGTTTCAGTCTGCGCCTAATAAGATTACCATATTCCTGTACATAGCCATGAAGATAAATGTATAGACACTTTTGTCAGGTATCAGAGATGTATGAGAATTACGTACCAATACGAAAGGAACTCCAGATTGTCAATTGCAAATAGCATCCAGAACCAAGTTAAGTAATTTTTATGCTTGTTGATATTTTAATAAATGTGTGTGAAAATTAATCAAGTTATGTTTAAAGTTGGTCACCGTCAATCTGCTACTCTAAGCGTGCAAGTGGCATTTCTATCGTCTGACCTAACGGCAGAAGGTAAACCCGCCACGATAAGACCACGAGACATATTGCTGACACTCGCCTACTTCGTTAGAGCGACAAGTCAAATAATGTGTTTACCGAAGGTCTTACAGTACGCACACCACAATAGGACAGAGAGTAAGTTACTGTGAAGAGCTCAGTGATAGGGTTTTTATCATCTTAATCGAAAGGAAACCAACAACGACGACGATAATTTAGGTACACATGGCGAGGTCGCAAGCCGAAGAGAACATTGACCGGGTAATTTAGTACATTAAGGAAGATGAAAATCTAACAGTATTGCGGGACTGGAACGTGGTTGCAGGGGAAGGTGCAGAAGGATGGGTTACGGGAGAATATTGTGTTGGTACTAGGAATGAGTGAGGAGAAAGACTAATTTCATCTAGTAATAGCGAATACTCTGTTCAAGAACTTCATGAGGAGGATGTACACTTAAAAAAGGCCGGGAGGTACGGGAGGATTTCAGTTAGATTACATCATAGCCAGGCAGAAATTACGATATCAGGTACTGGATTGTAAGGCGTAGTCTCGAGCAGATACAGACTTAGATCGCAATGTAGTAGTGAGCCTGAAGTTTAAGAGATTAGTCAAGAAGAATCAGTACTCAAAGAAGCGGGATACTGAAGTACTAAGGAGTGAAGAGATACAGTTGAAGTTCTCTCGGGCTGTAGATACTGCGATGAGGTATAGTTCAGTAGGCAGTTCAGCTGAAGAGGAGTTGACGTCTCCAAGACGGGTAACCACACGTTGGAAAGAAAAACATAGATACGAGGAAGGTAAGTGCCCGTAGCTAATAGAAGAAATGTTTCAGCTGATAGGCGATAGAAAGAAGTACAAAAGTGTTTACGGAAACTCAGGAATACAGAAATACAAGTCACTTCGGAATGAAATGAACAGGAAGTGTGGGGAAGCTAAGGCGAAATGGCTGCATGAAGAATGCGAGGAAATCGAGAAAGGAATAATAATCGGAAGGAATGACTCAGCATACAGAAACGTCAAAACAACCTTCGGTGTAACTAAAGCTAGAGCGGTAACATTAAGAGTGCAACGGAAATTTCACGGTCAAATGCAGAGGAGAGAGCGGATAGGTGCAAAGAGCACACTGAAGGCCTTTATGAGGGGGAAGACTTGTCCGATGACGGGATAGATGAAGAAACAAGAGTCCATATAGAAGAGTGAGGGGATCCATTATCAGAAGCAGAATTTAAAAGAACTTCGGAAGACTTAAAATCGAGTAAGGCAGAAGGGATGGATAACATTCCATCAGGCTAAAATCACTGGGTGAAGTTGCAACGAAAAGACTATTCAAGATGCGATATAGGATCTGACTTTCGGAAAAATATCACCCTCACAATTCCGGAGACTACAAGAGCTGACAAGTACGAGAGTTATCGCATAATTAGCTTAACAGCTCATGCATCCAAGTTGCTGAATAGAATAACATACAGAAGATTAGAAAAAGAAATTGAGATCTGTTAGATGAAGACCAGTCTTCCTTTAGGAAAGGTAAAGGCATCAGAGAGGCAATTCTGAGGATGTGGTTGATAATGCAAACAAGAGTAAAGAAAAAAATCAAAACGCGTTCATATTATTTGTCGAACTGGAAAAAGAATTCGACAATGTAAAATGGTGCAAGACATTCGAAATTCTGAGAAAAAGAGAGGTAAGCTATAGGGAAATACGGGTAATATACAAAATAGAGGTTAAAGAGGGGAACTAACATTCAAGGATAAAGGATATCAACGGTAAGATTCGCTGATGACATTGCTATCTGTAATGGAGAATTACAGGATATGGTGAATGAAATGAACAGTCCAATGGATACAGAAAAGCGATTCAGAATAAATAAAAGGAAGATGAAAGTAATGAGAAATAGCAGAAATGAGAACAGTGACTAACTAAAAATAAGGATTGGTGATGATGAACTAGATGAAGTTAGAGAATTATGTTACCTAGAGAGCAAAATAACCCATGACGGACTGAGCAAGGCGACATAAAAAGCAGACTAGAACTATCAAAAGGGCATTCCTGGCCAAGTGAAGTCTACTAGTATCAAACATAGGGCTTAATTTGAGGAAGAATTTTCTGAGTATGTACGTTTGGAGCACAGAATTGTACGATAGTGAAACATGGACGGTGGGAAAAGCGGAACAGAAGTGAATCGAAGCATTTGAGATGTGAGGCTACAGACGAATGTTG
Organism: Schistocerca cancellata; assembly: GCF_023864275.1. Lineage (NCBI taxonomy): Eukaryota > Metazoa > Arthropoda > Insecta > Orthoptera > Acrididae > Schistocerca > Schistocerca cancellata. The sequence goes on along the minus strand of NC_064627.1, from coordinate 162,227,104 downwards.
AAAATCAGATGGACTGATAACGTAAGTAATGAGGAGGTTCTGCGCAGAATCGGGGAGGAAAAGCCTACGTGGAAAAACTCACAACGAGAACGGACAGGATCATAGGACATGTGTTACGACATCAGGGAATAATTCCATGGTAATAAAGTGATCTACAGAAGGTAAAAACTGTAAAAGAATTGCAATACATCCAACAAATAGTGAGGACGATGTGTGCAATTGCTATTCTTAGATGGAAAGATTAGCACACGAGAGGTATCGTGGCGGGACGCGTCAAACCAGGTCAGAAGAATTATTACTGAAAGAAAAAATTTTGATTCAGCCAAAAGAAACAGTGCTGACCACTTCTTTTAGGCAACGCGCAGTGTCAACGGAAAGCTTTGGTTTGTTTCCCGTTGCAAACAAAATGGCATTTAAAGTGGGATTTTACGCGCCTATTTGATAGGACGGACCCAGTTACACTAGATACATCCTGTATATACCTGAAACTTCCTGGCAGATTAAAACTGTGTGCCGGACCGAGACTCGAACTCGGGACCTTTGCCTGTTGACACTGGTATCGCTAATGACCTAGATGTCTAAGGGACGTTAACTCAAAACCCACGTTCCTTGTGCCTTTTGCGCCTTGGCACATCAACATGGCGGCACCTAATCCGATGGTCACCTGTTTCTTTTCCCAGTAATCGATGAGTCTGTCCTGCAAGGCAAGGATGTTTGCGACGTCTATTCGCAGATCACCAGGGATGTGCTTGTGTCCTGGAGTAATGTCTTATCCTTCCAGCACTCCACTATGAAATGACAGCCGCTTAAGGTAGCTTTAGTGTTCTTATCCACAGGTAACAACGTACACTGATACTGTCTCACAAAATACGATCAATAGACTCCCATTCCAGTCATCACAGTAGGATAAGACATATCATACATCACCCTTATACCGGAAACAGTTCATTAGACCGTTGCCACAAGGATCTTTCGCCAAGCGTAAGTGGGAGATATACCTCACTCTGTCGCTCTAGCTCGCAATTAGATAAAATGTTCCGTACTTCAGCAATTTAGAAACTAGTTTCGTGGATGCGTAGTACGGCAGCAGCGGGCTCTAGAGCCCGAGAGCTGACGCAGTGGCGCTTATATGCAGCGCGACCGCAAGTCGCTGCGTTGCCACATCGCGCTGCCCGTCTGGGAGTCGAACTCCGGCCGTCGGCCTCATCTCCCTCCCTTCTTCTGCGTGGCAGGGCAACGCACCCAACCATTCAACTCAGCACCTGTCGTCGTTCACATTATGTGTGGTCAGCTACGTACCTACAGTGACCAACACACAATGCGGAAGTGAACATACGAACCGACTGTCGGACCGTTTACAGAATTAATGTTTCACTTCTCGGCGGACAATACCGGAACATCCCGAGTGAATGTAACTATCAGTTGGTCTACCTTCTTTCAAACGCAAAATCAGTTGTACATACCTTGTTCGACTGACTCCAAAAAGTGTCAGCCGACTGTACAAGAATATAACTTCTGCATGACTGGTGCTAGAGGCATTGGGTGAAGTACCTACACATCGACACTAAAACGTTTCCTTGGCGCCAGTTATCAGTTGCCACTTCAAGTAGTTGCCAGAAGTGGCTTCCCTGATGCAGCCACATCGCTGCTCGATCGGCCACATCCTCGTTCTTCACACAATGTACGCCCGATAGTGATGGTGATGACAAAGCACCAAAAGGAGTTTGACTTTCTCCGCTCAGCAGATACAGTTGATTCACAACTGTGCGGCGTGATTTTCATTGACAGTGCGTCAGTGCAGTTTTGCAGCGTAATTGGCGTACAGATCTTGAGTTGTACCATCAGCCTCCAAGGTCGCCTGATCTCGTGGACCGTTCTTTTATGTGGGAGTTTTTGAAGGATTTTGTGCCTCTGCTACCAACGATTCAACATGCCTGAAAGGAAATTGGAAACATTGGCTCTATGCTTATTGTAACAAGTACTTCAAAGTTGTATGTGCATGGATGTAGAAGATATACCCGTGGAAAACTGGATGGTTCTTTTGAAAAGAGCCTTGTGTATGTTAAAATCTACCCCAAGTTTCTATTTTCATTCGAGTAATATAGTCTTGTGAATCTGCATCAATCTATCTGAATGAGTATGCGAAAAAAAAGGAGAAACATCAGTGACGTGCAGAACGGCTAGGTATTTCGAATTTCGTCCGTCTTATGTCCTTGTTATTCGAAGTATTAAACATTTATCTCCACATCTCCACATCACATGTAGAATTATGATCCCACGACATTAATTCCGCGAAGTACGAAGTCTTCACGTGAGGAGCGAGATAGCGATATCCGTAGACGCTGTAAATATCGTGTTTCGCGCCCCTGAGCATTGAAAAATATTAGCTCGATGGCACTGGATCTGTAAGAAAGAAATTCAATCCCATATGATGGAAATGATTTCATAAACGATCAGTAACAAAGGATGTTGTAACAGTGTACGTAACTGCCTAGCGTTCATATCAAATCGTTAGCAACGCCTATAGGATGTTTATAAATAAATAATTACGCAGGCGTTCAGAAATGGAAAAGATCGATGCATTACGCCGTTTTCGAGTTAATTAACATTGAAGTTAGTTATCCAATCAGACTGTTTCGCGTGCTAATTCGAGCGGTCCGCCAGAACGGTGTAGTCAAAAGTGTCCTTCGTTTAGTTTCCTACAACCCAGCACGATAGAGAGATAAAAATTGGACATGGAACGGTAGTAAGGATCGAACTCGAGCCAAGGGCCGAGCAGTCTCCTGCGCTATCACCTAAGCAATGAGAGCACCTGATACTAATTAGTTGTATCTAGCGGGCTGCTTCAATTTGCGCGCGCAACGACAAGATCGTCTTACTTCAATGCTAATTAATTTGGAAACGGAGCGAAGTATCGTATTTTTTTCGTAACAGTTATTTCTCACCTCAAGGTACCTTCTAACTACCTTACAAGCTGTTCAGACTGTTTCTGAGCACCCTATATTCGATGCACTGCATTAGCGTTACGGATGACACGCCATCTATCACTAACATTTTCGCACCTCCTCCTTCATTTGTGAATGGTGCACGCCGACAATGACAGCTGTTAGGCTTCCGTGTAAGTTCAGATTTTTGTCTTCTTGCCATCATGGACACATCGAGAGATATACGCAAAAGAAACAATATTCTGTTTGGCTTTCGAAACTTTTAACAGTGAGCGTTTCTAGCTTGGTAGGCCCCTGTCTTGTAATGTGTGTCAGCGGAATTGTATGAGCATTTCTGTGACGCCCTCACAGTGTCAAGGGCAGCTCTTCTTTACATATTCTCTGCCTCCTCTACTAATCATATGATGTTAATGGCCCACAAACTATAAAGCAATACCTAACAATCGATCGAACAACTTCATTGAACCGCAGTGGCCGAGACGTTCTAGGCACTTCAGTGTGGAACCGCGCGACCGATACGGTCGCATGTTCGAATACGGCCTCGGGCATGGATGTGCGAGATGTACTTAGGATGGTTAGGTTTAAGTAGTTCTAAGTTCTAGGGGACTGATGACCTCAGATGTTAAGTCCCATAGTGCTTAGAGCCATTTGAACCATTTTGAACTTTATTGATGCACTTTTTTTTTATTCCTTCTTGCATATATGTATGAATTTGTGATAGTACATTTAAGAGTACTTTTATCGGAATATGGTCGGGAATGGTGGTATTATGGTAAAACGTGTGCCTGGAAACTGAAACGTCGCGGGATCGAATACTAGTCGAATCGCGGTATTTTCAATTCGCCTTTGAACCCTGCCTTCGCCTCTCGGTATTGAGGAAATCCGCCGGGAAGTACACACGGTTTGGATTCCACGTTGAACTGTAGGCTCCCTTTCCACGATAGCATTACTGGGGTAGATTAGAGACATTCACGTCGCCGAAATGGCGTCCAATTTGAAAACTTGCACCAGACCGTCCTGTTTTTAGCGTTGTATGGTCGTTTCACCTTACATAGCACTGCACCCTTGATCGTCGATATTGGAAGGAATGGTCAAGCTTTCAGAAAAGTGGGCCATGTGACAGCACTGGACTTCATAGAGTCTCTAATTTTTCATTATCTACCTGATCGTTCCGTGTTAAGTGGTTGCAGGACAACCGACGTAAAAGTCCAAAGTCCGATTTCCATATGATCACATTAGATTTTCGTCAGTACAAATATTTATAAACGACTGCGAAGCTGATAATTCTTTGGAGCGCAGTTACTCCGTAGCTACGAGAAATTATGTGAAGATTGGTGACGTTGCACGAAACCAGTCACGAAATAAAAAAAACCGGACAAGTGCGAGTAAGACTCACACTCCGAGAGTTTCGAACGAAGTTAATGATACCGAGCGAGGTGCCGTAGCGTTCGGGAGGGCTAAGACTTCTTAAGTAATAGAAGCCAGTACGTTGTCCTCGATGGTGAGTGTTCATCGGAGATGAGGGTATCATCTGGAGTGCCTCAGGGAAGTGTGGTAGGTCCGCTGTAGTTTTCTATCTACATAAATGATCTTATGGATAGGTTGGATAGCAATGTGCGGCTGTTTGCTGATGATGCTGTGGTGTACGGGAAGGTGTCGTCGTTGAGTGACTGTAGAAGGATACAAGATGACTTGGACAGGATTTTTGATTGATGTTAAGAATGGCAGCTAACTCTAAATATAGATAAATGAAAATTAATGCAGATGATTAGGAAAAAGAATTCCGTAATGTTTGAATACTCCATTACCAGTGTAGCGCTTGACACTGTCACGTCGATTAAATATTTTGGCGCAACAATGCAGAGCGATATGAAGTGGGACGAGCATGTAATGGCAGTTGTGGGGAAGGCGGATAGTCGTCTTCGGTTCATTGGTAGAATTTTGGGAAGATGTGGTTCATCTGTAAAGGAGACCGCTTATAAAACACTAATACGACCTATTCCTGAGTACTGCTCGAGCGTTTGGGATCCCTATCAGGTCGGATTGAGGGAGGACATAGAAGCAATTCAGAGGCGGGCTGCTAGATTTGTTACTGGTAGGTTTGATCATCACGCGAGTCTTACGGAAATGCTTCAGGAACTCGGGTGGGAGTCTCTGGAGGAAAGGAGGCGTTCTTTTCGTGAATCGCTACTGAGCAAATTTAGAGAACCAACATTTGAGGCTGACTGCAGTACAATTTTACTGCCGCCAGCTTATATTTTGCGGAAAGACCACAAAGATAAGATAAGAGAGATTAGGGCTTGTACAGAGGCATATAGGCAGTCATTTTTCCCTCGTTCTGTTTGGGTGTGGAACAGGGAGAGAAGATGCTAGTTCTGGTACGAGGTACCCTCCGCCACGCACCGTATGATGGATTGCGGCGTATGTATGTAGATGTAGATGTATAAGGTTCACACCCGCGTCCAGCCATCCAGATTTAGGTTTTCTGTGATTTCCCTGAATGGCCCCAGAAAAATGCCGGGGCGGTTCCTTTGAAAGGCATTATCGATTTCCCTCTCTATCCTTGACACCATTCGACTTTAAACACAATCTTCCTTCGTCCCTAAACTTAATTATGTATATGAAACAAACAAACGCCGTCCGAACAGGCCTTGAGGCCCAACGGTACCGACCGGCCGCCGTGTCATCCTTCGCCCTTAGGTGTCACCGGATGCGGATACAGAAGGGCGTCATTTGGTCAGCACACCGCTCTCCCGGCCATTGTCAATTTTCGTGACCGGTGCCGCTACTTCTCAACAAGTAGCTACTCAATTGGCCTCGCAAGGCCTGAGTACACCCCACCTGCCAACAGTACTCTGCAGACCCGGACAGCGACCAATCCAAATGCTACCCAAGTCCGACAGCTCTTAACTTCAGTGATAATTATGTATATTGATAGCAATAATAATAATAATAATAATAGTAATATCGCGTGGCTCAAAGGCCTGATGCAAGTCTTTCTATCGAACGCCGCTTCATAGACTTGCACATATCTAACCTACCCCAGTTATCCAATCGGGGGAAGGTGACCTCCAGTTTAACGTGGAATGCGAACCACGTGTTGTTTCTGCTGACTCCTCACAGCGTTGAGAGGTGAACGTTAGATAAAACGAGGACTGAAAACTCCGTAGTCTGACCGAGACCTGTCGGTTTCCTTATTTTTCAGCACAACCTAGCCTGCAATATCCTTACAAGTTTTTCATACTGTTTCTGACCACGCTGCGTAGATTGTACATCCACAGGCTTTGATGAGGGAGTTTGTGAGTATTAGCACATGAGGCATACATGAGCGTATCTTTTGACTGCATTGAATCCACGTACAAAAGTTAAACTTCCAAGGGACAGTAGACCTTAGTATTGGACATAAACTTCCATTGGACACTTCTACCCGCTCCTAAGAATAAGGCATCTTCACAGTCAGACAAACAGACAGGCGAATAACGAAGTGATCCTTATGTACTCCGTTTATTCCGATTGAGGTATGGAACCCTAAAAACAGCGATCTACAGACAGAAAGTAACCTACTTAGCGTTAACAAATATTTCGCTTCTATAAGAAAACGGTGACATTGACACTAGAGCCGTAGACATTATAATCTAGATTACAGTGTGGTCACAGGGCGATGCAGAAGGTTAGCGTTTAAAGTTTCTTTCAAAAAAAGTCTTATGAGATTAGAGAATGGCATCATTATATCAGCGTAACCTATCGCGGCCTGAGTCCGTTTCAGTAAAATTCCGCTGTTGTTGAGTGTGTCATGATGTGATATAACTGGCGAAGTTTCAGCTAGTATTGCTGGCATCTTGCATAATGGTCTGCTCATTTTGCAATAGGGCGGCAAAGAATCCACCGTAGCCGTAACAAAAGTGATATCCTAAGCGATGTAGGAAATCCACTAATAAACTGAAGCAGGATAGTCGAAAGAAGCTTAAAACTTTGCGTTTCCCGAATGCGAGGTTAGCGCAAAACTAAAAGACTCACCACATCTGGTGCCATAATAGCTTCACGCTCAAAGTTTACCACTGGGGTGCAGCCTCGAATAGTTAAGTCTCTTACTCATAATACAAACTCAAAATCAGGTAACGACGCAAAATAATTTACAAGATACCGTACACAGTGTTTCTGGAGCCTTTGAGAAATAGTCTCCTTAGGGAGTAGTATCGTGTTATATCTGGTGTTATTTATTTTATATTAAAACAAACAAAACGACAAGATCATCATCTGTAGGGATAATAAACAATATCAATTTATTAAACTATTCATACAGATTCTAGAAGTTGTTTACTGGCTGTCAGATGCACAAGCCTCAATGAATTAAAAACAAGGGATACAATAACACAAAACTTAAAGAAGTGTCACAAATTTCTATATCGATTTTGCAGTACTGTATCAATACATGTTCATGGCCATTACAAGCTAAGAATTACAGTGGAGAAGTAGAAATCGACTGTTACGCTCGTGTTCGGCAGTCTTATTGGCACACTTCGTTCCACCGTAAGGGACGGACTACAGACATTAATTTCGTTTAATCTGCGGTGTATTCTTGGAATGGCAATTGTGCGGGTGGTACTAGTCAGGTCCCATCTGGACGTTTCTTCTCCAGCGACCAGGAGAGCAAGGACTCGTTTCTACCCTACCTCACTCCAGAGGGAAACGGGAGTGGGGGGGGGGGGGGGAATATGTAATTACGATATTCCTTGAAGAACACTGATTCAGGCACGAAAAAAAATATCATTTCCTTGGAATTTCTCTGTGTCCATGTCGCTGGCCAGACACTCGGCGTTTACCAGTGAATTTCCCAGCACTGGTCCAAAGCTCCGGCAATCTCTGAACCTGTGTCGAATGGATCTGAGGGAAATTCATCACACACCGAAGTGCACAAATAATACTCATCGGTCTGGATAGAAAGTACTGAACGCAAGTTAGTCCGAGCCATAGCTCTTCTGCAGCCCATTGCGTTTCGCAAAATTTGGGTAGCTTCCGTGTGTATTCTGTCATACAGTTTCCTAACAAAACAGAGGCAGCAGCGTAACGCTCGCCAATACCATCACTTAGAATGTATAGTGGTCTGTCACTCGTTAATATCATTATATTCTGTCGTATACTTCAGTCATATTAGCCATGGGTGTTCCGTTAAACATCACTACGAGAGGCCTGCTGTGTTTCAACAGAAAGTTTATTCGGCAAGAGCCTGGCTGAAGTTCGCTACTGGACACCCTGAATTAAACCATCATTGTTCGGATATCGGAAGTTATTTTGAGGATAGAATCGTAAACACATCGCATAAAATATTGCTCATCCTCTTTCACATTATCATGCTAATACCGCGCAACACTCACCACCTCTAGCACTGATAATGGACTCGGTTTGGCGAGGAATTTCTTTGAGGTGTGCCACATGATAATACAGCCTCTCCCTGATGGGTAGATTCCCCAGAGCTAGCAGATTTCGGGCATGTGAACTGCTACGTTTGAGCGATTTACAAATAGTACTAGACATTTTCTGTTGGATACAGATCGCGTGATTTAGGGGGCTTGACGAAGTGCAGACGAAAATGCAAATACTAGTCAAATGGTTCAAATGGCTCTGAGCACTATGGGACTTAACTTCTGAGGTCATCAGTCCCCTAGAACTTAGAACTACTTAAACCTAACTAACCTAAGGACATCACACACAGTCATGCCCGAGACAGGATTCGAACCTGCGACCGTAGCGGTCGCGCGGTTCCAGACTGTAGCGCCTAGAACCGCTCGGCCACCCCGGCCGGAAAAATACTAGTCAAGCCTGCTGGTTGCGCTGTTGTATTTGACCAAGAACGGATACTGTGCAATGTCCTCAACATGTTGCAAGTGTTAGTCATAGTCAGAACGGTGTTCTATGCAATTCAGAGTGCATTAGTTCGGTAGTAATCAAATCCACACGTGCGCAAATTGTTAGTCCTCATATGGTGGCAGCTTCCGTAACCAAGGTAGTAGAACTATTTGGTGTTTCAAGAGGCACCGTATCGAAGATTTATACCGCATACAGGGACACCGAAAAAAAAAGTCTGCTTAGTCAGGGCGTGGACGAAAGTGAATGTTGCAGACGACTGAGACGAAAAATAAGCGGACGACAACTGCAAAGGTCACTGCAGAACTGAATATCGCACTGCAGGCCGGAGTGGCCGAGCGGTTCTGATCAGTTGCATCCCACGAGGACCCGCGCGACCGCCACTGTCGTAGATTCGAATCCTGCCTCGGGCATGGATGTGTGTGATGTCCTTAGGTTTAAGTAGTTCTAAGTTCTAGGGGACTGATAACCTCGGAAGTAAAGTCCCATAGTGCTCAGAGCCATATCAATGTCGCACTCGTAAACCCTTTCAGCACCAAAGAAACACGAAGGTAGCTCTATAAGCAGGGGATTGCAGGGCGAGATGGAATACCAAAACCGCAAATCAGTGACGCAAATGCTAGCAACAGGAAAACGTGGTGCCGACGCCAAAATCTAGACTACGGAGTAATGGAAGAAAGTCATTTGGTCATGTGCTTCTTCTTTCACATTCTTTCCAGTTTCTGTAGTTTACGTCTGGCGTAGGCCGTCGCAAGCCTACGATGAAGACTGCTTGCTGCCAACAATGAAACACGGCGGAGGTTCTGTAATGATTTGGGTAGCCACATCGTGGTATTCCATGACCCCATGATTACTCTTCAAGGTTGCACTACTGCCAAGGTTTATGAGATCATTTTATCTGATCAGGTGCATCCCACGAGGATGAATTGTCGCATCTTCCCTGGCCACCACAATCACAATATCTCAATATTATTGAGCCTTTTTCTACTTTGGAGAGAATGGTGCGTGATAGGTATCCTCTTGCATCATCGTTACCAAAACTTGGCAGTATTTTCCAGGAATAATGGTATAAAATTTCCTTGAAAACCATAAAGGACCTGTATTTATCCATTCCTAGACGACTGGAAAGCCAGCGGCCTTACCGAAATGGTAACACCGGTTCCGGTCAGATCATCGAAGTTAAGCACTGTCAGACTTGGCCAGCACTTGGATGGGTGACCGTCCAGCCTGCCGAGCACTGTTGGTAATCAGGGTGCACTCAGCCCTCGTGACGCCAACTGAGCAGCTACTTGATTGGGAAGTAGCGGCTACGGTCACGAAAACTGACAACGACCGGAGAGCGGTGTGCTGAGCACATACCCCTCCATATCCGCATTCAGTGACGCTTGTGGGTAGTGATGGTGGTCGGTCGGTGCCGTTGGCCTGTTCGGACGGAGTTTTTTTTAGGTGTCTGTAAGCTGTTTTGAATGCCAACGGTTTTACTATATTGTATCAAGCATGGTAATGTGTAGTGTATTTAGTGTTTCCGTATTTTATCCCTCCCCCCCCCCACCCCCTTCCTATCGGCCTGTACGTCGTACACTGCGAGTTTAACGCCTCATTGAGTCGAGGGCGCACTGGACTCCTTATTATTTGAAAATACGCAAAATCGCGAGTCGTTGGGCCACATTTTATGCTTCTAGTCAGATACTAACCAGTTTCTGTACGTTTGGGCCACTGAAGACTCTACGTAATGCTGTGAGCAACGCAATTTTGAGAGGTGCCGAACTACAAATATCCGCTTCATGCAGTCCCCGTGGGAAGGTTCGCTTGGAAAGTGGTGGAATTGGACCTGCATTCATTGAGAGCACCAATTTCTGTGAAAGTTTTAAACATAATGTCTTTGAAGACGGTTAGCACTCGTATTCGGTGCCTGTTCAAAATGTTTCATATGGCTCTGAGCACTATGGGACTTAACTGCTTTGGTCATCAGTCCCCTAGAACTTAGAACTACTTAAACCTAACTAACCTAAGGACATCACACACATCCATGCCCGAGGCAGGATTCGAACCTGCGACCGTAGCTGTCACGCGGTTCCAGACTGTAGCGCCTCGAAGCGCACGGCCACACCGGCCGGCTCAGTGCCTGTCGGTTAGGATCTTTCTACAGCCACTGTCCTTACGTCTTGTTACATGGCTGCGAGTACACCATTACTTGTTGACACGTTGGACAGTCAGTGTTGATATTCCGTCAAATCGGGCGACGCAGTTAACGGTGCGCTCATGCGCACACTCGGATACGATGATTATGTTTTGCCATTATGTCGTGTCTACGCGCTGATTCCGTACAAGTGGCTGGCCCATATACACCACTTCATTGTCAAGGCTTTGGTCAGTGGTAGAGTCTGACAAGACCATCCAGTATCAACTGTACACCATCTGTAGCACTCCAGAGCGAGCAATGTTTTCTTTTAAGATGGTGACTAATACTCCTTTTCTGCTGGAATAATGTTTCTTTTAACGAGCGACCGCGGACGCGAGATACCTGCCAGGAAGGAAGTAGCACTCGTGTGGCAGTGGACGTGCACCAGAAAGCGGAATGCGCCGCGGAAGGCCGTGTTATCGATTGCGGAAGTGGCACACCGCCAGAGCCGGGCCGGAGCGCGCACAGAAAGTACTACACCGTGCGGCAGGCTGGAGTGCTCTGGCGCCAGTACACTGGCGTGACGCTACTGCTGTCTTGTCAACTGTCCACAGAGCCCTACCTACTGCCGGCCTACAATGCATTCGCAACACTTTGCCGGTGTGTTCACTTCGTAATCCAATCACTGCACAGCTCTGACTAATATTTCGGCACTAGCACGGGGACCGCTTCTAGTCATCACCGATTTCATCCAAATTTTCGGTGTATGCAGGGCATGACAAGAAACAAAAGTGACAGAAGGGAGAGCTCCAGATAGTCAAGTATTTAGAAATAAATAGCATTATTGGTGCGGGCCGAGTGAGGCATCAGCTATTTATGTTAACGTATTTTACGGACTATAAGACGCATTTTTTTTCTTCGAAAAATTGCCTCAAAAATTCACGTGCGCCCTATACTCGAAATTAATATAAAAATGTCCAGTGTTTGATCAAAAATTCCCGTCAGTCTTAAAAATGGCCATATATTCGATGCCGCGGGAAACCTGTCTCTGTTTGGCATCACTGGATTCAACTGGCAGCAGGAGTGCACCGATGCGACGAACGTGAGTTGCGGGGATTCACCAGTTTCCTAAGACTGTCTCCCTCCCGCCCCGCCACCACAAACCCAGATCACTGTCTAGCCCAGGGCTTCAAAACATACGTGCTCGCGGAGCAAGCTGTGAGCAGCAAGGCGCGAGCACGGAGCAGAGCAGCGCGAGCACGCTACCCCCACTACCGGACCAGAGCGGAGAGTGGGGAAAGTCACGTGGGGCACACAACATCTGCCGCCAGTCAATGTAAATCCGCGGCCACCTGCAGGGATATCACTCACGAATTATTACTGCGACAAATGAAACAAATAAAGGAGAATATACACGTGCCACATAATTTTATTAGCTTAGTGTATGCCTCTACATTCGCATTAATTTATGAACTGTTACACAATAAAAGGTGTCACTGAAGTGTGGGATTCTCGGTTATCTTGTACTTTTTGCCCTTTACAATTACGTCTATGTTCGGAGTAATTGTTCTTGTGCATTGTAGGCGCAGCGTGCAGTTTAAATTTCGATCAGACAATGCGTTTCTCAGGCGCGTCTTGTAACATTTCATTGCAGAGAACAGTTGTTCACAAACATACGTGGAACCGAACACTGATATTATTGTAGCCGCCAGTTTGTGCAAACGAGGAAATCTATCCTGAGGGAAGTGTCTGTAGAATTCCAAAATGTTTTTCTTGTTCTGAAATTTGTCTCTTTATTCTCTGTCACACTGCAGGTCAATAATTTCTTGCTGCTGCTCAGGACGAATCTCTTAAATATTCGCTGAATATGGAGAGAACAGATCAAAATCACTGTCTGGTGCTGTCAGATCTTGAAAGCACTGATCAACTAAACTATGTGAATAACGTTCACAGTTTTCGTGAACATCATGCGTGGATGATAATTTAGGAAAATGAGCTTCCCCTCCCTTCCCTCCCTCCCTACTCCGCGACCTTGCATCTGCTCGCGAGCACGTGCCTGAGCAGACGCGAGTACTCGCGCTCAAAACCGGCCAGCAGTTAAGCCCTGGTCTAGCCTATGATGAGTCATTGCCAGGGAGCTTGAACTGAAAATGATTTGTGTTATCGGTAACAATACAATATATTTGTTAGTAAATAGTTTCGTAATGGCAAAAGTAAAAGGTATTCTTATGATGCGGACTGTATATTGAAAGTAACAGCATATGCAGAAGAACATGACAACGGAACAGCTGAGCGGAATTTCAGCCCTTCACAAACAGAAAAAGCCATTTGCGATTGGCACGCCAATAAAGAAGAACTGAAATTAATGAAGAAGGCTAAATATGCAGATGGAGCACTGGGTGCAAAATGGCCAAAACTAGAAGATGGCGTATTGAAATGGATTCAAGGACAACGTCAAAATGGCACTGGAATTAATACAAAAATAATACAAATACACGCTCGTAAGCTAGCGCTGCAGTGGAACTTGTGAAGGGTGGAGTTGGTTGGTGCTACAGGTTTATGAAGCGTCAGGAATGTAGCATGGGAACCAAAACCAAAAGATCTTAGAAAATGCCACAGAATATGCAAAAAAGAAAAAAAAAATCATCTTTCCATTGCTTTAATATTCAACACTGAAAGAAATCCAGTCTGGAACTAAGCCAAAAAGAGAATATGGACGAAACTTCTCTGGCATTTGATATGTCGAGTAACAGAACTGCTGCCATGAAAGGTGCTAAAACTGAAACTATAAAAAAAAAACGTGGACATGAAAAAAAATGAACTATACTGTTATCCTTTAATATTGTGCTGACGATGTTAAACTTAATCCAATGGTCACTTTCAAGCGGAAAACAACGCCAAAATCTTCTGAAATAGAGCCAGGTCCCGTTGTTCACGTACATGACAGGAGTTGGATGGACGAGGCTGGTATGAAATTATCGATTAACAGAGTGTGGGAGAGAAGAAAGGTTGCTTTATTGAAGGAGAGTTCTCTTCTTGTGCTAAACAAATTTAGTAGTCATTTGAAAAATTCTGTGAAAGAGAAATTGAGACAGGGAAATACGAGCTCGCTGTTATTCCAGGAGGAATTACTTCACAATTGCAACATCTTGATGACTCGATAAATAAATCACTTGAAATGTAAATGAGAGAGGAATAGAACAAATGAATGATGGATGAAACCCAACATGAATTCACGCCAAGGGAGCTTTAAAACGATCTGCAGTGAAACAAGCGTGTCTCTGGATAGAACAGTCGTAGTCTACAGTGAGAGAGATGACGTTAAATCTTTCAAGAGGTTCGGCGTAAGTAACGCTCTCTGTGGCAGTGAAGACCATCTTACATACGAAGAGGAGAAACACGAAGAAGAAGAAGAAGAAGAAGAAGAAGAAAGTTCAGATGAGTATTTTCAGGGGTTTTTAAGGTCAGTTCGATTTTATAAGCTATGATTTTTTTTAGTCTGCTTCGCAATCTAGTAATAAAAATGGTAAAAATGTTACTTTTTAAAAACTGCTGAAAAGTAAGGTGCGTTTTATAGTCTGCAGCGTAAAGCTCGCAAAACGGTAATCCGAGGATCGTGGGTTCGAATGCGTGTGTGTAAACTTTTTAATTTTTTTATTTTCAATTTTTGCTTTATTTATATTGTAAATAAAGCGAAAGAATACTCGATGTATTGTATTTATTAATAGTTTTGTAGGAGGCACGAAAAGGAACAGCACAGGAAAATTTGCGGTTGCACATAAATTTCCAAGAAAGTATTGTACTTAGAGCGTCCACAACATCGTACTCCATTACTTTATTTTTGACATTGGAGAAGATTGTAAAAAAATACATTCCATTGTACACCACCAGATATTCTCGCCAACACTCGGTGAAATTTTGCGTTGAGCGTGGTTTGCTGCCACACCGCGCGATGAGGGAGAACTTTAAAAAAGAAAAACAAGCATGTAATTCTGAAAATGCTGGATCTGTAATGTGTTCAAGATGCCCATAAAATTACTGCTTTATGAGTATAAACCCAGCAAATATAAAGCAACAAACGTAAAATAATAAAAATATCAAATTTTACATACGAAGTTCTGGTGTACGATTTACCGCCCCTTTACTGAAATTTATTTGCAGTTCCAAATTTCCCTTGCCTTTGCTTTTTATGGTTTTTTGAAAATATTTAGAAATACATTATATTGAGCACTATTTCGTTTTATTTGCAGTGTAGGTGATGCACACATCGAAAATAAAGAAAGCAAAAAGGAGTTTTTGCACGACTCCACCCCATGACCCTGGAATTATCGTTCTCTGAACTTTTCTCTGCGCCAACCTCGACCAGGAAACTCCCTTAACATACTCGTAAACACCACATGTCTCTCCCGGCCAGCGTCGAAAATGTAATTTTGTTTCTATGTACTTGGCCGTCTGGAGTTCCCATTTCTGTTACTTTTAGTTGTGGCCAAGACCTTGCGTATGTCGTAAGTCTGGCGGAAATCAGTGATGAGGAATAGGTGTGGTCCCCTTGTAAGAGGCAGACTCGAAAAGCAGTAGCCGTTAGGCCATAAAACAGGCGGATTTAGTTCGCATCCACCCTACTTCATTTTTCCGCATAATCTACGTTCATTTGTAAGCACTTTTCATGAAGTTACACTGTCTTTTCAACCATTCTGCATACAGCTTTGTGAAGCCACATTTCTCTGAGAAACATACAGAACGAAGCAGTAATGGAATTAATAATTGTACTGAGTGACTGTGGAACAGAAGTGAAGGGATCATTTGATTTAAAATACTGATTAAGTATTTTATTAATAATTCATATAAATTGCCAGGTTCATTATACGCCAATTGGAAGGGTTAAAATTCGACTAGCCACATCAGTATGCTCCTGAGGAACTGGAGAACTGACTTACAGGTTTTTCGTACAGTTACCACCCCCTTTTAAATATTTGAGAGACTAACCAAGATGGTGGACAGTTCATTTCAAAGCAGGAACATTTCGAAAGGACCGTTGCACGGAGTTCCCTCCCTGTAGTTTTCCTTCAAAAAGAAGTGACTGGAATCCCCTTAACGCATACGGCACTACCAACAGCAGAAACAAGAGTGCTCATCTCCTGCTATTTGGAACTGGTGTAGCAAAGGGACCCGGTGGAGGGAAGGAATGCTTCTGTAACTACTTCTGGACCTCGATAATTAAAAGATGACTCTGATTTGTTTCGTTTTCATTTTGTTCATTTTTTTAGACCACTTCTCTGATTTCTTCAGTTCATTCAGCTCATGTCAACTGAGTCTTGGGTAACGTACGTTCTGCATACGTTATTTCATGTTAGCACAGTATAGGACAAGCGCCCCTGTTGTACCGGAATGCTAGCGGTATCTAGAAGCTACCGTAGGTATCATGTCAGAAGTGATTTCCGCTTCTCTGGACTCGTCTTTCGCTGGTCGCTACTCAGTGACTCCAGGCTTTGGCCACCACTTCCGAATCTTGCTGAGGTAGTATGATAACTGAAGATCAGCTCCCTTTCTCTAGCAATTCTACCTACGCAAGCTTCAGGTAAAAATAATTTCCCTAACCCTTGATGTTAGTCGACGCTCTTTCCGACACCTGACTTCACCGCTCACAGTAAGGAGTTTTTCTTTCATTCTTAGTCACGATTCAGAATTTTTGTTTTCCGTAATGCGTGTAACTGCCAAATATTCATGTTTTTTAATTCCTAAATAACCTATGGTGACGAAGTAAGGGGTGGCAGCTGATCTGTCTTCATCCAGACTTTTGTAAACTAGAGAGACATAAAGGAGCTGCACTCAAAGCAACAAATTGTTAAGTGTCATAATTGAGTGTAAAGGTGTGGTTTTCCCCTTGTGTTCATTGTATTCACAGGTAATGTTAGTTTTACAGAAGCAATTAACTTCTTATCTGCCATTAACGCGATCACCTGCTAATTCGGATACAACGCCTATATTATCCATTGTATCAACTTCTGCCTTGACTGATAGGATTAACCTGACAGTCACCCTTTCTCTGCCGCTAATCTCAAACGTAAGAGGATCAAGCAGGTTCTCTAGCGACAGGGGAAGTGAAAAACCAGAAACCGCAACCCCAGTTGTTCCCCACCTGGGAACTGAACCAGTTGTGAGCGGCTATCTTGAGTACTTTGTAACCTCCAAACCGTTGTCCACCAATCTAGTTTTTCAAGCCCAGAAAGAGATTACAGTCACTCAATACGATATGGGATTGTAGGCTCGGTGGTCAAAAATTTCCAAACGGAAACGTTACATCATATCCTGCGGATAGGGACGTGTAGACTGTCAACAGTCCCATCGTTTGTACAGGAAACTTCAACATACGAGGTGTCACATTAGGGTTTTCATTTCTATGCATGATGGATATTTTCCGCTTTTGACATCGACTTCGCTTTTATTCAGTGAATTTATCCAGATGCTGACACTCTGATACGTTTATCTAGCCTACGTTTACTGCCTAGCACGTATGGCAGCACTGTGTGATGTAATGCTACCTTTCGTCGTTTATATTGCCCGTTTATTTGTATTTGTATCTTTGTCCATCATAAAAAAGACCTGAAAATGGTCATCACAGATCGAAATGAATACTGGTGCACGTTTGTGGTCAAGGACTTGGATTACAGGGAATCATAATTAATGGAACGTCTCCTAGATGTATCACTAATGAGAGTTATCGAAATGTCAAATTTCATCGATTGTGTTATTAATACGAGGTGCATTCAAGTTCTAAGGCCTCCGATTTTTTTTCTCTGGACTGGAAAGAGATAGAAACATGCGCATTGTTTTAAAATGATGTCGCGTTCATTGTCAATACGTCCCAGAAATGGCAGCACCGTACGGCAGATGGAATTTTACCGCCAGCGGCGAGAATGAGAACTGTTTTAAATACTTAAAATGGTGACGTTTTCCTTACTTGAACACCGTGCAATCATTCGTTTTTTGAATTTGCGTGGTGTGAAATCAATTGAAATTCATCGACAGTTGAAGGAGACATGTGGTGATGGAGTTATGGATGTGTCGAAAGTGCGTTCGTGGGTGCGACAGTTTAATGAAGTCAGAACATCGTGTGACAACAAACCTAAACAACTTCGGGCTCGCACAAGCCGGTCTGACGACATGATCGAGAAAGTGGAGAGAATTGTTTTGGGGGATCAACGAATGACTGTTGAACAGATCGCCTCCAGAGTTGGCATTTCTGTGGGTTCTGTGCACACAATCCTGCATGACGACCTGAAAATGCGAAAAGTGTCATCCAGGTGGGTGCCACGAATGCTGACGGACGACCACATGGCTGCCCGTGTGGCATGTTGCAAAGCAATGTTGACGCGCAACGACAGCATGAATGGGACTTTCTTTTCGTCGGTTGTGACAATGGATGAGACGTGGATGCCATTTTTCAATCCAGAAACAAAGCGCCAGTCAGCTCAATGGAAGCACACAGATTCACCGCCACCAAAAAAATTTCGGGTAACCGCCAGTGCTGAAAAAATGATGGTGTCCATGTTCTGGGACAGCAAGGGCGTAATCCTTACCCATTGCATTCCCAAGGGCACTACGGTAACAGGTGCATCCTACGAAAATGTTTTGAAGAACAAATTCCTTCCTGCACTGGAACAAAAACGTCCGGGAAGGGCTGCGCGTGTGCTGTTTCACCAACACAACGCACCCGCACATCGAGCTAACGTTACGCAACAGTTTCTTCGTGATAACAACTTTGAAGTGATTCCTCATGCTCCCTACTCACCTGACCTGGCTCCTAGTGACTTTTGGCTTTTTCCAACAATGAAAGACACTCTCCGTGGCCGCACATTCACCAGCTGCGCTGCTATTGCCTCAGCGATTTTCCAGTGGTCAAAACAGACTCCTAAAGAAGCCTTCGCCGCTGCCATGGAATCATGACGTCAGCGTTGTGAAAAATGTGTACGTCTGCAGGGTGATTACGTCGAGAAGTAACGCCAGTTTCTTCGATTTCGGGTGAGTAGTTAATTAGGAAAAAAATCGGAGGCCTTAGAACTTGAATGCACCTCGTACACTAACATAGATTGACGTTTAGGTTGTTAATTTTATACCGGTGTGTGACACCCTGAAGCACCGTTTCTTCCCTTTATTTATTTGTTAGTTAGCTGGACTATTCTGTTATTCCCATCCCACTTCTCTCCGTCGCTCGTTAGGTGTGTGTGGGTCCCTTGAGTCATTGACGTAGATGAGAACTTTGAAGACATTGATTGCAGCGATTACGTTTCAAGTATCCTGGATATTTACTTACGACAACGGCGTTCAATTTCACATGTAAACTCTACACTGGTTATACTAGTGTGTTTATTTTTTTCAACTCCCTTTCCCCCCCCCCCCCCCCTTCTTTTCTTGCGCCGTAAGTATATCAGCTCACCTGCTAGTGTTAGAACTACACATTTGCGTATATTGTCGTCCTTTGAATTCAACGATTATGTGCGGCACTACTATTTAACTGTCAGTTTGGACTATCTTCTTTTCAGAACACCGATTACACTCCAGTAGGCAACTAAATCAGCGACACCTACGTAACTGAGTTCCGCAAATCTTTTGCCGTAAATACGGCGGCACATATCGTGTTTGTGAAATAACGAGAGTTACAGCTCAGCTGCCGTCGAACGATCCAGCAGTCGGAGCTGTGTCGCAGCCGCGTACAACTCGTCCGATGGCATCTCAGTTGCTTAAAAAAAGCATACAAGTCATGCGGGAACCACAGGCATCTTCAGGCCGTGTAGTGTGTCTCAACACGTGTTAACACAATTCGGCAATGACGCCGAGGTGTAGTTTCACAGGATCTGGCGGTGGGGGCCCTGTTTTGTTCCCAACGCAGACACAGCCGTAGACGTATCAGCTACACCCATATCGTCCCAAGTACTCATCAGCCAAACGAGACGCAGCTACACCCCGCTATCACAGCATAACAATATGCCCCACTGTTTACCAGACCAAAAGATCTTTTCCTGTGCTTCGATCGTCCATTGATTACGATCCTACTCCAATACCCTTTAACCTGTGATAAACAGGGTGACACAGGGGCGGGGGCTATAGAATTCCATGGCGTGGAGATACCTTATGGAATGGCTGCTTAACCGCTGGCGACGCCAGGTTGTAAAATGATAACTGATTTGCTCGCAATGAGAGCGTTGCATATGCATTTATGTACTGCGACAGTCGAAGACGACTCTCAACAGTACGTTCAATAAACGGTATCTTAGTTCGGTGGAAGCTGTTTTTCCCGGATCTCAGCACACCCTTCAGAGAGGGGCATGTGAACAGGATATCGCCTGCACGATCAGTTTGTGCTGCAGACAAAGAACAAACAAACGTCGGCTGCAAATGGGATACGGTTGGCGGAAGATTCGTTGAGGTGTTTTCCTAGGTAAGCAGTATAAAATTTTTTTTGATAGAATTGCTGGTGTTGAAATATATTGCTTCTTTCTTCAGTTCTGAATTTTCAACGTTTTCAATGCTATGCAGTTGAAGCAGTTGCTTAACAATGTGCTAGATGACGGACTTAATCATTCTCCAAAACGACTAAGTACCGATTTTCTTGAAAATGATTGAAATGAAATGTCGTGTGGCTAGGTCCTCCCGTCGGGTAGACAGGTGGCAAGTCTTTATAGTTGACGTCACTTCGGCGCCTTGCGCGTCGATGGGGATGAGATGATGACGAGGGCAACACAACACCCAGTGCCTGAGCGGAGAAAATCTCCGACCCAGCCGGGAATCAAACCCGAGCCCCTTTGCATGGCATTCCGTCGCGCTGACCTCTCAGCCATCGGGGTGGACTTGAAAATGAGTGTAATGGTGTTTCGAAATCTGTACATCCTAGAGAAAGTGGTAGCTAATAGCCTTCATGGTCAACGCCTCAAGCTACCAACAGCCAATGGGAATAACTGCTTTGTATAAAGTCGCTGTTATTTTCGGAGGTGAAATAGCAAAACTGCACCGAAACCCTCTTTGCAAAACTGCACTGACACACTCTTCGCTACAGGTGGGAGAGTGACAAGTGCCTTGTATCAGTTAACAAATCAGAATACTTTTACGAGATTAAAATGATATCAATGATTACAGTAACTTCATCAATAATTCATTAAACAACGAAGAAAATAAAAAAAAATTAGCTGAATTTTTTTCGCCGTGGAGAATCAGAGCGTAACTGAAGTGTTGTGGCACACATTTCAAATTTCAGCAGACTCACGACAGGGTCACCGTGAGCATACCACTGATCCAAAACAAGCGAAACGATGAGCTCATCATGTACGCAGCTGCCTAATCTCGCTTCCATAAATGGAGCGAAGCCTGGAGGTCATGTCCAAAGGTTTTACTTCGTTCCAGCTACTTCTATATTCACAAAAGACGCAGTGATGTTGAAAACACTTTTTTCGTACGTGCAAGTGTTGGATCTAGAATGGTGTCAATAACTGTTATACGAAATCTTGAACGTTGATAAATGGCGTTTTACGACGTTCCTTGCAAAGGAACTGTACTAATTCCTAGAGTGTTGTAGGACAGTTATCTTCACCACGACTACCACCACCACCACTTTATAATCATCATCTTCCCCTTTCACACTGTGTCCCTATTCCAGATTTTCCATCGCTCCCTTCTTAACGTTACCATCAAGCACATCGTCCAGCATCTGAAATCTCTTCCTCCCTCGCCTCCACTTCCACATACCCTGCTTTTTAACACTTTGAGTGCCATGCGCCCATAATATTGCGATGCCTTCAGTGTTGGAAAGAATGCTATGCTCGTAATATTTCGGGCATAGCACCTTAGTGAGGACTGCAACATTCATAGTATTATGGGTGCAGCAGTCATCGCTTAGACGTTGTGTCCAAAATATTACGGGCGTGGCATTCTTTGCAACAGTGATGGCCATGTAATATTACGTACATGGCAATCAGTGTTAAAGACGCTCCTTCTTCCTTAACATGTGTCGTTTACAGTTTCTTGTCCTTATTTTTGTAGCTGTAATTGTCTCTGCTGCCACACTCTTCTCGATACATCCTCATTTCCCACCCTGTGCATGTAACTTATTTTTCCCGTCCTGTGCCACATCTACAACTCTCGTTCCTCCTCTACGTTCACGTTTCAGTACCACAGTGGACGACACTCCACACAAAACAGTCAATCAGTTCTTTACTCACATAGTTGTCCACATTCCCGCAGAAAATTTTCTTCTCTTACAGAAGGCCTCTTTGGCCATTGCTGTCCTGGTTCTAATTTCTGTACAGTACTACCAGTAGCTTTGCATTACGTTTTCCACGTATTTGAAGCTTCGTATATGTTGTAATGTTTCCCCGGCCACCATTTACTAAGGAGAATAGCGGAACCTTGATTTTATTTTCCAGTACCGATCATTCAACGAAATTCTTAAATTGTTTTTATTTTCCAATACTGATCAGTCAACGAAATCCAAGTCCGGTCAGAGCGGGCTAGATCTGGTAGTTCGACAAGACCTGGCTGGATGTAGTATTTCATCCCCATTCTCGAACATCTGCAGCCACCTAAGCAAATGCACTATCGTCCTGAACGGAACACCCACTGCTAGGTTCAGCATCACTAACTTCATACTGCCACGTAAATTTATTTCACATTGTACGGTTACTGTTCTTGTGGGATCCTGCCCACTCGTCTAACGTAGGGTGCCTAGGAAGCTGTTTTCTCGGATAGCTCGACAACATTCAAACAAATCTGATAAAGGGAGTTCATTAGAATAAGTTAAAGTGACAATACGTGACTTGTCTTGTTACAACGAGGGGTCGCAAGCAATTGGCGACATGCAAATAATCAATGTCCTTCGATACATACAATTTCCACGGAAGCAAATCACACAAGGTCATTAGTCACTGTATAGAGTTTATATCACGGCTCGTCTTCTAATGCGACTCTTCCAGTGCGTCCAAGGCTAGCTGGGGTGCCGCTCCTGTCGCGGTGTTGTCCTAGCCAGCGTTCTATTGGCTGACGTCGCCTCACAGCCTTTTCGGCTGTTACGTTCCAGGCCAACGTGCCTGAGCTTGATGTTACGACGGAGCAGTTCTCATAGCGCGTCCGAGTACTGATGTGTGCACACGAACTTATAATAACGTTGATATGTTTCGAGAATAAGTAAAACTGCGTCTCCGACCTCAACAATCCGTTCGTTTGCCTTGGATTTAGCGACACAGGCAGCAGCAATCGGTCGTCAGTCACTGGAGAATTGTCTGATCTGCGGCTGATAACAAAGTTCTTTGAGACAGTTCTCAGACACTTGAAGAGGCCCGAGGTTTAGTTACATTGTTGCACAGACGGTTCAGTTAAACGCAGTGGCACATACTGTTCTGTGAATTTTGGTTAGGGAAAACCCGGCAGAGATGGCGCACGTTTTCAAAATCACATATGTGAAGATCCATGGAGCACTTTTAGTAACAATTTTTTTGTTCATAGCTAAACACACTAGTTGTCTATGATACCCATTTTTTTATTCTTTTTCAATACCGTTTAAACATAACATTTGACGATGAAAATATCTTTACACTGCTGCGTCTATCCCTTGTCCTGTGGGTGATATGCTGCATCCTAAAATATCGCAAAACTACAGTGTTTTAAAGTCAAAACCTGCATAAATATGTTGTGGAGTGAAGAAAAACAATGAAGTGTTAACCAGTTTTTTAATGATATGGTATTCATATACGTAAGTAGTCACTCGTTTAGATAACTAGTTTCCCTATTGACAGTTGAAAACATTAACAATAAGACATATCCCTCGCCTGTATTCTGCTAATAGCTTCCTTCAATCGTTCTCGGTCGTAAAGGGCACGAAGAGAAAGATGCAAAAATAATTAAATAAATAAATACCAAACAATTAGGTACACTTCAGTACATCACAAGTTAAGCCACCGACTGGCTACAGTGACACGTACAACAACAACAACAACAACAATAACAACGTGCCCATACCCTAGTCTTGCTAAAGAGTGAAACATGTTTTTCGACCAAGAAACTAAAAAGAATCAAATCCTATAGTTTCAACCAAGATTTACGAGAGATGTCCCTTGTTTGTAATATCTAAACTTCTAAACATTCTCAGCTCAAAACTAGTCTGCCACACATTCACCTGTCTGGAATCGGCCTGAAAGAAGGAATTAAGTAAGGCTGTGGTTTAGTATCTCATCAACGAAGACATCATCTGAGAGTGAGCGGATGTATGGCCTGGACAAGATGGTGAATGAAATCTGCCATGTCCTTCTGTCACATCCGAATGCGTGTCCAGCGTCTTAAAAGCTCGGTCTGTGTATCTGGGAAGATCCGACTCCTACAATGGGTACGCAGAACAATCCGCCATTGCCATTGAAAACAAAAGAGGAGGAAAACAGAATTCAACGAAGATTTATCGCAAAAAGGTGCGGTCTCTTATCACAGAAGATAGATGGACATAAATAAGATGTACGAGCCGACGATTATTAATAAATTATTAGAGAAAGTTTCAAATAGATGTGGAATAGAATCCCCCAAGCTGTGGTTTACAGAATTATCTTGGCACTATTCTCAACGGATTTAGACCAAAGAAGAGGCGAACAATTACGGCTGGACAGTTTTGAACATAGTTCGTCCCGTGTGAGAGACCAGCTGATGAATCTCTGCATGAGATCGATCCGTGTGTAAGAATGCAACAATAAGTTCTCGAGAAATCGGCGTTTATACACTTGTCGTGCACAATGCGTACCATATACGGCAAGCCTTAATTAAGATCGTTGGGAAACAAAATACTGTGGCTCAAGAGTGAAACTCTGAGCTTTACTTTTTTATTTGAATTTTATTCTGAGTACTGAAGTGACGAATCACTGGATATGCACTTAACGCTGCGTACTGACCGCGTAGTCTTTCGCTAGGGTTTATGACAAATCCTTGTCGATGAATACAGCATCTCATCGGACCTGGAACCGCAGCTTTCAACGACTACACGTTATTTAACACGACAAATATCGACTATACAACTGTGTGTATTTAAAATCCGTTCTATTCAATGCGTGACGCAAATGATAATGATTAATGGTCCAATGGTTCTCCATTCGGGGCAAAGAAATTTATTAGAGTTCTCATATAGAATATTTTAATCAATGAGCTTTTCTTTGTTCTGAGGTTCACTAGAATTAAATTCTTGGGGAAACAAAAGATATACTGACAACTGCAAAGAGTTTTATGGTACGCCGGCTTTATGGCTTTGGAGATAACGTAGAAATGAATCATTGGGCTAACTCATAAGATTTCTCTAACATTTTTTAAGTGCGGGAAATGAAACACAGAACATTCATTGGGTTGAATAACGTTGTCTCATAAAACTTGTATACCTCTCCTTCACAGTGTGTACTGCAATCCTCAATAATGACAGATATTAATTAGTCATTTTGTTTACATAATGTACATAAGCCTACAGTATTTTACGTGCTTCATATCGTTATCGGTGTTCCTACTGCCGCTGTGTACCGTTTAATTTGCTTTTGGAACTGTTCTTACCTTGAACAGCTGAACAGGTATACGTCCACTTAAGAAAATCAAAGAGACATTGCTACCTATTAAGGCTAGCCGTTGTCTCAGAGTCCCAAGTATTTACAGTCTTCCGCTTCAAAGTGGCAATATCTACGCCGTGGAAAGGCCCCCCAAACTGCATCACGATTAAATTTTGGTTCTAGAATTCTTTAGTCTGCTGTCGTAATCGCCCGGCATCTGACTCTTAATTTTGACAGCATGGGCCGGTAGCTGTACTCCCTCAGTACACACATCACTGTCATATTGTGTGTGTCTAAGTGACACGTGCCCTATCAAACTCCTACACACACACACACACACACACACACACACACACACACACACACAACTAAACATAATAAAAAAGTAGACCCATAACAATTATGACAAATGTCTTTTAAAATCTGTAACAGTTTGTACTAAACTCTGAATTTATTGTACTTTATGTTCCTAGAACCTGTCCCTACGATGCCTTAGGTTCACCTACACCATATTTTATTCACAAGATTTTAGATTTTCACTCGAATTAGCTATTGCTTTACAGATTCACTTTGGTCGCCGTAGAATATTATCTGTTTCCTTCTGCGAACTTGAATCGACAACGCGACTACATTTCGTGTACATCGCATTAGCCTGTGACCCGCTCTGCGAACTCTATACCATACTGGACCAGCTGCCGCGCGCCAAATTCGCAGCAGCCAAGGCTCTTCTACACCTGCAGGCTCCGGTAGTGGCGAGATTCGATACGTAGGAACTGTATCGCTCTGTATCCTAACAATAGTCTGTAACGAATTCATATGAAAGCACTGAGCGCAGAATCGCAGTTTCGAGGAGTCTTGGTGCTCGGTTCCTTTTTGAGCTGGGAACATGAGGTAGCAGCCATTGTTGTGGCTATGCTACAACATATTAAGCAAGGCTCTGAACGACGATCCGGAGATGACATCCAGGCAAATTGTGCGAATAGATTAATTCCTCCTGTAAAATATTTTAATTCGGCTGACATTAATGCTCAGGTAGTGGCACCAGTTGTATGTGCACCGTTCGGAATTTTCGTGCAAAAAACAGCGAAAAACACGTTTTCCTCGAAGGCTTTTGATGCGCGCTACTTCTGTACCTTAATATTGTACGAATAGGCTCAAACTTTGCACGAAGCTAGATAAATGGATACGATCAAACCGATTTCCTTTTTATTCAGTAACCTTTATCCGTTGTCGAGATACAATGCTGTAAATTCGAGTTAAATGTAGCACGTAAAATTAGTTCTTACATGAATAGAATGTGCGTAAACGGTTTAAAGTGAATCAAATAAATGCATTCTTACGATAAAGCTGAAAAGTAGCTTTCAAAAATTTAGCTACATTCGGATTTTACGAACAACAAACACATTTCTTGTGACTCCTTTTATGTGCTCCACTTCTGAGTTTCAAACTTGTGTGAATCGGTTCAAATATTTTAATAATATAGATAAATACATGTGACTAGTGGTCTTCCTGTTGTTTAGTGAAACCTTTATCCGTTGCCACGATATAAGCAACACAGTTCGAAGGTCAATAAACTTATACCGAATCAGTCGTTTCCCGAATCAACAAAAATCTGCATCGGTTGCCGAGCTATGGCCGTCTAGTATCAAGATTATTGTAGAGTAAAAGTTGGAACAGGAATAAAAAATGCTCTTATCGTAGCACAAAAAAGATGAATATATCCTGAGCTGAGTTAGAGATCTAAAAGGAGGGAATTAGTTTTTTCACTTATCTGTCAGGTTCAAAAACATTTAAATCAAAACATCTTAATATTCTTGACATTTATGTGCTACTTTACTTGTTAGTGCTCATGCCATGTAATGTAATGCGTAATGTCAAACAAAGTAATATGATACATCGTGTCATGTTTTACATGGCCGGCGAATCATGTTGATTTTTGGGTTCAAAATGGTTCAAATGGCTCTGAGCACTATGCGACTTAACTTCTGAGGTGACCAGTCGCCTAGAACTTAGAACTAATTAAACCTAACTAACCTAAGGACATCACACACATCCATGCCCGAGGCAGGATTCGAACCTGCGACCGTAGCGGTCGCTCGGCTCCAGACTGACGCGCCTAGAAACGCACGGCTCCTCCGGCCGGCCCTTGATTTTTGGGCACAGGATCAGGAACTTTACCTTAAAATTGCAAGATGCAGCTGTGCCACTACATTGCAGGTAAGAGAGCTCCGTCGAGTGGGGAGGTGGAGTTAAATTGTAAAAAAGAGCGAATATGTCCAACTGTCTCGATTTAAATGTCCCTGAAGCTTCCAGATAAATTGAAAAGCTGGTTCCCTTCTTCTACATTCAGAATTCATCCAAAATTCTGCCCAGGACATATTCGCCATTTTTTGTGCTACGATAGGAATATTTTCCATTCTGGTAATGTATACAGATAGTTCTTGTACAGATTTTTGAGCGAGTTTGCGGGTATCAAAATAGCTGAAATAAATGGACTGCTCATAACTGCAGAAAATGAAACAAATTAGAAAACAGATAATTTATTAAGAACGTTCTAAGTGCCACACTAGGGAACTGACTGGTAGTCAGAGACAGTAAGGAAGTTCTGGTTCGAAGTTCCATCAATACAGAGGCACTACGTACTATTTGTGGTAATACATGTACAGAACCACATCAGTAATAGTTTAAGTAGTAGAGCTGTAGTGAAGAAAAACAATTACTCGTTTCTTTTACATTTTTTAGAAGAGAATAAAAACATTAAACTCTTAAAAAACTCCCTCAGAACTGATTTCTGTTTCTTAGACACTGCAGTCCTGGGAGCATGTTTCAATGTTTTACAGTAAACTATCCGTGCTCTTGAAGAAATGGTAACATCGTGAGTAAGTCTTCCTGTTTTGCAACTGACAGACATGACAGCTCTTTAAGATGAAGTACGGCGTGGCTTACATCAGCCACGGTCTTTCGTATTTTGAACACACTGACATTCTTTCATTCTTCTGTTTCAGAGTAAGTATTTTTATATAGCTATTTGAAACTGATTAGGAGAAACACATCATCGTGTTGCATTTGGAGAATTAACATGGCCCACTGGCAACAACGTTTCAGCAGTATCTTTAGAATCAAAGAATTTCTTTGGATGCAATGGAATTACATACAGAGGGTTTATAGCTTTAGCCGACGGAACTCGTGAGGGAAGCGCTGCTTGGCTCAATGCATGCCTTATTACAGTAGTCAATGTTGAAACACTTGTTCCACGATTTGTCACTTGGTAGTTGTCGATCAACAGAGAACCAAGAACACAATAGCTCTGAAAACGCGTATTCCTTTCGTTTCCACCCTTCATTTAATAAGCAATGAATAGGAAGCGGGAAAACAATCTGCGACCAGGACTACTGAACGCAGATAAACACTACGTCCTCGTTAATTGCGTTCTGTGCATGTCTTCTGTGTAAATGAGTTTTATCAAAATCCTTGAATTGTATTCTCTGTAGGAATTAAATTTCAAGAGATCAGTACAGTTTTAATCTAGAAATAGAGGGTTCCCGTACCACACTGGGTGTTTCTCTTTTTCCGTTGGTGTTTCTGAACATCACATCCAAAAGCCCTGTGTTTCCGAAAAGTTAACCACAAAAAGAAGGTAGATATACACGGGTGTGCAAAACGTAAGGACATTTTCGCATTATGTGTTACTGCCAAGAAACATAGCTCGATAAAACTTCGGCAGTTCATAGAAAGAGCTACTACAGTATAGTACAGACAGTGATTGAAATAAATAGACAATGAGACGAACAGAAACGACACGTTTATTGAAAGACAGTAATTACACTGAATTCACCTAGATTGGTGATGGTGCCTTGGAGATTACAAAAGATGGGATATGGCTGGTAATAGGGTCTGTGATCACTACGGGTGACAACACATACTGAGCATCTTGAATGCGTACCGGCCACGAGTTTGGTAAGAGTTCTTGCCTTAGGGGTTGTAGTCATGCATGGGGCATTGCTGTCTTATAAAATTATTTATTTACGAGCAGTTGTGTAACTGACCGTCATCACGGTGGAACAAATTTTACAATGGGGGCATCACACGAAATACTTCTCTTCAAATATGAAGGATAACATGGTCATAGTATGTAAAATGTAAAAGCATTTAACAAAGGTTTTGCTGTTGTCGTTGTTGTGGTCTTCAGTCCTGAGACTGGTTTGATGCAGCTCTCCATGCTACTCTATCCTGTGCAAGCTTCTTCATCTCCCAGTACCTACTGCGACCTACATCCTTCTGAATCTGCTTAGTGTATTCATCTCTTGGTCTCCCTCTACGATTTTTACCCTCCACGCTGCCCTCCAATACTAAATTGGTGATCCCTTGATGCCTCAGAACATGTCCTACCAACCGATCCCTTCTTCTGGTCAAGTTGTGCCACAAACTTCTCTTCTCCCCAATCCTATTCAATACTTCCTCATTAGTTACGTGATCTACCCATTTAATCTTCAGCATTCTTCTGTAGCACCACATTTCAAAAGCTTCTATTCTCTTCTTGTCCAAACTAGTTACCATCCATGTTTCACTTCCATACATGGCTACACTCCATACAAATACTTTCAGAAATGACTTCCTGACACTTAAATCTATACTCGATGCTAACAAATTTCTCTTCTTCAGAAACGGTTTCCTTGCCATTGCCAGTCTACATTTTATATCCTCTCTACTTCGACCATCATCAGTTATTTTGCTCCCCAAATAGCAAAACTCCTTTACTACTTTAAGTGTCTCATTTTCTAATCTAATTCCCTCAGCATCACCCGACTTAATTCGACTACATTCCATTATCCTCGTTTACTGTACCAAAGCTAAATACTGGTGGTCGATCACCAAAACTGGTCGTAAATAAATAATTTTATAAGACAGCATTGTGTCATACATTTTTCCAAATCGACGTTAAACTGTACTTAGTCGGACGAGGACGATGTTATACCCCGTCGACATGCTCCTCCATACCGCATGCGCATGACTCCGCAAGATGACACGGAGGCCACAGACATCCTTTGCGCCTTGAGACCCTGGACGAAGAGCTCGAAATTAGGTAATGCTTTTATAGAGCTGGATTGTTCAAACCAACCTTAGAGGTGAGTACATCCGTACTTTACATTTCCTTAACTTACCAACTTAGTCGAATCCTCTCTGTGGCTCTCCCAATTTGTGCCAGTGGCCGTGGTGTTTTTCTATACCCTTTACGTTAAAACGGTCGTCGAGACCAACAGATGCATGCTGCGCGTTATTAGTGCATGAAGATGACACAGAGGGGCGGCTGTAGTGGAATGCGACCCAGCTGGCGCAGCGAAAGGTCATCTCCAGCGGGGATAGTAAAAAGGCCGATGTAGGGGAGGAGAGGAGAGGAGAGGAGAGGAGAGGAGAGGAGAGGAGAGGAGAGGGCTGCATCGCCCGCCGGCCGGCCGGCCGGCCAGCGCGTGACATGAGAAGCGGCCGTCGGCCGCCTTCCCTGGGTCGTAAACTGCGCTGCAACATTATCGCGCCGGGCACGGCTTAAGGCGGCAAACATCTGCGGCCGCCCGGCATGCAGCACGCGATAGCAGTACTGGGCCACGGACGGCGCACAGTAGACGCCGAGCGTTCACAAGTAAGCGGGAGCCGCATTCCAGCCAGCGAAGGGGAGGAGGAGGCGCATCTTAGCACTTTTAGAAAGTGTGTGATGTTAGTGGAATAGGAAAAAAATTGAGTTCAATTTACACGGTTCAAACGGTTCAAATGGCTCTAAGCACTATGGGACTTAACATCCGAAATCGTCAGTCCCATAGACTTAGAACTACTTAAACCTAACTAACCTAAGGACATCACACACATCCATGCTCGACGCAGGACTCGACCCTGAGACCGCGGCAAAATTTAGATTTAAAAGGAATTTTTCAGAATAAACCCACAGGCAGTATAGCGTTGCACAACCTCTGGTGTGGATACGTGCACTGATTCAGTTGGGAAGCCATTGCATCCTCTTCTGCGGCAAGCTTACCAACAACTGTTGTAACTACTCCTTCACATCGCACATACAGGCAATGGGACGGATTTGACTTCCGAGCTCGCCCTACACATGTTCTATCGGGGACAGATCTGGGGATGTTGCTGGCCGTGGGATGATCTCAACATCACGCATACAGTTCATAGCGATACGAAGCAAGTAGGGCTGCTGATTCATTGTTGTATCTATACTTTTCCATCCTTCCACTTCACTTCACTGACCCCTACTATATCTAGATTGAGCCTTTGCATTTCCCTTTTCAGATTTTCTAGTTTCCCTACCACGTTCAAGCTTCTGACATTCCACGCCCCGACTCGTAGAACGTTATCCTTTCGTTGATTATTCAATCTTTTTCTCATGGTAACCTCGCCCTTGGCAGTCCCCTCCCGGAGATCCGAATGGGGGACTATTCCGGAATCTTTTGCCAATGGAGAGATCATCATGACACTTCTTCAATTACAGGCCACATGTCCTGTGGATACACGTTACGTGTCTTTAATGCAGTGGTTTCCATTGCCTTCTGCATCCTCATGTCGTTGATCATTGCTGATTCTTCCGCCTTTAGGGGCAATTTCCCACCCCTAGGACAAGAGAGTGCCCTGAACCTCTATCCGCTCCTCCGCCCTCTTTGACAAGCCCGTTGGCAGAATGAGGCTGACTTCTTCTGCCGGAAGTCTTCGGCCGCCAATGCTGATTATTTATCAAAATGTAGGCAGTGGCGGGGATCGAACCCGGGACCGAAGACGTTTTGATTATGAATGAAAAACGCTACCCCTAGACCACGAATATCAACTGCGTTTTTTAGAATAGGAACCCACATTTTTTAATACATATTCGTGTAGTACGTAAAGAAATATGGATGTTTTAGTTGGATCCGTTTCTCGCTTTGTGATAGATGGCGCTGTAATAGTCTCAAAGGTATAAGTAAGGGGTATCACGTAACATTCCGCCAGTGTGTACGGTATTTGCTTCGTGATACATTACCCGTGTTAAAATGAACCGTTTACCAATTGCGGAAAAGGTCGATATCGTGCTGACCTAATTGTGATTGAAATGCCCAACGGGCGTGTGCTACGTATGCTGCTCGGTATCCTGAACGACATCATCCAAGTGTCCGGACCGTTCGCCAGTTGGTTACGTTATTTAAGGAAACAGGAAGTGTTCAGCCACATGTGAAACGTCAACTACGACCTCCAACAAATGATGATGCCCAAGTAGGTGTTCTAGCTGCTGTTGCAGCTAATCAGCACATGAGTAGCAGACAAACTGCGCGAGAATAGGGTTTCTCAAAAACGTCTATGTTGAGAATGCTACATCAACATCGATTGCACCCGTACCATGTTTCTATGCACCAGGAGTTGCATGGCGACGACTTTGAACGTCGTGTACAGTTCTGCCACTGGGCACAAGAGAAATTACGGGACGATGACAGATTTTTTGCAAGCGTTCTATTTAGCGACGACGCGTGTAAAGCAAATGAAGGCATTTTCGACATACTAAGGTACTGTTGCATTCTGCTGAAATCTGTGTCAGTTATATGTGCGTTTATATGCCCTTCTTTAGTTACAGAAGTGTGTAAATAGAGAGCTATGTGGCAAGGGATGTAAAGTTGAAACTCTTCCAATAAGTGAATACACTGGAACTCTGTATTACTAAAGGTGCCTTTCGATACCACCACCTACCTTCGGTAATAAGTGTTATTCGGAGGTTGTCATGGTACTGTAAGTAATTATTATACACAAAATTGTTTATTCTGATTATACTAAATTGGAGATGTAAGGACGGTTGTGTGCCGCTGTAATTACTATTGTCTCCTCTGTGTGGCAGCCTAGCACTGTCAGTGGCTTCAATCATTATTGCTGTCACATTTCGAGTTTTGTATTCGCGGGTTTGCTTAAGCTGAGACTGTTGAGTTGTAAGACCTATAAACAGGCAAGTCAAACTGAGTATTCTATGAGCTCAAGACGATATTCTAGTACGTGGTACCTTGGTTTGTTATAGGTTAGAAGTATTTTAATATTCTGCTGTTTGCTTGGTCTGAAGAGGAGCTAGTTCTGTGAAGTAGTCTTTATATTTTATTAGTGTGTTACGCGTTGTGCCTTTTCGTGTTAATTGCTTTTAAGAAGCTACAAATGACTCTGTGTATGTTGCAGGTAGCTGAAACTGACGTGTTCACGGGGGTCGTGGCCTGACGGGGTTGATAGTGGCCCTTTTTACTACGGCACATCCGGCTATCCTCCTTCAGTACATTTGTCTCGCTTATATGGTTACTACGTTTGTCGAGTGGAATTAGGGCTTACTGTAATCACCTTAAATGCTGAAGTTAAGTATCTCCCTTGCCAGGGCGCGAAACTTCGTGGATATAGTCGTATTCTCATCTGTAAAGATTGATAGTGTTATTCACTTGTTCTCGTCACATGTATGATTATTTATCTTGTTATATTTAATGTCAGTAAAATGTGTTAGTGAGGTCCGAATTGGGACGTTGTATTCTCCTCTTGCGGAAACAAATTTAAGTGATTTTATTCCTTTTTTAATTAGCCTTTAGATGCGTATATTTTGCCTCCATGTTTGCTGTTTTGCGGCTTCCACGTTAATTAAAATTACAATAAAGGTAAATTAAATTTGGCAGCGGACGGTTTCGTGTATTTGTTAGTTGCTAAGTGGATCCTAAATTAAGAGAAGGAACCCTACCACTCAGTTCTGGATAGTGCCTACTAATGCAGCAGCAGCCGAGCAGATTTTTTTCAGTAAGGTACTGACTTGGCAGAAAATCCTAAGAAATTTTGGTCTTATCTCAAAGCGGTAGGTGGATCAAAACAAAATGTCCAGACACTCTGTGACCAAAAAGGTACTGAAACAGAGGATGACAGACTAAAGGCCGAAATACTAAATGTCTTTTTCCAAAGCTGTTTCAAAGAGGAAGACTGCACTGTACTTCCTTCTCTAGATTGTCGCGCAGATGACAAAATGGTAGATATCGAAATAGACGACAGAGGAATAGAGAAACAATTAAAATCGCTCAAAAGAGGAAAGGCCGCTGGACCTGATGGGATACCAGTTCGATTTTACACAGAGTATGCGAAGGAACTTGCCCCCCTTCTTGCAGCGGTGTACCGTAGGTCTCTAGAAGAGCGTAGCGTTCCAAAGGATTGGAAAAGGGCACAGGTCATCCCCGTTTTCAAGAAGGGACGTCGAACAGATGTGCAGAACTATACACCTATATCTCTAATGTCTATCAGTTGTAGAATTTTGGAACACATATTATGTTCGAGTATAATGACTTTTCTGGAGACTAGAAATCTACTCTGTAGAAATCAGCACGGGTTTAGAAAAAGACGATCGTGTGAAACCCAGCTCGCGCTATTCGTCCACGAGACTCAGAGGGCCATAGACACGGGTTCCCAGGTAGATGCCGTGTTTCTTGACTTCCGCAAGGCGTTCGATACAGTCCCCCATAGTCGTTTAATGAACAAAGTAAGAGCATATGGACTATCAGACCAATTGTGTGATTCGATTGAAGAGTTCCTAGATAACAGAACGCAGCATGTCATTCGCAATGGAGAGAAGTCTTCCGAAGTAAGAGTGATTTCAGGTGTGCCGCAGGGGAGTGTCGTAGGACCGTTGCTATTCACATTATACATAAATGACCTTGTGGATGACATCGGAAGTTCACTGAGACTTTTTGCGGATGATGCTGTGGTATATCGAGAGGTTGTAACAATGCAAAATTGTACTGAAATGCAGGAGGATCTGCAGCGAATGGACGCATGGTGCAGGGAATGGCAATTGAATCTCAATGTAGACAAGTGTAATGTGCTGCGAATACATACAAAGAAAGATCCCTTATCATTTTGCTACAATATAGCAGGTCAGCAACTGGAAGCAGTTAATTCCATAAATTATCTGGGAGTAGGCATTAGGAGTGATTTAAAATGGAATGATCATATAAAGTTGATGGTCGGTAAAGCAGATGCCAGACTGAGATTCATTGGAAGAATCCTGAGGAAAAGCAATCCGAAAACAAAGGAAGTAGGTTACGGTACACTTGTTTCCCCACTGCTTGAATACTGCTCACCAGTGTGGGATCCGTACCAGATAGGGTTAATAGAAGAGATAGAGAAGATGCAACGGAGAGCAGCGCGCTTCGTTACAGGATCATTTAGTAATCGCGAAAGCGTTACGGAGATGATAGATAAACTCCAGTGGAAGACTCTGCAAGAGAGACGCTCAGTAGCTCGATACGGGCTTTTGTTAAAGTTTCGAGAACAGACCTTCACCGAGGAGTCAAGCAGTATATTGCTCCCCCCTACGCGTATCTCGCGAAGAGACCATGAGGATAAAATCAGAGAGGTTAGAGTCCACACAGAAGCATACCGACAATCCTTCTTTCCACGAACAATACGAGACTGGAATAGAAGGGAGAACCGATAGAGGTACTCAAGGTACCCTCCGCCACACACCGTCAGGTGGCTTGCGGAGTATGGATGTAGATGTAGATGTAGATGTAGAATGCATATGAGAGAAGGTAATCTATACAGCCGATAGCGATCTGATAAAGTATGATATAACCAAAGCCCATCATCATATCGCGCGAAGTTCCGTACCCCGTATAGATGACAAAAGGTAAATACAAGACACAAATGTAAGTGACGGTTATCAATAGCCAGTGGCATAGAGTTCCAACTTGGTTTTAAAATAACAAACTTCATTTTTCCCATGTATTACATCAAATCCTACCTGATACTTCGTCCGCAGAGACATACACACATATATATAAGTACTCTGGAAAAAAACTTCGAAGTGCATGGCAGAGGGCTTCACAGTAGCACTTACTAGGGATTCTCCCATTCTCTTTACTTATGTAACGCGAGGAGGTGGCATCTTGACATGTCTGTGATTCGCCCACCCCACGTTGGATCCGCTCCTGAGGTGAGAGACGCCACATGGGTGGGCGACGTGGCGGAAGGATGGAGGGCAGTGCAATCTAAGAACACCCAAACAGGCCCGAGATAGAATTGAACATGCAAATGCGGACTAATAACTTAACCCACTTAGCCATGGAGCTACCTACAACGACAGTATATATTATGAGTGCAGTCATCAATGCTACCAAGAACACACAAATATACTTTAACTTTACGTGGGATTTTCTGGAAGATGGCCCGCGCGTTGCTGTACAAGAAGAGGTTGGTTCGTAATGCAGGCAAGTGAACGTCTGGCAGATGTTGTAGATGCTCGCGACGGAAGGCGACGCCAAGGCCACAGACAGGAAAGCATTAGGTACGAACGGTGCCGCATACATACAAGTACACGGCGAGGCGATGCGAGGCATAGCACGGCGAGCGTGCGCCGGCATACGGTACGGCGCTGGCCCCACCGTGGCAGGGAGCCAGCTCCAGCAGATGTGTCGCCTGGCCCCCACTTGGACTCCGCCACAGCTCGGAGAAGCATACACGGCGCCGTACGTACTGATTTCATTCAGATCCGGTGGGACCTTACACCCGTCCTGCCTGCTCCTAACATCTGCGGAGGAACCGTGCGAGGGGCTATGAAATTAATGAAGTTACGTAACAAATCTGTCTGCAGGTACATGTCGCAACCCTGGTACACAAGTAAATTCCCACACAACCGCAGTGCCCCGAAAAAAACGCCGCAATCCATTGATAAACTGGAGTATCGTGTGGTAAGACAGCTGTCTCCTTCCTTCCAAACTCGGATAGGCCATAAATAAGACAAATTTATACAAAAAAACAGTCAATTACAGTAAACAATTAATAAAACAAAACACAGTCCGTAAAAGGCTGTAATGTTCGTTTTCAGGTGCTTGAAAATTAGCTGTCGAAAAAGCTCATTGGATGGTTTCAATGAAAATCATTTACATT
This sequence comes from Schistocerca cancellata, assembly GCF_023864275.1. NCBI lineage: Eukaryota > Metazoa > Arthropoda > Insecta > Orthoptera > Acrididae > Schistocerca > Schistocerca cancellata. The sequence goes on along the minus strand of NC_064627.1, from coordinate 162,189,698 downwards.
ACAACCTACTGTGGACCATTTTTTAACTGTATTTTGGGGCTGCGGAATCACAGACAAACAAAATTTTATTACTAAAAGTTATGTACAAGGATGGTTACTTTTTGACGTAATTACCGTAACGACTGAGACATGTGTCGCACCTGTGGATAAGCTTCCCGATATCCTCTTCACAGAATACACACATGGAAAAAAGTTTTTGCATCATCCCAGTTCCCAGAACTCCTGAAAATGGACGTTGACTGTGGATATTGTATCACCTTTGACTGTTCAGAGATGTCACTAAACCTGCCCGAAGATGTAAACAACCATGCATGAGCAGCGCCTATTACACGGAGGGGGTCCGAGAGCCAATCAGTTCCAGTCATTCCACCAGGAAGGAGGTACACGGCTCGTGTTGTCTGTAGTTCAGCCATGCCTTCAGGATCAGTACCGCGGTTCGATAGCGTTCGCGTTGTTACTTTATACCAGGAAGGGCTCTCAACAAGGGAAGTGTCCGGGCGTCTCGGAGTGAACCAAAGTGATATTGTTCGGACATGGAGGAGAAACAGAGAGACAGGAACTGTCGATGACATGTCTCGCTTAGGCCTCCCAAGGGCTCCTACTGCTGTGGATGACCGTTACCTACGGATTATGGCTCGGAGGAACCCTGACGGCAGCGCCACCATGTTGAATAACCGTTTTCGTGCAGCCATAGGATGTCGTCTTACGACTCAAACTGTGCACAGTAGGCTGCATGATGCGCAACTTCACTCTCGAAGTCCATGGTGAGGTCAATCCTGCAACCACGACACCATGCAGCGCGGTACAAATGGGCCCAACAACATACTGAATGGACCGCTCAGTATTGGCATCACGTTCTCTTCACCGATGAGTGTCGCATATGCCTTCAACCAGACAATCGTCGGAGACGTGTTTGGAGGCAACCTGGTCAGGCTGAACGCCTTAGACACACTGTCCAGCGAGTGCGCTAGGTGTAGGTTCCCTGCTGTTTTGGGGTGGCATTATGTGAGGCCGACGTACGCCGCGGTAACGGCTGTACGATACGTGAATGCCATCCTCCGACCGGTAGTGCAACCATATCGGCAGCATATTGCCGAGGCATTCGTCGTCATGGGCGACAATTCGCGCCCCCATCGTGCATGTCTCGTGAGTGACTTCCTTCAGGATAACGATATCGCTCGACTTGAACCCTATCGAACATGCCTGGAATAGATTGAAAAGGGCTGTTTATGGACGAGGTGGCCCACCAACCACTCTGAGGGATCTATGCCGAATCACCGTTGAGGAGTGGGATAATTTGGACCAACAGTGCTTTGATGAGCTTTTGGATAGTATGCCACGACGAATACAGGCATGCATCAATGCGAGAGGACGTGCTACTGGGTATTAGAGGTACCGGTGTGTACAGCAATCTGGACCACCACCTCTGAAGGTCTGGTGGTACAACATGCAATGTGTGGTTTTCATGAGCAATAAAAATGGCGGAAATGATGCTTATGTTATCTCTATTCCAATTTTCTGTACAAGTTCCGGAACTCTCGAACCTAGGTGATGCAAAACTTTTTTTGATGTGTGTATGTCGAAATGTGTCTTGACGTTGTGCTGACGATGCTCGTTGGTGTGGAAGTGCTGATCCCATAGCCATCTCCTTGGGATGTTGAGGTGATGGAAGTCACTCGGTGATAGGACGCGACTGAACGGCGGTCTCCATTGCAATTGCTCAGTGAGCCGTTGTGTTGCGCTAGCACGGTGAGGAAGGGCATTGCCATAGATCAGAACAGTTCCAGAAGACATGCGCTACGTACAGTTTTCTCCATATACTCTTCTCATTCTTTGACGATTTTCACTCTGCTGTTCTCTCTTCTTGCAGGAAATGAACAACGCTTCGCAATTCGATCTTTGCGCGAGAATCACTTGAGGTAGTCATGTTTATGTGACTGCAGCTCAGCGCAGACTGATGTCTTCAACTCAGCAGTGACAGAGAGTGTCGAGCGAAAGTTGCCCGTAGTCGCCTACTGTGCACATTACCTGCGTACCTTTTGTCTTGCGTTGATGTTGTGGCATCGGAGGTTGTAAGAAGAAGAAAATAAAGAAAAAAAAGTAGCCTCGTGAATGCTTTTCTCTTTTCTGCATATGAAGTGGAACAATGTTGCCACAGTCCATGCCGAGTTGGCAGAAGTTGGCTGCGTCATTATATGAAATAGTGGTTACGTAGTGCAACCTCTTCCAGTGTTGTCGAGTGAGTTTGACCAAGAACCAAAGTGGTAGATCATCTCTCTGTGAAAAACAGAGACAAGTCTCTGGTGACCGAAGGTGATAGTGGAAGAAATTGGAAATCAATTACGGGTTTTCAGAACCTTGCATGATGTCGTGAGCGTGATAAAGATCGCCGTCTGCTAGGTTCCGTGACAGCTCACACCTGTTCAAAAATCCCGTCGAACTGAGGGCGCAGAGGAAATGTTGTAGCTGTGTGAGGCCAATAGAGATGACTTTCTTAGTCATCAAATCATCATGGCAAGTGCTGGTGGCATAATTTGGATTCTGAGGCAAGGGAACGAAGCGAGGTGTGGTAACACGTGCGTTCACCACCGCCGAAAAAGGCGTAAATCATAAGCCAGGTCGATGTAGAGTCTATTTTGAGACTGGAGTCATGATTTTACTGTATTATCTTCGTAGGGAGTAAGCCGTCACAGTACAATACTATCGAAATCTCCTGCTGTATTTACGGGAAGTCGTCAAGACGGAGTGTTGTGGGAAGTTTGGCAAGAGGTTGTTTTTCTTCAGCCCGCATCTCGTGGTCGTGCGGTAGCGTTCTCGCTTCCTACGCCCGGGTTCCCGGGTTCGATTCCCGGCGGGGTCAGGTATTTTCTCTGCCTCGTGATGGCTGGGTGTTGTGTGCTGTCCTTAGGTTAGTTAGGTTTAAGTACTTCTAAGTTCTAGGGGACCGATGACCATAGATGTTAAGTCCCATAGTGCTCAGAGCCATTTGAACCATTTTTTTTGTTTTTCTTCTTTCCACATAGGTGACCAGTCACACATCCTCACTCTTTCGGCTATCAAATTTTGCATTGCCCTCTTTGCTCTGATGAACAAACCATTCCTTGGTAGGTATCCCGAGGCTGATAAGATAAATTAAAAAAAAAGGTTAAGTCAAGTCACCCATCACTGGATAAAATGTGTCACATTGAAGGGTGAAGTTGAGAAGAAGGACTGTAAGCAAGTTTCATGGTCGCAGCTTGCTCTCCCCCCCCCCCCCCCCCAGATGTGATAGTTAAAACTTTATGACTATTCCTAGTGTATACCGTTCTTCGGAAAGTAGGCATGAAGCCCACCTACCGAAAAAGAGAGAGAGAGAGAGAGAGAGAGAGAGAGAGAGATCTGCAAGGCTTTACAACTACACCTGCCTGGAATCTGCGACCACATGAAATACAATTACTGTCTTAGTCATCCTATATCCTTCAACAGTCACTCAACAACGATCTTTTCTTGTATACTACAGCATCATCAGCAAACGGTCACAGACTGCTGCTCACCCTATCCGCCGGCCGTTTTGGCCGAGCGGTTCTAGGCGCTTCAGTCTGGAACCGCGTGACCGCTACGGTCGCAGGTTCGAATCCTGCCTCGGGCATGGATATGTGTGATTTCCTTAGGTCAGTTAGGTTTAAGTGGTTGTAAGTTCTAGGGGACTGATGACCTCCGATGTTAACACTTTTGTAAGTAGAGAGTATGGGGCACTCCAGGCGATACCCTTGTCTCCGATGAACACTCGCCGTCGAGCACAACGTACTAGGTTCTATTAGTTAAAAAAAAATCTTCGAGTCATTCACTTACCTGGGAACCTATTCCATATGCTCGGACATTCGTCAACAGTCTGCAGCGTCAAACGCTTTCCGGAAATCTAGGAATATGGAATCTGCTGCTGTTCTCCATCCACGTGGTGTAGGATATGTGAGAAAAGGGCAAGCTTAGTTTCGCACAAGCCTTGCTTTCTAAATCTGTGTTGGTCTGTGAACAGAAGCTTTTCTGTTTAAAGGAAATTTATTATATTGGAACTCAGATGGGTTCAAAGATTATGCAGCAAACCGACGTTAAGGACACTGGTCTGTATTTCTGTGGGTCCGTTCTTTTACGCTACGTATGTACAGGAATCACCTGCAGTCGGTTGCGACGTGGCGTTGACCGAGAGATTGGCGAAAATGCGAAGTAAGTAAAACCGAAATGGGATTCCATCCGAATCTGGCGGCTTACTTATTTCCAACTCTTTGACTTGCTTCCTACGACGGAGATGCCTGTTACTATGTACTGCATACGGCAGCCTGTGCGACGGTGAAAACAACGATACATCTGTATGATCCTCCTATGTGAATGATATCTTAGACGTGAAATTTAAAATTTCATCTTCCTCTTTGGTGTGTTCTATTGTCACACCAGACTGGTTGACGAATAATCCACATAGTGAGTTGATATAGGAGCAGCATTTTCTCTGAAACATCCTGGCAGATTAAATCTGAGTGCCTCACCGAGACTCGAACTCAAGACCGTTGCCTTTCGCAGGCAAGTGCTCTACGACTGAGCTACCCAAGCACGACTCAGCATCCGTTCTCACAGCTTGAATTCCGCCAGAACCTCGTCTCCTACCTTCCAAACTTCACAGAAGCTTCCCTGCGAAACTTGCAGAACTAGCACTCCTGGAAGAGAGGACATTGAGGAGACAAGGCTTAGCCAGGAAGTTTCGTATCAGTACGCACTCCGCTGCAGAGTGAAAATTTCATTCTGGAAGCATTTTCTCTGCTTACATTCACTGGTTATGTGTTTATAGCTTTATCCAAACTCCCAACTTCTGCACGTGTGTTAGGACTAGGACACGACAGCCAAATACATAGTTTATGGTACCGAAGTCAACAAGCCCAAAAGAACATCACGTGAAATGCATAAAATGTGTGTGTGTGTGTGTGTGTGTGTGTGTGTGTGTGTGTGTGTATGTGTGTGTGTGTGTGTGTGTGAGAGTGTGTGCGTGTGTGTGTGCGCGTGGGCGCACGCACGCGCGCGACTGAAGCAACAAAACATTCAAATTTATTCATTGTATTCCTGGAAATGAATCTGGACCATTGCGTCATTAGGTTCGTATTCTATGAAGAGTGATTGAGCTGTCCCTACCAATGGGTTTTGTCCAACACACAACGCCTTCAAATACCAAATGTGAAATTTTCATAATCACTCACTCAATATGTGCGAAGTATTAGTCCTGCAGAAAAAAAAGAGCGCGACCTTTTTGTAGGAAACTTAATGTAGTTAAATTCTGTACTCAGACACCTTTTCACCAGAGGTCGCAGTTTTCGAGTTTTTCAAGAAAAATGACCTTCATATGCACCCACTACTCCTGCATTCAGCCAACACCACTGGTAAGGATTTCTTGTAAGTTGTTCATGACACTTCCTCTTACCACTGTACAAAAATTTGCGACTACACGCATCATTTCCCATATTTGAACTTTTTGGTCCTCATTGATTGTCAGTATTACGCAGGTTCGAATCCTGCCTCGGGCATGAATGTGTGTGATGTCCTTGGGTTAGTTAGGTTTAAGTAGTTCTAAGTTCTAGGCGATTGATGATCTCAGATGTTAAGTCCCATAGTGCTCAGAGCAATTTTTGCACTATTATGCCCCTGCCTCAGTCCAGCACTTACAAATTGAAAAGTAGATGTCTGTGTAAATTTCTCATAATTATTCTGTGAATTTTATCAGCATAAAAGAAACAACAATATCGTTGTATTCATCAGGTTCAAATGGTTCAAATGGCTCTGAGCACTATGGGACTTAACTGCTGTGGTCATCAGTCCCCTAGAACCTATAACTACTTAAACCTCACTAACCTAAGGACATCACACACATCCATGCCCGAGGCAGGATTCGAGCCTGCGACCGTAGTGGTCGCGCGGTTCCAGACTGCAGCGCCTAGAACCGCTCGGCCACTCCGGCCGGCTATTCATCAGGTCTTTTGACTAAGGAACTTCTGGGCTTGTAATGATCAAGTTTGGGATCGAATTGTCAACATAACCAGTTTTAGCGTAACGTTTACGAAAGCTGTTTCTCTTTCATTACCTTCACGGATACGTTTAAATGAATGATGTTAACAATATAGCCAACTAGGCTGGTGGCGTAATAGCCGAATCGATAGAGACCAGGAAAGTTCGAAAGTTAGGAATAGTTCGTGTAGACGGAATTTTTTGTACAGCGGTAGGGGGGAGTGCCACGAACAACATACTAGAAATCCTGCTTAATGAGGGATGAGTGTGCGGGTTGGATGCTGTTTGAAGGTCAGTTCTGTACGTTTTCCTTGAATAACTCGAAAATAATGGCCTCTAGCGAAAATGTATCCTAAGACAAAATTTACTGTATTAAATTTCGTACAAAACGATCTTGTTCATTTTCTCGGTAAGACTAACAGTTTGCGTGCGGTGAGTGATAGAATATGATAATCTTGCACGTGGTATTTCAAGGCGTTGCGGGTTGCGTGAAACCTACACTTAGGGGCAGCTGAATCAATTACTGCCAGTATAGAACCCATAGCCCTGCCCCAAGCGCGATTTGAGGCGACTACCATCGCATTGGGAGTCAGCGACATTACGTAGGGAGCAGGACACTGCAGAGGCAGTGAATAACAAAGAAAAACACTCAATAACCATTCAAATTATCATAAAAATTATAACAATTAAAGCATGATGACGTGTTTCCAAAAGGCGCCCAGCTTTGTTATGGTGCTTCATTCGCAACTACTGGTTTCACGCTAGTATACATGCATCTTCAGCTTTACAATGGTTATACAGGGTGAGCACGAAGTCTTCCCCTGATTATAACAATTTAGTACAGAATAACCGTCTGACATAATAAGTTACATTTGATGCCGTTACATAGGTTAGTGTTACTAGTTTATTTTAGGACCACTTACGTTAGCAAACCTCAACGTGTGCTCCCTTGGTAGCTCGGAGAATGTCGAGGCGGTACTCCAGTTCCCACCAAGTGTTTCGTAACATGTGTTCTGTCACAGTGCCCACAGCAGCTTGTATCCAAGTCTTCAGTTCGTCGACGTCAGCAACCGGTGTGAGGAAGACTCTGTCCTTGATATAACAGCAGGAAAAAAGTCAAGGGGCGTTATGTCTGGAGAGTATGGCGGCCAGGGTGTTGGACCGTTCCTTCCAGTCCACCGATCCGAAAATGTTTCATCCAGGAAATCACACACTATCGAAGGCCAGTGGGGGGAGGGGGAGTGTTCCATCTTGGCTGGAAAATTATCCATGATTGATATTCTTCTAACGGTGGGGCAATGGTTCAAATGGTTCAAATGGCTCTGAGCACTATGGGACTTAACATCTATGGTCATCAGTCCCCTAGAACTTAGAACCACTTAAACCTAACTAACCTAAGGACATCACACAACACCCAGCCATCACGAGGCAGAGAAAATCCCTGACCCCGCCGGGAATCGAACTCGGGAACCCGTGCGTGGGAAGCGAGAACGCTACCGCACGACCGCGAGATGCGGGCGGTGGGGCAATGAACTGTTGCAAAACGTCGAAGTAAATGTTAGCGTTAATGGATTTTTCCGCGAAGAAAAACGGTCCAAAAACCTTGTTATGTATGAGGCCGCACCAAACATTCATTTTTTCGCTGTCTCGCTGTAACTGTACAGTAACTTGTGGGGACTCTGAACCCCATACACGGACATTATGCCAATTTACCATTGCACTGACATAAAAGGTGGATTCATCGGTAAAGCATATGCGAATTAAATAATCGTTAGCGCCTGCACGATTTGCAATTTTTGAGCATGCAACCTAAGCCTTTCATGACGAATCTTCACCACACTTGCTTGCGGTATATGAAAAATGGTTCAAATGGCTCTGAGCACTATGGGACTTAACATCTGAGGACATAAATCCCCTAGACTTAGAACTACTTAAACCTAACTAACGTAATCTTCACCACACTTGCTTGCGGTATTTGAAAAATGGTTCAAATGGCTCTGAGCACTATGGGACTTAACATCTGAGGACATAAATCCCCTAGACTTAGAACTACTTAAACCTAACTAAAGTAAGGACATCACACACATCCATGCCCGAGGCAGGATTCGAACCTGCGACCGTAGCAGCAGCAGCGCGGTTCCGGACTGAAGCGCCTAGAACCGCTCGGCCACAACGGCCAGCTGCGGTATATGAAGTTCACGTGATACTTGAAGAGTTGATTTAGACGGACTCCGTTGAGACGATTGCCGAACACGATCAACAGTTGCATCACTCACACGAGGCCTGCCACTTCGAGGACAATCTTCAACGCTGCCTGTTTCGTTAAACTTTCATACCGTCGCTTTATTGATTTAACGTCAGGAGGGCTGAATGTATAAAAAGCCTGAAATTTACGCTGAACACTGATGGGCGATTTCGTTTCTTGCAACCAAATCACACATTGCGAGTTCTCCTGCTTCGACGCCATTTCGCCAGCAACTAACGGGACCTAACAGACCGCGTCGCTGTTGTGGAGCACTAGCGCCATCTATCTATTGGTCACAACAACTAGTAACACTAACCTATGTAACGGCATCAAATGTAACTTATTATGTCAATCGGTTATTCTGTTATAAATTGTTATAATCAGGGCAAGACTTTGTGCTCACATTGTAGTTTCATGATGTAGATGAGCAAGCAGTAAAGGAAACAAAAGAAAAATTCGGAGTAGGAATTAAAATCCACGGAGAAGAAATTAAAACTTTGAGGTTCGCCGATGACATTGTAATTCTGTCACAGACAGCAAAGGACCTGGAGGAGCAGCTGAACGGAATGGACAGTGTCTTGAAAGGAGGATATAAGATGAACATCAACAAAAGCAAAACGAGGATAATGGAATGTAGTCGAATTAAATCGGATGATGCTGAGGGAATTAGATTATGAAATGAGGCACTTAAAGTAGTAAAGGAGTTTTGCTATTTGGGGAGCAAAATAACTGATGATGGTCGGAGTAGAGAGGAAATAAAATGTAGACTGGCAACGGCAAGGAAAGCGTTTCTGAAGGAGAGAAAGTTGTTAACATCGAGTATAGATTTAAGCGTCAGGAAGTCGTTTCTGAAAGTATTTGTATGGAGTGTAGCCATGTATGGAAGTGAAACGTGGACGGTGAACAGGTTGGACAAGAAGAGAATAGGAGCTTTTGAAATGTCGTGCTACAGAAGAATGATGAAGGTTAGATGGGTAGATTACATAACTAATGAGGAGGTATTGAATAGAATTGGGGAGGAGTTTGTGGCACAACTTAGCAAGAAGAAGGGACCGGTTGGTAGGACATGTTCTGAGGCATCAAAGGTTCTCCAATTTAGTAATGGAGGGCAACGCGGAGGGTAAAAATCGTAGAGGGAGACCAAGAGATGAATACACTAAACAGGTTCAGAAGGATGTAGGTTGCAGTAGGTACTGGGAGATGAAGAAGCTTGCACAGGATAGAGTAGCATGGAGAGCTGCATCAAACCAGTCTCTGGACTGAAGACCACAACAACAACAGATGAACAACTACGGAGTCCCAGCATTCGGTAAGTTATCGATGTTAGCAGTCAAACCACATTTGACCAGCGTGAATACAGAGCCTTCATACTGCTATGCCGCTTTTGGAAATGCCTCATCACTCTTGACTTCTTTAATTATTATAATATTTATGATTAAGTTGCCCGCCTCAGAAAGTTGTCTGCAGAGGCGGTGTTTTGTTCTCTGCAAGTAGCTAGTGGAGAGCGCCTCGCCGCAGTGCAGGCTGGTGAGCCGACCCCGTCCCTGGACTGGGCTAGGCTAGGCTGGTCTAAGCGCCGGACGCTTATCGGGTTGCGTCTCGCCTCGCAGCCAGACGAGCCGCGGTGACTCAGCGCCCTCCAAAACCAGCCGCGGAAGTGCGCGCATGCGCAGACTGCCAATCGCCGCCACGGCCGCCTGCATTCTGCACCGCCGGCGCGCCGCGACCTACTGCGCGCATGCTTGCGTGTTTCCCTCATCGCACAGTCCGGTGAAGCTTTCAGGCGCATTTGTCACGCACGTGACCTACACTTGGCAACCTGTCTCCTATCACAAAAGAAGTGTGTGATGTTCAGCCTGAGAGCTGGTTTGAAGCACATCTCCACGCTAGTCTGCACCTTGCTAGCCCCTCCATCTCTCCGTAACCACTGCAACATACAGTCATGGAAATAATTATTCATACAGTAGGTGGTGACAACTACGATGGTGTGTTGGGATAGTAAATCACCCACAGCGCCGATACGAATAAGTACGATGATGTAGCGTCAGATAACCATGTTCTTGGTAATGAAGCTTCCCTTATGACATGAATCTATTCTGGGAAAATAAAATATGTTACACTCCGCAGCCCCGGAGTGCATGCCACACTTGTGTAGTCGTGTGGCGGCCGTGAAGCAACAGCACGTCGGTCGTGGGTACCGTGGAACAGCAGAATGGGCCGCAAGGGGAAGGAAACGACCACTGAGGAACGAAACACCGTTGTCGCACAATATCTTCAACACAAGTCGTATGCCGAGATTGCGAACATCATAGGACGAAACCGAGCGACTGTGCAGTCTATCATTAAGCGATATAAGGATAGACATGTAGTAATAAACAGTGAACGAGACGGTCGTCCACAGAAGCTTACAACAAAAGATACCAGAATGGTACTAAGAATCATCAAGGAAAACCCGAAATCGACAGCGTCGGTACTATCTGCGTATGTACATCACCCCTTCCGAAAGGACATCACTCCCAGGGCAGTTCGTACCTTTCTCAATCGTTCGGGCTACAGAGCCAGGGTTCCGAAACGAAAGCCCTACATCAGCAAGAAGAACAGAAATTCGCGAAACATTATGTATACAAGACAGCAGACTTCTGGGATACTGTATTGTTTAGTTCAAATGGTTCAAATGGCTCTGAGGACTATGGGACTTAACATCTGAGGTCATCAGTCCCCTAGAACTTAGAACTACTTAAACCTAACTAACCTAAGGACATCACACACATCCATGACCGAGGCAGGATTCGAACCTGCGACCGAAGCAGGCGCGCGGTTCCGAACTGAAGCGCCTAGAACCGCTCGGCCACCACGGGCGGCCTATTGTTTAGTGATGAAAGCAAATTTAATATCATACACAATGATTTAGGATCTTGGTCTGGAGAAGACCGAACACAGACCTCGACCGAAACAACATTCAACCCACGGTGAAGCACGGAGGTGGTGGACTGATGGTATGGGGTTGTATGTCAGCCTCCAGTGTCGGAAAATTAGTGTTTGTGGAAGGTACCATGGACAGAGTTGTGTATATGAACATTCTCAAACAGAGCTTACAAAGGACTGTTGACGCCTTGGGTCTTCCTAGAAATTATTAGTTCCAACAGGACAATGATCCCAAACACACGGCGCAAATTGTCCGGCTGTGGTTGCTCTACAACACTCCACACACCCTTAAAACACCAGCTCAGAGTCCGGACCTGAATCCCACGAATACTTGAGGAGTGAGCTGGAAACACGAGTGAGAAAACACGACATCCGTAGTAAAGCCTCTTTTAAAGAGGCTCTCCTTCGAGAATGGGAAGGTATCACGTCGTTAACTACAAGAAAATTGGTCCATTCCATTCCACGGAGGTTGCGAGAAGTAATACATCGAGAGGGTATGCATACGAAGTACGAAACATGTTCTGGCTTTGTTAGAAGTGTCATTTTCTGTTGGTGTATGAATACTTAATTCCCACCGCGTAGAGAATGTGGCAGACGTTTCTGTACTTTGTTTCGTAAAGGCTTGTTCATTCTCGTTCTATATACCAGCACAGCTGCATTGTCGACTGGCAAATGTGTATAGTGCATATCCAATAAGTGTTTTTGGTTTCGTACTGTCAATAAAGGCAGTTTACTTTTCCACGCTCTAGTGTATGAATACTTATTTCCATTACTGTACATCAGTTTGAACCTGATTACTTTACTCACATGCAGATCACCTTCAACATTTCCACTCCCCCTCCTCTCCTCTCACCAATCACATATTTCTCCACTGAGGATTCCTTGATTCATCAGGATGCATCTAATCAGCCGATTCCTTCCTTCAGTCAAGTTGTGCCACAAATTCCTTTTCTCCCCAGTTCCATTGACTATCTGCTTATTAGCTACTCGATCCCCCCTTACGATCTTCAGCATTTTTCTGTAGCATCACTTTTCAAGACTTCTGTTTTCTTTTCACTAAATGCTTATAGTCGACGTTTTACTTCTACACAAGCTTTACACTTCAAAAAATATCTGCAGAAAAGATTTCCTAACACCTAAATTTGCATTAGATGTTCACAAATCCTTATTTCTCAGATGTGCAGATTGCCAGTGTACATTTTCAATCCTCTTTACTTCGATCATCATCACGTAGTTTCCTGACCAAATAGCAAAACTCGTCTACTGCTTCTAGTGCCCAATTTCCTAGTCTTCCTCAGCATCTCCTCATTTAATTGGACTACAGTCCATAGCCCTTGTCTTACTTTCGTGGATGTTCATCTGATAATGTCTTTCCAAGACACTGCCTATTCCTTCCAACTGCCCTTCCAAGTCCTTTACCATCTCTGACATAACCACAAATCTCACAGTATGTCTTTCTTCTCCCTAAACTTTAATTTTATTTCCACGTTACCCCTTGCCGTTTGTTAGTTTTGTTTTAGGGCGCAAAAAACAATTGGGATCAAAACTATAGAACACGAAGACAGAGAGGAGTCAAAAAACGATTACACGTCAGTCCCAACCGACGGAAGAGAAGACAGCTAAAAGCACGATACCCCTTGGTTTTCTTTTTTATCGCTCAGAGTACAGGTTGAATAACACTGGGGATATGGTACAGCCCTGTGTCATTCCATTCTCAGCTTCTCCTTCCCTTTCATATCATTCGACTCTTATAGTTCAAATGGTTCAAATGGCTCTGAGCACTATGGGACTTAACAGCTGAGGTCATCAGTCCCCTAGAACTTAGAACTACTTAAACCTAACTAACCTAAGGACATCACACACATCCATACCAGAGGCAGGATTCGAACCTGCAACCGTAGCAGCAGCGTGGTTCCGGACTGAAGCACCTAGAACCGCTCGGCCACACCGGCCGGCGAGCTCCAGCTAAGCCCGACTTAGTAAAAACAGTCTTCCAGAGTGCAGTGGAATGTGCTCTGCTTTGAAACTTCCTTGCACATTTCAGCTGCGTTCTGGACAGGAAAGTAGAAAAGACGTTCTGGCAAATTTTCAGATACACTGTCGGGAGGTTTTGCTCCCAGAATGTTCCGTAGTGTCGATCATGTGGTAGCTTGAGCGTCCTAGTAAGGCGAGACACTCTTACAAAAAGATCTAGTAGACCATCGTAACGTGACGGATGATGAACAAGGCGAAAATGTCAGTTACTACAGGAAGAATGGGTATAGAAATTGGCGTGGGTGTCTGTGGGTACTAGCGACCAAGATGATGCATATGCGAAAGGATGAGGAGTTCAAGGATTGTTCGTGATATCACGATCGTACACAAAAAATTCTGACGATGGCTTTTAGATAAGCCGAAACCGGTTAACAAAGAAATACTATTGCGATCTCAACTGTTTATTTTTAAATATAGAATCAGGTTGCTGCTCTCCGTGGACAATGTTGTTAAAACGTATGAGGTGCGATCTGGGATGAAGTCTTTAAGAAAAACAAAACTTCAGTTCTCTTTATACTTTAGCTAAATAGGTGAACCCAGAAGTTAGGGGCGGCGATGTGGGTGGCAGGTTTTCTAACGACTGCTGAGGGTTTGAGACGCCGTGAGATGCAGTGCGTAACAGAATTGGCGGACAGTGGATGCGAGAAGTGATCACTATCTGTGTTCTGTGTAGGAATCGAAATTTAATAACCCACAGTATGAAATGAAAAAAGAGCTTTACTGCAGCACTGATCTGTCCAAACAAGGGTTAACCCCATCCCTCCCAGTCCACTGACTGGGTTAGGAACACGTAGTTATGAATTTTTTTTTTTTCAAGTTAGCCTCTTGGCCTTATCCTTAAGACGTTGACGAGAATGCTGGAACACAATTGAACCGAAATAGGTTTTGTCTTAATGGTAACTGAACTCCGATTCAGTGAGAAGGCTTTTGAATTTTCCATAGGGGTCAATATAAAAGTAAGGAGAAAACTTAATCCCTTCTACCGGGCTATTACACAGGGAAAGAGACATGGAGACATTTGCTAAGTGGTGATAAATGCGAATGGTGGAAAATGTGCCAATATAAAGCAAAGAAATGCAGCTGCACAAGAAGCTCCACCGCCACACCCTGTTCAAGCGACTATTGCTTCCTTCTCTGTCTATCTCACGAAAAGACCATAACGGTGCAACTAGAGATATTCGAAGTCACAGAGAAGCTTTCCAAAAACAGTTCTTCCTGCGCACCATTCGCGGTTGGAATAGGAATGGAGGAAGTAACAGTGGCATGAAGTACCCTCCGCCACACACCGTACAGTAGCCCGCGGAGTGTAGATGTAATCAGCGTCCTGTCATTGTTCTGTATACTAATACTACCGAACTATTTAATTTTCATTTTCTTTAATTCTCAGATTTTACAAGACAAAAACACAATTCATTCTTCTACGAAGACTGATTGTTGTACAGCAATGCCTACATGACATGTGGATTCAACCGATTCTGGTTGAGTAGTGAGGTAAGTTATTATTGTGGCTTATCTTGATTGATCTGATTGTGAGTGAAAAAATAGTTTGCATCCCCTTCGTATCATGAAAATGAAGAAAGACCAGAGTTTAACGCCTCGTAAAATTCGAAGCCACTGGACAACAGCCGTAATTTAGTGTGGAAGGACAACCAACCGGCTACAGCCTATTTGTAGGAACCCTTCCAGAAGTCATGTGTCGAACCACATGAAGACAAAATTATGATTGCTAGAAGGAAATTTGAACTACTATATTCCCGAATGTGAATCCATTTTCTAAATCACTCGGTCAAAGTGGAAACTGTGTTTTCGCTTCGCAGAAAAACGACGTGAACCTGAGGCATTTACACTGCAAGAAAAAGTATGGAGAAATGCAGGTTGGGTGCCCTATGGAACATCTAATTTCACTCCAGTTACATCAAGTAGCCGCGCGGGATTAGGCGGTCTAAGGCGCTGCAGTCATGGACTGGTTGGCTGGTCCCGGCGGAGGATCGAGTCCTCCCTCGGGCATGGGTGTGTGTGTTTGTCCTTGGGATAATTTAAGTAGTGTGTAAGCTTAGGGACTGATGACCTTAGCAGTTAAGTCCCATAAGATTTCACACACATTTGAATATTTTTTACATCAAGTAGGAAACTTCCTTAAATCACTTAAACTATATAAAGAAACTTTATGCTTCCTGTTCTGTAGGTATGACAAACCACTCATATGCTGTTCCATTTATACCATAAAATTGTAATTTCTGTAACACAATAAAACGCAGTCATAACAGTTATGTGAAATAATCTCCTGTCGATAGTAACTGATCAGAGGACGAAATGCAAATGCAGTTTATTGGAAGGTTCCACGAGAGTGCTGGTACTGGAAGTGCTAAGTGAGCTCGCCTAAACTGCCGTAGAAACCTGCAGGAATGCAGTTCACACATGCGCCAAAACGATCGAACGGGACAGCTGCCTCGTACGTATTCGTGACGAGCAGAAGCGCTTCGGTCGCTGACACGGCGACGGTTCAGTAAATTGTGGAACGCCTCTGTTTACTGAATCCGCGAGCGCATCGGCTGAGCACGTCTGGTGTTGTCACAGTGTTCGGGGACTGGTGTCCCGAGGTGCGGCGGCGGCTGCGGGTTCCAAAATAGCCGGGTGGCCATTGTTCGCGGCGCGAAGGCTACTTGTCGCAAATACGAATGAACCCGCGGAGGCCGTGGCCCACGCGGACAGGCCCCACCGTCAAACGCTGCCGCTGCCGCCGCTGTCGTCGCCGGCGAACAGACGGCGGCCGCTATTCTGGCGCGGGTCAACGGTCGCTGCTGGCACCCAGCCTCCCCCCCCCCCCCCCTGCTCCACTGCCTTGTTGACTCTCGCACACTTCTCTGTATCTTCGTCAAAGCTGGCCCCCTCCACCCCGCCCGCTGCTACGCGTACCGCAGTCTACAGCCAACAGCTCTTGACATTCACAGAGAGCAGAAATAACTTCCAAACAATGTTTACTCGCGCACTCCGAGTTCTTTTCAACAGTCTCTCCGCAACTGTATCATTCCAGCTGCAGAAAGACGAGCTTCACGTCAGTACTGCCACAAATATGCTCTGCGCGGTGTGACGAGTTTGGCAGACGAGATCGCATTTCCAGGTTACGTAACACGTTTGGAGAACATCGTCTAAATGGGGAGAAGTCACTTCTAGCAACGCACGGGGATCAATTTTAGGGCCACTCTTATCGTTGTTATTTCTAAGCAGTGTTGGCTCTAGTGCGAATCAGGTAAGATACCACCAATCCTAATTAGTGCAGAGTGTTGCAGTTTTGGTCTATTAGGCCTCAGCTGTAGACACAATAACCGTATTATGGAGAGTTCCTTTGAGAGTACATAGCAGTTCGCAGAGTTCGGTGGTCAGAACATAAAAGGTGTGCGTACATTTCTCGCGTGAAGTCGGGTGATTTTTAGTATTAATGTTCGGTCTAGAACCCTTGCAACACTTCATTACAGTTGTAGACACAAAACTTTTAGTTTTTATTTACTATTAAAAACAGTCTTGATCACGATTTATTTATCAAGGTGACCGGTTTCGACCACTACTGTTGTCATCTTCAGACCGTTGAGAAGGAACCTCTTTCTGTTGGAGAATCACTACTAAGAGTAGTGATTCTCCAACAGAAAGAAAACAGAATGAAAGTTCGGAGCTGAATAAAATAATGTATTGTTTCCGGGGAGAATACGGACTTTCTGCTTTTTTTGTTATTTAAATCTGATTATGTAAATTTAGAAGTTCATTCATATTTACTTTCTTCAATCCTGCTGGACGAGTTAAGGATTACCGTGGGTATTTGCTAGCGGAACCTTTCTGTTCCATCGTTCCGATCATCAGCCAATGAGAATGAAACATTTTTTGCACTCAGAGCAGGGCTTCGTTCGGTAGCCGTCTTTGTCAGAACAACATGTGGAACACTGCCACACAGATTTCAGCTAAGAAGAAGAAAATCGTTAATTCATTAAGTTATTTTACCGTAAACGTGAAGCGACTACGGTTTTAAACCATTCAGTGGAGTTTTGAGATTGAATCAGTTTGGAAGTTATTTGTATGTGAAATTTCTGGTCAATTAACAACTCCGCGTAGCACGTTTCGCGAACTTCACGGAATACTTTGGCAAACAATGTTCTTAAAAGAAGACCACTGATTGATCAGGTGTAGTAACTCGCGAGTAGCTGTGGATCAGTGGCTGTTTAGTTCGTCAAATGTATTCATGTTGGATGAGTAAAAATTACTGCTATATTACGTGTGAAGACTTGTAGCAAAATTAGTGTAACAGTGAACTTGCAATGACAGTTGTTTTAAAATCTGTTTTAGATCCCGTAAATCAGAACTAAGTGACCTTTAAGCTGTTATGCAAGTAGACGTAGATAGAATTCCGAACGCCAGATATTTTCTTACAAACTTACATATACTGTCTCCGAGCTTGAGTTATGCGGCCTCTGGTAGATATTAGTCAGTGTTTCTTCAACGCTCCTTTTCATCGATTGAACTAATATCTGTTCTTACAGAGTAAAGGGAAGGAACTTAAAGACTCCTATCGAGGTAGACGAAATGAATTTTGTTCACCGAGATTAAAACACGGACTGTTAGGTTGAACTGTGATCTGACCACCCCTAGAAAATTACTGATTTTCGTTTAATAATGCATACTGCTTTACACTCCCAAAAAGAAGATTATTTTACTTATGCTTTTCCCGGGACCGTAATCAGCTGGTTAAATGAATATGAAAATGTTGTTTAATTCTGAGAAGTGCTAGAAGTCAAAAGTATGTCTTTGATCTTATCTTACTTCGACGAAGTGAATTTACAAAAAACACTGTGTTTGTGTTTCAGGGACCGGAGAGAGCTTTAAACTGAATGGTGAGAAAAATTATACAGTGCGATTAACTGGGAAATAATCCTATGGTCTATTAATGTTGCAAAATACTAATTTCATGTATAACTGCTAGTGTAGAAACCAACGATTCCCTGATTTTGTTGAGCACCTGTTTAAACAGCATCGCTAGCTGTGTGGGTGACTGTGGTAACTGTTAACCGTGAAATCAAGCAGAGGATGTAGGATAAATTCTAACGTCCAATTACACCCGCCAGCTTTCACCAGTGACATTAAATATAACCCAAAGATGTAATACACAGACTTTCCCATGACGCCGAAATGTAATAACGAATGATAGAATCGCGGGAATTCTTAATAATAAATATAGGAACTAATAGGGCAACCGCGAGAAGATGGTGTTGGGTGGGGAGAAACTAACATTTAAACGCCAGAATCGCAATAAAAGTGAAATACAGGAAAAGCGACAGAGACAGGAGGAAGATACAGTTAAAAATGAACGAAAAATTGAGAGGTGGCATGAGCACCCTCTCATATTTCTATCTTAGGATTTTCCTCTCTAATTGCATGCAGTGAAAAGTCGCTGTTCCTTCACACGCGGACTTCCCACGCAGCGTCTCTCGTCACCCGGGTGGTCCGGTGATAGGCGGGCTCTTCTGATATGGAAAGCGTTAAGCCGACGGGTGTGAGGAAGTCGAGTGAATGCTTTGCAGACGCCGACATTGTCAAAAGACACGCCCGGAGGGGTCTGAAGTAGCGGCTGGGCTAGAGGTTCCGTTACTTCCCAGAAACTTAGCGAAAACACTTTCTGGCGGGCTACCAGCGAGGCGTGGGAATGACTTGTGTACCCAGGCAGTTGTGGCGGGAAAATTCCCGCGCTTTCTGCAAAATAGTAACTGTGATTGGCTTGCTCAGGGCATAGCTCCGTGACGTAGCAAAATCAGCGCAGAAATTGGCGCCAAGAATCTCCATTGGTGGAATGGTAGTGCTCCGGCAATAGAGTGGAATTTTCCGCCGGTTTTCGAGTTGCTGATTGGAACGTTTAACCACGGCCACTGTCGTGGGGGCGGGAATGTTGTGTGTTCGGCCTGTACGGGTGCTCTAGGTAGTCGGCTCTCGCCTTTCGGTCGAGGACGTCGAAGCAACCAGCCATCGCCTCCGGTACGCCAGATCGTGTTCTGGCAGTTAAGAAGACAGTTTGGTAATGTATGTCCACAGCACCGGCAGATAGGGATTTTCCTAGGTGATAATCAGAGCTCAGCAGAGCGCGCTTGTTCGTCTTTTTCTAACTTTGTTCTGTCTTGAGTAGCAGCAATTAATGTTGGGTTAGCTGTGTGTCTCTCTTAAGATTTGAGTGGCAAGGAATTGGCTCCATATACCACTTCATCTTAAACCTCACAATCTAGTTTAGGGACAACTTCACCTTCATAGCGTTTGTCTGAGTATCCAATTTGAGCCAATTTGATGTATTATAAATGTTTCATGTGTTTTTGTTTATTATTTTGTGTTTAGTCTTAATAAATCATATTGTTATTTTGGACAGAACTTTCATTCTGTTAATCGGTAGAGCAACCCATCATTTCTCACTACGTTAATGAAACCTTCCTTTATTTATCTTATTTATCAAATTAAATTATTGCAGGTGCCAAACTCTTTTCTACTCCACTTGCAGGGTTGATTACAGTCAGTTCGCGTATATTTTTTTAATCCATGTGCAACAGCAAAAGTCGGAGTTAGAATAGGGGGGGGGGGCTTAGAGCATCATTTACATATGGAGATTCTAGAAGAATTTAGTGTTAAATACACTGCTTGCCCCAGCACATCGCAAAATAGCGACACGTGTACTCGACAACTTGACTTGAGATATTTAGCTTAAGAAGATAGAGCGATACCAAATACACAAATCCTGAAAGAAATCATGCCATATTGGGAACAAATGCAAATAAAAATTTGCGAAAACTAAGATTGTAAATACGATCGCTTCTCGTTTCATTCGCCGCAATTTAAGCTGTGCTCTTTGGTTCCTTCTTAACCACACACCCGGAAAGCGCGACACATTTGGAATAAACAGTATAGTTTACTCCTGTTACTAGGACAACCACAGATAGCTTTTATTAAAAGGCCTTCTACGTCTTTCCATCTTGCATTCTTCACATCGTAAACTTATGAAGTCACACATCACGTCGTGGCTCAAAACCGAGAATTGGAATCGCACATTAAAATTGACCCTGAATTCACTTGGGTCCAGTTCACTGAGATTCGAACCAAGAGAGTCGAGTTCCGTTAATGGATGAACAGTCACCAACCGCACGTCTTGCGCGATCCTTGGATATGATAAAATGCCGGGATCACGTTAGGGAAACGTACCTTCCCTAGCGGTTCTGTGCATGCTGCTGTCTATGGAACGATAGCGAGCTACGGTGCGTGAGCATTATTCGAGTTTCTTTATTTACTTTTGTAGCATCCTGCATTACAAAAGTTGTAATAATAAATGTTTGGGTTTAATTTTTATATAACATTCGTGAAGAATAGCAGTCTATATAAAGAATTAAAATTTTACGATTGAAAGTGTACAGTTAATAATAGTCGTGATAGTAAATTTCAGTATGTTTCATATTCCTATGCAGCCACGTTTCACAATAATACCGAAAAGTATTATGAAGTCGCTATGAAAATAACAGTGAATATCTTACAGGTTTTCAGGTAGAAAAAATCACTTTCTACTTTCTTAAAAGGAACTTGGACAAGGCTTATATTTGTTGGTTACATTACAAACTTGTGAAATTCGTTAATGTATGTTGTGAAAAATTCTCGGTTTACTTGACACGTCAAAACTGAGAATAAAGTGAGAGTTGCTCCTGACGAAGACGCAGAGGTCATCGCCGAAAGGTCTAGTTTTGACTTGGATCTGAAACGGCAAGAAAGCAAGAATGTTTTATACAAGAATGTTGTCACGAATAATTACATTCTCATTCGTGTATAGCTTCATTAAAACTGGTTTGTAGATGGGCCAGCTGCCACCTCCTTTTTCTGTCGTCAGCTGCTTCCCTTTTCTGCTGCCTTCTTCCTTATTGCGTCTCTCTCTGCTTCTTAAGAGCACGAGGTATTTTTGAACGCTATTCTACTGTTTGGTCACACACTGCCTATGTGCAAGCAGCACCTGGGCCTAGTCTGATGGTTAAAATGGCTCTGTGCACTATGGGACTTAACATCTGAGGTCATCAGTCCCCTAGAACTTAGAACTACTTAAACCTAACTAACCTAAGGACATCACACACATCCATGCCCGAGCAGGATTCGAACCTGCGACCGTAGCAGCAGCGTGGTTCCGGACTGAAGCGCCTACAACCGCTCGGCCACATCGACCGTCGGCCTAGTCTGAACAGACAGTAGCGAGACATTGTTTGTTTGTGTCCTTTATATATATATATAATTCGGTTTTTCACAAGGAATAGTAAATATTTTTGGAGATGGTAGAATAGAATTAGTGAATAAAAATTCTGTAAAGAGCGCTTGTGCATCCTTCCTAGGACTCAGACAAACAAAGAAGACACTAACAATGAATAATTATTAAATCTGACTACAGGTTCAGGACCCTTTGCACGTAACAACCCACTGGTGTATTCATTTTTATGGTATGAATTTTGACTTCCTTTGATTTTCAGTGGCGGTTTAACCCGTTAAGAGAAACTGTAAGAGAAAAGAACATTATCATAATTTTTTCTGAGGTAGTGAGGAAACGAAATCTAGAAACGGATATCGGCTGCAGTCAGTTTGAGAGAAGTTGTTAATATACTAAAAATGGCGGCAATCACTCAAAAACTCTTCAACTTTGAAATGGTTTCTTCTTCTTCTTCCAAGTGGAGGCTTAGGAACACGTTGAGGGCCACTTTTCCGACAGTTTTTGATGTAGACACTTGATGTTTTACACTTAGTAACAGCATAGCGTCAATAGAGCTCGGCCGTGTCCCTAGCACACACACGCCATTTCGTATGGAGGGCGCGACGATCTCTTGCTATGGCCACTGGTTGGAGGAGCCAGCCATGAGGTAAGATTACGAGTATATGAAGATGGTATCTGTTCTTTCGGACATCTATCTGTTCTTTCAGACTTCTTCATGTAGTTAAGGCTAACCGGCCATTGAGCTCCTTCTTCTGTGCGCGTGCACACGTATTGCCCGAACTCTTACGGGACTAGGTAAGATGGTCTGTCGCGAGTAATGAGTGTAATGGGCAGGGGCACTATGAATGTGGTGTGTGGGCATTAAGTTGGATATGTGGGTCTCACGGGGAGCGTGCAAGGGATAAGTCCCTGCAGTCGCACTATCCTCTGTGTCCTCGGTGGCTCAGATGGATAGAGCGTCTCCCTTGTAAGCAGGAGATCCCGGCTTCGAATCCCGGTTGGGGCGCCCGCATCTCGTGGTCGTGCGGTAGCGTTCTCGCTTCCCACGTCCGGGTTCCCGGGTTCGATTCCCGGCGGGGTCAGGGATTTTCTCTGCCTCGTGATGGCTGGGTGTTGTGTGCTGTCCTTAGGTTAGTTAGGTTTAAGTAGTTCTAAGTTCTAGGGGACTGATGACCATAGATGTTGAGTCCCATAGTGCTCAGAGCCATTTGAACCATTTAAACGTCAGTCGGCTTTCAGCCGTGATACCGTGCGGACGGGCTCGGCGCGCCGGGCAGTGCTCCGCAGGTGTTGTTGTTTACCCGCTAGCGCGCGGTCGCGTCGTTGTATTGCCGTATAGTACCTGTACCGACCCGACATGGCGTTCTCATATCGAAAAGCTACAATCAAACTAACGTTCAACGCATCGTACACGAGACCGAAGGCCCATGAAATTGAACGGTTTCTACGAGACATCATGCACATAGAACCACAAGAACTGATAGGAATTCATCTGTCTATTGTAACCAGCACAGTGTACCTCAAACTGATTGACGAAGCGGCCTGCGACAGATTACTCCAACGCTCTGCAAACGGCTTTCGCTTCTGTCACGCAGACGGTAACGTGAGCGTGGTCGGAGTTGACCATGCTGGTCTGGGGGTGCGTACCGTGCGCATCTTTGAACTACCGTTCGAAGTTCCTTCCAACCTAGTCGTTGACGCGCTGCGGCCATACGGCACAGTTCTGAGCCACACAGAGGAGAAATGGAACACATTCGAAACGTACCCTGTCCTTAACGGGGTACGAAAAGTGCGCATAGAACTTAAGAAGCACGTTCCATCATATGTTTTCGTTGGTGGCTGCCGCGCAATTGTTATCTATGATGGACATCCGAGGACCTGCTCGGGCTGCGGCCAGGAAGGCCATGTTAGAACTGAGTGTCTGCAGCGCCGCCTCGTTCAGGTGCCCCGCAATGAACTTCCCCAACGGGCCACTATGACCTCTCTCCCGCTCACATACGTGGAGGCGGCACGACATGATGTGATGGATGATCCAAACCTGCACCCTCCTCAAGCCGCTGCCGGCTCCGTTGAAGAGTCAGCGCCGTCGACGACGCCGCAGCCCAACGGTGCAGAGGTTCCTACAGCCTCTGCCCACCGCAGCGTCGTGGGCACCCACCCACCGTCACTGTCGGAATCGGACACAGGGATTCCTAGCGACCGAGACTGTGTCGAGCCCCGTCCTCCAGTGGACGTCGAATCTCGGACCCGAAAGCAAAAATCACCCAAGCGATACAAGAAGAGGCGATTGTCAGCTGAAGAACAGGACAGGGATGTGAAGCCGGCGGAAGACATCGACTTCGTTGACTCGTCCACAATTGCAACGGCCTCCAGTGGCATAATTCACCAGAAGGTGCCTGAAGACAAGGAACACTCTCCTAAATCTGGTGGCCCAGAAAACGAGGCGCATTCCGTCGACTCCCTAAATGTGGGCTCCTGTGAAACCGACCAGCCCCCAATGACATCACAATCGTCTCTTGGTGATTGGGCAGACGATATGGAGGCAGATGATGCACAGCAAACATCGACATCTCCATCAGAGCCCATGGCTGACATTGAGCCCGGAGGGCTCTGCCAGTCAGGACCTCATAAGGCACAGTAATGCACAGCATGCAGATGGATGGCTGTGCGGTGTGTGAGATCACTGTGGGCTTGCACCGGCACACTGCCTCCGCCACTTGATATGTCTCAGTCATACCGTGTGGGAACAGTCAATGTAAATGGTGTCCACTCCACTGTCAAGACCCGCATGTTACACGACATGATCAGAGCGGCAGACTTGGACATTGCCCTTCTCCAGGAGGTCCGTCCCGAGCTGCGTTTAGACCTATATGGCTACACCACCTACAGCCTACCCTTAGGTGATGGTGCAGTAGGAACGGCCATACTTCTCCGAGATGGCATAGACGCGACGGACGCGACGTACTTGCCGAACGGGCGAGGGATCGCACTCACACTTGGCGCAGTCCGCCTCATTAACGTCTACGCTCCCTCCGGTAATTCGCACCGTGGTGGCAGGCATGTCTTCTATTCGGAGGAGGTAGCCCCACTTTTGCAAGGAAATATGGACCATTACATAGTGGGCGGCGATTTTAACAGTGTTCTGCGGCCCGAGGACCAGATACCGCATTACGACCCATGCCCGGCTCTACAAGCATTGATACGTGACCTCGCGCTCCACGACACATGGCTCTTACATCATGGGACCCAGAGTGGATATACGCACTTTACCAGCCATTCTGCCAGTCGTCTGGACCGGATATACGTCTCGCGTGCCCTCCGCACAGCAACCCGTGATGCAGAACTCTGGCCGACGGCCTTCACAGACCATCTCGCGTACATCTGCACTGTCACCTTACCCCGACAACTCACAAGACGCAGCAGGGGCCCGTGGACGCTGAACGTCTCCCTCCTTCGCGAGGAAGCGTGTCGGCGAGCAGTCACTGACACGTGGCGTCGATGTATCGGGCGCCTGCCCATGTATGCTTCCACGTTGCTGTGGTGGCTGGGATGTGTCAAACCTGCACTCCGAAAGACCTTGATGGCCTACGGGCGTGACAGATCGAACTGGCAAAGGGCAACATCGGAATTTTACTATACAGCGTTACGTGAGCTGGCGACGCAGCCGCCGTCTCCCGAACGTCAGATGTCCATACAACGCATCAAAGCTCGTCTACTTCGCATCAGGACCGAGCAGCTCGAAGGTGTCCGCATCCGTGCGCGAGTGCAAGACTGTATCCCCAACGAAACAGCGTCAGTGTATCACATTGTGCGCGAGAGGCGCCACCGCAAACGTCAGCTCATTACGGCGGTAAACACGGAGGAGGGCGGCCGCGCAGTGACACAAACGGACATCGCGCACACGTTCGCCAGACACTATGGGACCTTGTATATGGAAGATCCGCGAAATGTACGTGATTATGACGAGCTGTTGCACGATTTTCCCGCCCCTCGGGACGTGGCACCCGATGATAGTCTGCTGTTGCCCATTACACCCGACGAGCTGACATCGGCCTTGGCACGTGGAGCACCGAACAAGTCGCCTGGACCGGACGGTTTACCCCTGGAATTCTACCGCACTTTTTACCACCTTATGGGTGACAAGTGGCTCCAAATGTTTCAAGACCTGATCCGCCCTGATTTCACTGTCCCCACAGAATTCACTGAAGGCATCTTGATCCCAGTGCCGAAACCGAATGGTGGTTGTAGGTGGCAGGACTTTCGCCCACTCACACTCCTCAACAACGGCTACAAGATCTTCGCCCGTATCCTCCGCGCGCGTCTCCACACCGCTATCGGGAAAGCCATCCACACCGATCAAACATGCTTAGGTGGTGTCAGCAACATTCATACGGCGTTAGGAGCATACCGCGACGTAATTGCTTTGACGGCGGCCTGCAAAATACGAGGCGCCCTTGTCGCCGTAGATTTTGACCACGCATTCGACCGCGTCGACCACGGATTCTTACGCGCAGTTTTGCAACGCATGGGCCTCTCTCCGGAGTCTGCACAGGTGGTCCTTCGACTGGTCCACGGAGCGCGCTCCCGCATGATGGTCAACGGTTATCAGTCCGGTAACAATGTTGTTGGACGGTCAGTGCGACAAGGGTGCCCCCTGTCGGGTATATTATTTGCTGCAGCGCTTGAACCAGCTTTACATGGTCTACGACAGCGATTAACTGGTATCTCCTTGCGGGACGAGACCTTTCGTTGTGGTGCATTCGCCGATGACGTGGTGTTCCTGGCCAGATCAGAGGATGAAATGCATATGGCGCTACAGTGGCTACGCCAGTACGGGGCGGTCGCTGGGAGCGTCATCAACGTGAAGAAGACAAAATACATGGATGTCGGAGGGGGGCTTTCCCACACAACGGCGGTGCCCTTTGACAAGGTGCCCGTACTCAAGTGTTTAGGAGTGCAATTCTATAGCAATGTCCGCCGCACGGCGGCGGCTACGTACCGCCGGCTCCTACACCAGACACGTGCTCTGCTGCAGGACAACAAACTGCGTCGCTTGGATATGCTTCTCAGAACACGTTATGTCAACACCTATCTTGTCTCAAAACTGAACTATTTTGCGCATATCCTTCCCTTGACGGCTACGATGGCCGACAGATTTCAAGCAGCATATGGACATTTCGTAAGCACCGGTCTGGTTTTTAAAGTCCGATACGCCACCCTGACGCTGCCGCAGCGAGCGGGCGGTATCGGTTTAATTCATGTATATAACCGTGCGCGATCGCTTTATCTCAACACTATGCGTCGCCAGTGGACCTCTGCCCACGCCACTCTGACGGGCACCCTGATAGCGGAAGTGACACCACACTCTCTGCATCCCCCGGTTTCTGTAGGACACATTTCACCGGCACTCACCCACATCAGAGAGTTCTTGATTGACTTCAGCTACTTACGGTCAGAACTTCCGACGACACGGAAGCCCAGCACAAAAGACTATTATCGCCTCTATCAACAGCAACAACCTGTAAATACGGTCACCCACAGACACCCTGAAGTTGCCTGGAACACGGTGTGGCGAGCGGTACACACGCCTTTTCTACCTACGACGGTGCGTTCATTGTGGTACGTGGTTGTGAATGGGAAGTTCGCTACTCGTCAGAGGCTACATTCCATACATCTGACGGACGACCCCTTGTGTCCGACATGCTCCGTCGCTGACTCGGATGCACACCGTCTGACTTGTGCCGCTACCAGCGAGTGCTGGCTACTGACGCAGCGCATGCTGGCGTTACTCTTGCGGCGATTGCCGGAGTCTATCTCCCCTGATGAAGTATTGCGCCCCGACAGCGTATACTTTCCATCAACGAGAACGAACGCCGTTAACTGGCTAAAAGGCATGGCTGTTTACTACATGTTTTGCGATGCTCCCAAAGGCACACTCGACTTTTGGTCCCTATTGATGACGACACATGCAGCTTTCAGCCGCCACCCGGAGTACAGAACTCGTTTCGCAAATTATTTAGGTTCATTATTTGCGGATCCTCCTGCTCACTGGGGCGTTCCGGGTATGAGACGCTGAAAATGAAGAAGAATCCTGGAGCATATTGATCCTCTACGGACGGAATAGGGGGGAACCCCTCCCAACAGACGAGAAGACGACTCGGACGCACGGCTACGGCAGTTGTAGGATCTTTCTTTGTAATGAAACACAAATAAATATATAAAAAAAATGTTATAAAAATTAAAGAAATAAATAAATAAAACAACATCGACAAACCCACTACATCCTCTTCCTGATCCTTCGATCCTCGAACTCGAACACGTTGCTTGGGCGTGGCGGCGGGATGGTCAGGCTTCGGGTGTCGACCCCTGCCCTACCCGTCGTCCTGCTCCTGCAGCGGTTCATTAGATTAAAAAAAAAAAAAAGATGGATAGAGCGTCTCCCTTGTAAGCAGGAGATCCCGGCTTCGAATCCCGGTTGGGGCACACATTTTCAACTGAAACTTCCTGGCAGATTAAAACTGTGTGCCCGACCGAGACTCGAACTCGGGACCTTTGCCTTCGCAGGAGAGCTTCTGTAAAGTTTGGAAGGTAGGAGACGAGATACTGGCAGAAGTAAAGCTATCAGTACCGGGCGTGAGTCGTGCTTCGGTAGCTCAGATGGTAGAGCACTTGCCCGCGTAAGGCAAAGGTCCCGAGTTGGAGTCTCGGTCGGGCACACAGTTTTAATCTGCCAGGAAGTTTCATATCAGCGCACACTCCGCTGCAGAGTGAAAATCTCATTCTGGAAACATTTTCGACTGTCCCCGTTGATGTATATCAGCACCTGTCGACAACGTAGGGTCTTGGTTTAATTATCATTTCCTGAGGTAAGATTGTACCATGACCTCCCCTCTGTCACCTCAATTTGCATCTTATGGTTCTCTAATCTCTCTATGGCTTAAGCGAACTCCTTCCAACATCTCTAGCTAGCACAGCACTGCCCTCTATATATGGTTTGTCAAGTATCTGCATATAGTTCCGTAGTATCAGTGCACTTTATCTACGTTTGTAATTCATGTACTACGGTTAAATAATTCTTTGCGTAATTGAAGGCTTCCTTAGGCTGAATATTATGAACCTATATTCTCCTAAAATGTCCATTTTTTCTGTTAAACTTGCTATTGTTTGTTTTTTTTTGGGGGGGGGGTTATGACCTAGCTCCCCAGTCTTATTAAGTCTCCACGTTAATGAAGGACCTCCAGCAAATAAAAGTTTCCGACACCTTAAACGATCATAAACTGAATAGATAATCATAATTAGAATCACGGTGGCAAGTCAATCTTTACCACCTCTGCAAACTGAGGCAAGCTGCTTTTTTTACTGGACCAGCACAGTTCTATGTGTCATGTGTCCAATTTTTACTGTCTTGTACAAGTTTTCATTTGGAGTGTTGGTAGTCGAGATGCTATGGGTTTGTTTATCGATTGTCATTTTTTTATTTAAAGATAAAGCTGTGATGTGCTTGAGACGACGTAATTGAATTTTTTAACTGTGCTTTGGTGGCCAGTATTACTGTATAGCTTAGGCATGCCGCACGTGTTTGCAAATGCTGAGTACGCCGGTATGACATGTGTGTAATGAAAACGCCGCTGCTCGTACAAAATACAGAACGTGAATTCCCAACCGTTTGCTGATAAAGCTACTTTAGTTCATGACGGTACCGATAACATTCTTAATACTCATTGATAGTCTGATGACAGTCCACATATTACTGTGGACACACAGTTTCAAGAGGCTGCTCAGTAAATGTGTGGCGTGGTATGAGGGACATTCAGTTGACTGGGCCTGCTGTGATGCGGGATTGTCTTACGTAGCCCTGTTATCTAGACTTTCCTGAAACTAAATTTCCAGCATTGTCGGAATTGGTTCCTTTGACTGCAACGATGGGTATGTTCTCCCAGCGAGACGGAGCCCTTGCATATTCTAGTCATTAGCTGCCACATCATCTAAACCTGACGTTCTCCAGAAGAATTATTATTGGCGGAAATTTTCACATTTCTTGGCCGACTACGTTCCCGGACGTCACCGCTTAGATTTTTGCCTGTGGGGATTGTTGGAAGGCGAAGACTACAAAGGAAAATTAAACTCATGGGAATAATTTATCGTTCGGATTACGAATAGTGCAGCTCTCTTAAAACAACGCCAAGATAACCTCTGAAAAGCTATTCGTAATGTTCTTAAGAGATTTCGAAGGTGCATTGACGTCTGAGGTAAAATTTATTATAATCAACTTTGCTTAATATCTATTGAGAGCATTTGTTTCTGTTACATTTTTACAGCTGTACGTCTGCAACCAATAAAAATTGGATACATGTCGGGTGGAATGTTTTATTCGAATCAGTCTGTACTATGCCCTACTAAAACATTCACTGTTCCTCCTAAAACATCCAGCCAAGACTTAATCATAATATTTCTTCCTCAAATTAAGAAATTAAGGCCAATGTTTGATACTAGTAGACGTCTCACGGCCAGGAATTCTCTTTTTGACAACGCTAGTCTGCTTTTTATGTCCTCCTTGTTCCGTCCGTCATTGGTTATTATGCTGCCTGGGTAGCAGAATACGTTGACTTTATCTAATTCGTGATCACCAATTTTGATGTTTTGTGTAACTGCAGATTTCTTTATATGTGGTACTTTAGGTGTGTCAGTTGTTTTTCTCTCTGAGTTTAGCCCTCTTCCCACAAGAACGTCACAAACTTTACGACGTAACTGAACCACTGACCGGACTACAGCTTTCAGTGCAGACTAACTGTTTAAAGTCCATGTGTCCACACTTCAACATCTGACCTGCTACCCAGGGGAAAATAAGAATTAATAACGTGCTCTTTCCACTTCTTCTTAGAGGTACTAACCAGCTTAAAAATATGCGACTCATAATAGCTATAATTATTAGTTTGTAAACGACGTAAATACAGATGTAATGTTGTTCAGTGCACTGTCAAATGGTTCAAATGGCTCTGAGCACTATGGGACTTAACATCTGAGGTCATCAGTCCCCTAGAACTTAGAACTACTTAAACCTAACTAACCTAAGGACATCACACATATCCATGCCCGAGGCAGGATTCGAACCTGCGACCGTAGCGGTCGCGCGGTTCCAGTGCACTGTCCTCAGTGACCAATATCTGCTCTTACAGCCGTTACACCCGGTATATTATGTATTATGTATATAGAGTCATTCATGAAGACGTAACACGTTTTTATACCATGAATTGTTCGAAATGATAGCAACCAGAGTGGCATTTTGGAAATTTATGACAAGGTCTTACGGGACAAAACTGCTGAGGTCATTGGTCCCTAAGCTTACACACTACGTAATCGTAAGTTACTTTAGGTTAGACAACACACATACCCATACCCGAGGGAGGACTCGAACCTCCGCCGGGGGGAGCCGCGCGGACCGTGACAAGGCGCCTCAGACCGCTCGGCTACCCCGCACGGGCCAGAGCGGCACATAAAGTTATCTGTTGTTAATGCTCTTACATCTTGCATCAGCCGAGGTATTGAAGTAACTTCAAGTAAACGAGTACGGTGACAGAACGATTGTTAATATCAGCGTAAAATTGTCTTGCACAAGTATCCTAGAAATTTGGTTAAAATTAAGGGTAGGGCATAAGGAATCGACTACTGCATTGTAATTTCCGTATCATGCCATGCTCTGTCAATATATGCTATTTTATGCGGCATACATACTATTCCTGCTGTGACGCGCCAGGTTAACCAAGAGCGCTAATGCGCTGCTTCCTGGACTCGGTTGGGCTCGCCGGCCCCGGATCGAATGCACACTATTCCATGGATTACGCTGCACGCAGACAGCTGGGGTACACTAATTCCGTCCCGGGGGTGGCTGCAGGAAGGGCATCCGGCCACCCCTTAAAAACTTACCTAGCCAAATCATTACCTAACCAGGCCGATCCCGCGAGATAAGGCGCCAGTAAAAGAAGAAGGCATACTATTTCTGCTACGAATTTTCTGAATGGAACTCTATGCTAACTTCTAAGAAACCAGCTGGGGCTCAAGAGCGGTATGTCAGTAGTGTGTATGTGAACAATTTTCGTGGAAAGCTTGATACAACGACGGAGACTGGCGTAACAGCCCACCTTGCGGGTGTTTACACAGCAACAGCCGACTCTAGTCGCTTTTCCTTTCAATTTTAGCACACTTCTCGGAAATGTTTCCAAAATTTGCAATGTCTGCACTTACAAGCATTGTATCACTGTACACGTCTTTTCGGGAGCCTTAGAATGCAATAAAGAGCAGTACACAACTCCACTAATAAAAAAAAAGTGTGCTTTAATAAATCAGGTTACACAGGAGTTACGCCCATTAAACTGCAAATGCGAACCATCATTTGCCAAAAATCTCGTTCCGATAATCTGAACAGCTTACGAAACAAAACACGTGTTACGTGTTGGGCGACTTACCCATATTAGAGCCGGCTGATGTGACCGAGCGGTTCTAGGCGCTTCAGTCCGGAACTGCTGGACCTCTACGGTCGCAGGTTCGAATCCTGCCTCGGGCATGGATGTGTGTGATGTCCTTAGGTTAGTTAGGTTTGAGCAGTTCTAAGTCTAGGGGACTGATGACCTCAGACGTTAAATCCCATAGAGCTAAGAGCCATTTGAACCATTTGGAACCCATATTAGAGAGGCGAGAACGATTGGCTACGCCACAACGTATTCCTTGTCCCTGTCTCCGAGCAGGACGTATCATGCACCAAACCTCTGAGGCACGTGTTGTTCCAGCGTCAGGTAATTTTTGGCCGGCACAGATAATTTCATAACGGGGTGTGTGCACACATGACAATTATGTCAGCCTAGCCGGCCGAAGTGGCCGTGCGGTTAAAGGCGCTGCAGTCTGGAACCGCAAGACCGCTACGGTCGCAGGTTCGAATCCTGCCTCGGGCATGGATGTATGTGATGTCCTTAGGTTAGTTAGGTTTAACTAGTTCTAAGTTCTAGGGGACTAATGACCTCAGCAGTTGAGTCCCATAGCGCTCAGAGCCATTTTTTTATGTCAGCCTTGATCCGTCATCCCACGGGACGAGGCACTTAACGTTCACGTGCTGGCGAATGGGAAATCCACCGCCATGATATACCATGCGGTGGGCATACGACGTGCTGGTTAACATGATTTTGCGCTCTCAGCGTTCTCCAGCGGCAGGTTTCGGCTTTTTTTGTCTCGCAAACCATACAATTTGCTTACGAAATTGTTGCGCGTAAAATTCCTACGTTAACTCTATGAAAACGCAAATTTCGGCCTTTGTCCATGTGCCTGTCATGCTGGTTTGCCTGTGGTATACGTAAACAAAAACTTCATTATCCATGGTCATGTGATAAACCGAGAAGGAAAGACACATACTCAGCCAGTAAGGACATCGGCTTATAACAGTTCACAAAAGTGAAGAACCTGACTCTGCATCTACATTTACCTGTGTGCTCTGCAAACACCGTGATGTGCACGGCAGAGGGTCGTCCCATTGTACCAGTTATTAGGGTTTCTCCCTGTTCCATTCACTTATGGAGCATGGGGAGAATAATTTTCTGAATGCCTTTGTGAGTGCAGTAATTATTCTGACAGGCTGTGCACTTATATTTACATAACATCAAATATTGTAGTATTATTTTTGCTAATTTGATAAGAAAGAAGAACAGCTGTCTGGCAAATGTGAAGGTAAAAAAAAAGAAAAAATGTAATAAAATAAAAAATGGACAAAGAGGACATGAACCTGTTACACACTATTTAATAACGTGGCGCCCAAACCAACTACGCTATCTTCTGGTTTTTATTGTACTGTATAGTATGTTAACCGGGGACGTAAAAACGACGGAGAGGCTCCGTCCCCGCCGAAGCCGCAGTGGTCCACAACCCCACGACGACTACCGCAGTCCACTTCACCCCTCCGCCCCACACTGAACCCAGGGTTATGTTGCGGTTCGGCCCCGGTGAACCTCCCAGGGAACGTCTCACACCAGACGAGTGTAACCCCTATGTTTGCGTGGTACAGTAACGGTGGTGTACGCGTACGTGGAGAACTTGTTTGCGCAGCAATCGCCGACATTGTGTAACTGAGGCGGAATAAGGGTGTAAGAGGTGTATATTTCTATTGTCTATTGTCAAACCACAATTTATGAAAGATGTTTATATTTTACTAATATGATTAAGTAGGAATAATTAATATTTGTCATGTTGGAAATAATTGTTGGCAAGAGAGACCGCAAATTGATATAATTTTTAAAAAAGGCAATAGAGATCGCGTATGGATACATTTTAAGAAAAGAGCGGGAAAGACCACGCATTGATACATTTTGTAATGGTAGCAGGGATTGTCTGCACCAGAAAGCATTATTGGCGGGAGAGACCGCACTTTAGCTTTCGTAGGAAGTCACTAGTAAGCGAGATGTGAAGCGAGTCGCTAGCAGGTCTGAAGCGAGAGGTTGAGAGGAGCGGTGTGCCTGCCAGCCATTAGCTATGATTTACAAGAGATTATAAACGGATGTACAGAGAGATCAGCTAACTATTATCATAAGAGGAACTAATATTATTGAATACATTTTTTGGGAAACTCAAGACTACTGAAGGTATGTTTGCGCATTGCTAGTTGTAAGATTATTGTAAAAAGTAAGTCCCATTTGAACGTTTGTAAAATCATTTCATTCAAAATATAATTAACTTTTGCCAGCAATATTGCATTACTGATTATAATCCATCTCAAAAACCATCAACGTAAAACTTTGCAAAATTTTATTGTTGTCAAGAAAAACTTCAGTCAAATTAATTAAAGAATAACGTCAGCTTTGCCAGTAAAGAATAACGTCAGCTTTGGTAATAAACACAGCCACTTATTATGAAAGCCCACCAGCAGCTAATAAAGTATAGTAAAACAGAGTAAGTATATTCATGTCGCAGTTCGATGTAGCAGTCAATGGCGATCCAGTAACAGTAAAAAAGGTAAGGAACAGTTTTGGGTTATTGCAGGTAACGACTGAGGGCCACGACGACGACACATTCTATGTTTCGTCGAAATAATCAGAAAGTAACTTTTAATAAGCAGCATTTAAATTTGTATGCGAAGATTGAGAAAGAGAATTAATTTCAAAGGGAAGATTTCATTTGTTATTATTAAGGAAGAGGTAGAAATCCTAAGGGAAGGTTTCATAGGTTATTGTAGAAGGGAAGGTTGCGTAACAAAAGAGATATGGAGGAGACGGGAAGGTTTCAAGGGGAACCAGCTCGCATTCGCCGAGGCAGGTGGAAAACCGCCTAAAAACCATCCACAGACTGGCCGGTTTACCGGACCTCGACACAGATCCGCCGGGCGGATTCCTGCCGCGGACCAGACGCTCCTTCCCGCCCGGAAAGCCGTGATCTTCTGGTTACTAACTGGCTTTTAATTATAACAAATTCTACCGAGAGCGATGCGTTTTTGATGAATCTTCAGTATGCCTTCGTAATAAAATGGCGTACCCTCCGTTACACGCCAGCTATAACCCGAAAGTAACGGAATACGAAAATTCTTTATCCAGTAATATGACGTTTCCTTCATTTCATTACAAGTCGTGCCAGTAAAGTCCCGTTTGCGAGAGATCCTCACGAAAAACACAATATGGCGTCTCGCGAGTGCTGCTCGTGGCGTAGAGAGCGTACTTACTTCTTATTGGTTCCGTTTGACACGGCACTTGGGCGAAATATCGCTCAACTTATTTTGTACGTCACGTGAGGAAACTGCTCCTCAACGTGAAATAGGTAGCTAACTCGCGACGGACGCACGCTTTGAGCAGCGCCCCCAGAACGAACGCGACCCTGGAGGCTGGCAGGGCAGACGGCGCGGTGGTGGTGACCGTGGCACCTGCAGGTACGGCGGGCGCTACCTATTCGCGGAGCGGAGCAGGCCGCCCGGCCGCCCCGTTCTATTTCTGCCCGCCTGCGCCGCTGACTAACGCCGCGCGACCGCCAGCCAGGGTCACGCGCTGCCGCTGCAGGCCCGTCACCGCTGCACTCCCGGCTACGGTCTGCCGACACACGAACCACAGCTGCACACACAAAGGGGGCAAAGTGTCGAGGAAATAGTCATCAGGGTTCCACGTCTACACTGCACAGCCTAAAGCCGTCGGCACACGGACCGTGCTGTCGAACGTTAACGTTGAGCGTACCAAGTTCAACGTGCTGCTGAACGCTCAGGAACGACGCGACTTGTGCATACGGTACGTGGGCCCCAACGTGGCATACGCGATCGCAACGCACTCCAGCGGCAGTTTGAGGGGCGCGCGTAAAATTCCCACGTTAGCTCTATTAAAACGCACATTTCCTCCATCGTCCATGAAAAGGAAAGTGCCATGTCCAATCAATAAGGACACAGGCTTATGAAAGTTCCATTACAAACAGTGCGGTACAAATTTGGAATACTTCTCCACATAAGATAAACATTATTTCATCATTCCCTCATTTTAGTAAAACCCCAAGGTCAGTCTTTCTTGATCACTGTTCCTACCCAGTAGCAGAATCTTAGCAACATGTGAATTACGATGCGTAAAAGAAAAAGGAGCAAAATATCTCTATACAAGTAGCGCAAGCTGTCCTTTGGATTAAACCAATCGAACAAAGTCACCCCTCAAAAAAAGTGAAATTATATTTACGTAACATCAAATATTATAGAATATACTTATATTAAACTAATAATAAAGTATCAGAACTAAATAAAAACGCGAATCTTAGGGGAAAAAAAATTGGGAGTGGTCAGACGCGAGCCATCACCCCAACGAAGACTCATTAACCATGCCAATTCCGTACTTAACCCTGCCGATCCTGCGCACAATGCGGGATAAGGCAGTAGCGAAAGAAAGAATAATAACTAAATGTCAAATCAAACACCTTGCAGCCGTCTAATTTTCAAACTGTTATTTTATTGGGCTACTAGTTTCGGCCATATATTACGCCATCTTCACGCCCCCTGACCGATGTGAAGGCAGAGGGTGTTTGAACTCCTCTCCCACTCTGGACAGCAGGTTCTCTGGATGGGTTCTGTCACTCTTAGATACCTATTTGCCACTTTGTTGTTACTGCAGAGCCTTTGTGTTGTTCCCTTTCACCCTTTGGAAAAAAAAGAGTGCTCGGAAGAATTATCGACTAACGCTCGCTGTCTTCATTGGGCTCGAAACTAATGTATGTCTAATTAATAAAGCCGAATTGAGATTGTTACTCGTCTCTGCCTAGATGACTAACTAGATACAAATAATTGAGTATTCAGTTGTTCCACTTCAGATTTATTTCACTTAGTTTCCTTACCGTTTAGGGTGGGTACTACACAAAGTTTTTTGGTCAAACGTTATGTGCTTTATTTCGAATTGACCCAAGTTGCAACCCAATACGATTAATTACACAAAGAAGAAAAGAATATCAAGCTGCCTTTTCTAATAAATAGAATTTTTAAGTTCATCAGTTGTGCGGGGGGGAGGGGCGTATGTTTTTGGATGCTATGGTGCGACGTAGACGCAGTGCTGGCTGAAATCACGTGTTGCAGAAACTGGATATTAAGATACACCCAGAGATGGTCTATCAATGAGGCATTATTTCATTTCCAAAGCTATTGGTACAGTGGGCTTGCCTACGAGTACCTTGAACGGCCGTCTCTCAGAGATATCAGATCATTTCTGGAGTGCATCCTAGGGTTCACACCTGCAGCAGAAGGGAGCGTTGTTGATAGTTTTCTGAATGCATACAAATTACCCATTTCATACGTGATTCTCTAACGGGCACGAAGCGAACCATTATTAGAATTTGAAACAACTGTACCTAAGACTGTTAAAGCAATTATTGAGAAATGGGATAAGCGCAGATACAACATAATTATTAGCTCTTCAGTAAATTAAAGTTTTTTTGTGTTTGGTGGTCTCAAGTTGCGAGCTGACTGTAGGGTTTGGGACTGATACGCGATTCTGTGAAAATTGATGATGCAAACATCTGAGGGAAGATCGCGCACGCCTCTTTCTCGTCCCTGTGCAAACTAAGAGTGACCTGACCCGGTGTACTCTGCAGAGATAAAAATATTACATTAACATTCGTTTGTGATGGGCGACGCAAAACTGTTTACTCAACTGTTTTTATTTTAGCACTCAATAATTCTCATAGCTAATGATGAACTTAGGAAAGTTGGACAGATCACTACAGTAACACGTATAACTTTCCCAAATAATGCTACTGCACAATTAATTATGTGTCTATTAAAGTTCTAACACAATTGAACAGAGCTTAAATTACAGCACTTGTCACAAACACTTAAGATCCACAGCTTTTGGTAAATTCGGTAAACTCGACCACTTATTTGATATAATTGTAAATCGGAAGATGTTCCCACACTGTCGAACAGCACAATTGCGAACTGCTCCAAAATAAATTAAAGTCTTTTACTAACTCAGACTGCCACTCGAGAGTTCATCAACTTCGAGCTGACGCCAAGTCAAACATTGACGTACAAGTCTAATTTGTAAGTACGAGTCGACTTCTTTTTGGGACAACTGAGCTACCAGCTTATCCACTACAGAACAAAATTTCATACTGCTTAAGATGCTGTAGACGCATTCGGCTAAGAGGCCTTTATCAACGTCTCTAATGAAATCCAAATGAACGTACCTAATAACTACGATTTCTGGTTTCTTTCATATGCATCTTCCGTCCCTTCTCCTGTGTATTTTGTGTTCTGCCGTAGGCACAAGCGCCGGAACGAAGACGAAGAACGCAAAACCAGAGATGGTGGCGAAACGACGTCGGCCAATGCACTGATTAGGACCGCGCCACGACAGGAGCGACACCTGCAAGGAGTGAATATAAGCGCCGCTGCTGCCAGCATCGGCCGGACATTTTTGGAAAGAAGGCGCGGGGTATTGGTAGGGCCTGGGAGCGAGTGATACGAGAACAGTTAGTTGTGATCCACAAACCGTGTGTCAAACTTGCAGGAACATTGCCTGTAGCGAAGGACTCTCAATTACATTGCCTGTCGCCCATCGCTTGCGACAAAATGTAGTACGGAAAGTACGCGCACGCGCGTACAGGAACTATCGTTTGGAATCGCAACAATGCAATCCCCGTCCCTGCCTCGACATGCGCGAACCGTGTTCGTTTGTGGATCGGACTATAGTCAGTAGTCGGAGTAGGCGACAAATCCTACTACCGGATAAGTCTCGCCAAACAGCTTTAATAAAAGCTCCATTACAATGTCACAGGAAACCGATACCCGCGACCGCTACGGTCGCAGGTTCGAATCCTGCCTCGGGCATGGATGTGTGTGATGTCCTTAGGTTAGCTAGGTTTAAGTAGTTCTAAGTTCTAGGGGACTGATGACCTCAGAAATTAAGTCCCATAGTGCTCAGAGCCATTTGAACCATTTTTTGAAACCGATAACTCAGTGAACAACTGCGGACAATTTCACGCTACTATTTTCTTCCTATTGCCGATCAAATTCCGGTCAAATGTCACCACACTAGCGTGTGCTGGTGAACTTGTCCCAGGAGCCAAGTTGTCGGCAAGGAACAGATAAGTAAGGTTTTTTTTTGTTATTGCCAAATCACAACTGTCACGTTATTATCGACATACAATTAATACTTGTTTATCATTTCCATGTCAATTAATTCAACAGTGCCAACAGCAACCCAAGAGACAGTTTCATCAATGTCATCGAACAGTTGTAAATATTCGTCATTCGTAGTCGCTAGCGAACCTTTTTGCAGACTTCGATATTAAACCGTGCGCCTTATCTAGTAACTTACGCGCCCTTCAAGAGCGTTCGTAACTAGATTGTGCGGATTACTAAGTAATTTACACATCGCGTTGTACAACCTTAGGGCTCACCGGTGCGAAATACCTGCTAAGCTCCAATGGTCGTTGCGGAAACCATTAATCACGGACGCAACGGGGCGTGCATTAGCTCCCCGACGTATGCAACATTCACATGGAAGACGTCCGAAGTGCTTGGAACGGCGGCATGCGTGTGGGCTATTAGTTGATGGGCTACATACATACCAAATACCTTTATCATTCCTAACCACGCTGTGAAAAGCATTGTCAAAAAAAAAAAACATTGGATATCTGCATAGTTTTCTTACGCCCAAGAGAGGTTCTTTGTAGTTCTTGTACCATTGTTACTTTCAGATGTCACTCCTGTGGTTTAGCACAAATGTGTGTGACCAGTGCTGTTATAAGAAAGCCTGTTCAATACAAGTCGTACAGACAGCAGGAAATACCTAAATGTCCGATACCAGCCGTCAACTTTGACTCGTAATGTCATCAAGACGACGAAAGTGTGATTTCGCCATTAGTCAATAAGGAGACCGTGACGTCACACATTCAAGATACAAGCAGACGAAAACAGCTTCACAATACAAAATATTATCAAATAACGGATACCAGCAGAAATGAAAGTGTTTTGGCCAAGGAGAAACATTCCTACCCTAAAATACGTACCAAAACAAAGTATTACACACAAATCCAATCGCCGGCCGGTGTGTTCCAGGCGCTTCAGTCTGGAACCGCGCGACGGCTACCATTTTGAACAAATCCAGTCAGCTAACGTTACACAAAAACCACAAAAATCTCTCATTAGTATCGCCCGCTACATAGGTTAATTCGTAGTAACAGTAAGTTGCTCATCCACTACGTGATCGTACACAGTGCCTTGCTTATCGAAGAAGACAAGATGCATGACTTTTCCTGCACTTGGCTGAACTTTGGACTTCTGCGTCTTGAACTTTAAAGATGTTTCCATTGGCCACTGTTGTGCTTCGTCTCTGGGCCATAAAGGTGAAACCAGGATTCGTTGCATGTGATAAATTGGTCCAAAAAATCTGGTCTCCTTAAGCCTTCCCTTCTGTTCGTCACTGATCACACAAGGCACCCTCTTTGCTGCAGATTTTCTATACCCAAGAACATTTCGTATAACGTCTTCAGGTGGTGTGTAGGATATATTCATTGTTTCTATAATCTTTGTTTACGACAAACGACTGTCTTCCCGCAACATGACATCAATTGTGTTGACATTGGTTTCAGTCTTCGAAGATGAGGGCCTTCTGGGGCGTGGAACATCCGCAAGGTTATTTTACCCTCCTGAAATCTTTTATACCACTCAAAAACTTGTGCTTTTCCCATGGCTTGCTCTTTGTAGGCTTGCTGAAACTTTTCCATTGTTTGTGATGGAGTTTTATCGAGAGGAACGCAAAATCTAATTGACGCGTGCTACTGCAACTTGAGATCAATGCTGGGTACACTTTCCCTGCTTCCCTCCAACTACATACCGCCAGGCGACTGACCCCTATTACGTGACTCAAGGTCAGACCTCTCCTATACTGCCAAGACCAATCTCAAGCGCGGGAGCATTAAAATCCAGTATAACCCAAATATACTCTTTCTTGTTTGTAAAAACCGGCAGTAGCTGCAGCCGGTATCGCGAAAGTTTATTCGAGAACGAATGTCACAAAACACCGCCTGGTACACTGGATTTCTATTTAGAACACGTTTATACCTCTAGTAAACTCCAGTACAGTTTATCAACAACCAACTTAAAAGGATTATGGCTAATCTGTAACTTCAGCAACTGCACACGTAGAAGGGGTACTCAAATGTTAAATCTTTCGCTTCTTGGATGCTCATAAACACTACAAATGTAACGATTTGTCGATGACTTCCAGTTGTCCTCTGAAAACTACAGTACATGTTTAAGAAATACTTACCAAGTCGGACAACGGGGGAATGCGGGGGAATGCGGTTGCGCACAGTGTATAGGGAGCAGCGTTTCAGCTGGGACGTCTTACCTGTAAGAGAGAGAAGCAGTGCTAATACACATAAAGGGTATACGGTTGTCTATCATTAAAAATGGCGATTACTGTACCATCAGCAATTTCAGCAACAGAACTGAAATGGAGTGTGGTAAAGCAGACAGTACAGCCAACACAGAAAAACATAATGTCACAGTTAAGTTGAATGAATTCTTAAAATCCTTTTCCGGAAATTAGTTGAAACAAGAACCGTCTCACGTAGTTCATAAAAACGAAGTTCGCAGAAGTTAATACACGAATAAGTAAATCTAAGTGAACTTTATCGAACCATACCTTTTGAAGGTTATATTATACTATCACTCTCAAAAACAGGAGTTGTCATACGATTTACATTAGGTTAAATATGAGAAGGTATCTAAACAAAAATACTGCCCTCTTTCTCCATAAGTCCTCCATACAATCTTGGAAGATAACATGGGGAGTGTTTTGATGCAGTTTCCAAATGAAAGTTCATAAGTCGTACTGTGTTTTCTTTGTTTCATTGTGTACTAGCTGTTGTCCAAGAGTATCCTTAGTGTAGAAGACTGTGAAAATGTTGGCCATTTTGTAGAAGGAATGTTCGAATATTTATAGTTTGATCTTCTTTGCTATTACTATCGGTAATGAAGCAAACAGGATCAGATTTTATTCAAAAAATGGTTCAAATGGCTCTGAGCACTATGGCACTTAACTTCTGAGGTCATCAGTCCCCCTAGAACTTAGAACTACTTAAACCTAACTAACCTAAGGACATCACACACATCCATGCCCGTGGCAGGATTCAAACCTGCGACGTAGCAGTCGCGCGGT
Source organism: Schistocerca cancellata (assembly GCF_023864275.1). Taxonomy (NCBI): domain Eukaryota; kingdom Metazoa; phylum Arthropoda; class Insecta; order Orthoptera; family Acrididae; genus Schistocerca; species Schistocerca cancellata. The sequence goes on along the minus strand of NC_064627.1, from coordinate 162,147,562 downwards.
TCCAGACTGTAGCGCCTAGAACCGCTCGGCCACCTCGGCCGGCTCATATTTTATTGATTTAATGTATTTGTGAGAATACTACTTTAATTGTACTTGTTGTTATAGGAAAACTGACATATCTGCTACTAGTACATAAAATGCAGAAATTTATATGTAAGGAAGGGACTGAAGGCCGTAATATTGACCAGTAAATAAGTAAATTAATTAATGTTAGTAAAAATAAAAGGATAATGTCTTTGATATTATTTCACATGTTTATTAGTTTTAATTCAGTACAGAGAGTCGCAACTGAATGAGTCCTCAACTTTTTAAGCACTTCTTTCTGTTAGTGGCGTCACATCGACTTATAGAAAAAAGGACGAGGCACTAATGGTAATGTACAAGCTGAGCAATATCTGTAGCGATTAGCGCGTGAAAATATCAGACCCCAAGAAAACTACAGCTTTCAGAGACAAGTACCTTGCCCAGATTGAAACAGTTGTTAACCACGAGACGCTGCAACAAGTCATACATTTTAACTAATTTGTTTTGTGACATCTCGTATTATTACGATCACAATGTTCAAAATAAAGTTGACGGACTGAACGTGAAATGCACCGGCATCAACAAACATAAAAAATGAAAAAGAAAAACATTTAAAAATTATGAAAAGTTGCCTTCGCGAAATTACTGAACGGAAGTAAGTAGCGGATTGTACCTGTGAAAGAAGGGCATATTGAAAGAGTAGGGATGAAGTTTTCCAGAACTTATGAAGGTCATGCCGGACACACTTAGAAATTTTGACACGGAGGGAAAGATGTGTAGGAAACCTGCATTCCAAGGAAAATAGGGGACGGTAACAGACAATGAATTACATTACATATTAAAGTGAAGAACAAGGAGAAAAAGAAGAGTGTCGATGATTGGAAGAGTTTCTCGGCTGGCTATATTAATGGTCTGCCCATCCGTTCTTTACAATTACTTTTTGATCAATAATCGTGATCGGAGATGACATTCTAACTATGGTTCAGCAGCGCACTCGTACACAGAACACGTGATTTAACACACTGTGAATTATTGTGTCACTACATTCTTTCATATGCATAAAATTAGTTGCTTACCATAGTTTCTAACCAGCCACGAGTAGACCAACTTAACCCTTTGTCTTTAATGGCGTTGTTTAGATTAGTAATTAAAAACTAGCTTAGGAATTAAACTACACGAAACCAATCAAAACTGTGAACACAGAGAAGAAAATTTGTAGTATTCCACTTTGCGTTCCCGTCGATGACAGAGTACCTATAGTATTCACTTACTTCTTAACAGCCAGCACTCTATTACACTCTGTGGGTTCTCTCTCAAAGTAGCAGAATATAAAAAAAGAAAAAGAACTACAGGGGAGAGTGTCGTACTTCCAAAAACTTTTCTGACTTTTGCCAGCCCTAGGAAAGAAGATACGAGGTGCATTCAAGTTCTAAGGCCTCCGATTTTTTTTCTCCGGACTGGAAAGAGATAGAAACATGCGCATTGTTTTAAAATGAGGCCGCGTTCATTGTCAATACGTCCCAGAGATGGCAGCACAGTACGGCAGATGGAATTTTATCGCCAGCGGCGAGAATGAGAACTGTTTTAAATACTTAAAATTGCGACGTTATCCTTACTTGAACAGCGTGCAATCATTCGTTTTCTGAATTTGCGTGGTGTGAAACCAATTAAAATTCATCGACAGTTGAAGGAGACATGTGGTGATGGAGTTATGGATGTGTCTAAAACGCGTTCGTGGGTGCGACAGTTTAATGAAGGCAGAACATCGCGTGACAACAAACCTAAACAACCTCGGGCTCGCACAAGCCGGTCTGACAACACGATCGAGAAAGTGGAGAGAATGTTTTAGGGGACCGCCGAATGACTGTTGAACAGATCGCCTCCAGAGTTGGCATTTCTGTGGGTTCTGTGCACACAATCCTGCATGACGACCTGAAAATGCGGAAAGTGTCATCCAGGTGGGTGCCACGAATGCTGACGGACGACCACATGGCTGCCCGTGTGGCATGTTGCCAAGCAATATTGACGAGCAACGACAGCACGAATGGGACTTTCTTTTCGTCGGTTGTGACAATGGATGAGACGTGGATGCCATTTTTCAATCCAGAAACAAAGCGCCAGTCAGCTCAATGGAAGTACACAGATTCACCGCCACCAAAAAATTTCGGGTAACCGCCAGTGCTGAAAAAATGATGGTGTCCATGTTCTGGGACAGCAAGGGCGTAATCCTTACCCATTGCGTTCCCAAGGGCACTACGGTAACAGGTGCATCCTACGAAAATATTTTGAAGAACAAATTCCTTCCTGCACTGGAACAAAAACGTCCGGGAAGGGCTGCGCGTGTGCTGTTTCACCAAGACAACGCACCCGCACATCGAGCTAACGTTACGCAACAGTTTCTTCGTGATAACAAGTTTGAAGAGATTCCTCATGCTCCCTACTCACCTGACCTGGCTCCTAGTGACTTTTGGCTTTTTCCAACAATGAAAGACACTCTCCGTGGCCGCACATTCACCAGCCGTGCTGCTATTGCCTCAGTGGTTTTCCAGTGGTCAAAACAGACTCCTAAAGAAGCCTTCGCCGCTGCCATGGAATCATGGCGTCAGCGTTGTTAAAAATGTGTACGTCTGCAGGGCGATTACGTCGAGAAGTAACGCCAGTTTCATCGATTTCGGGTGAGTAGTTAAGTAGAAAAAAAATGGGAGGCCTTAGAACTTGAATGCACCTCGTAAATATATTTTCTTACTCAATTTTCAAATTTCAGCATTCGCTTTACGTGTGATGCAGTACTTTTCTGAAATTACAAAAATTGACCCCACACGTAAGATTTTTGTAAATGTTAAAAAATGATCCAAGATACACGGTCATGTACTCTGTAACAAATATTCTACCCAAAATTTAAAAATTTTGCAATCGAGAAAATCTTGTCACTACTGTATTTAGTACTCTGCGTGTTACATTATAACTCTACTACACCACAATAATCATTAAGTAAAATCAAATTAAGAAGAAGTATTATCAAAAACCACTTACAAATCAGAATTTTTTAAAAATAGAAGCTACTGAGAAGTAACACAAATCTCCACTTTCAAGGCATCATAAATTGTTTTAAGACATTAAAAAATCTCAGCTCATTTGCAAATATCACGTGTCCCATGGTAGAAGACTCTGCTCTTCAAAGCAACAGGCAGTCCACGGGCGACGAAATAAGAGTTCGACCGTCCACACGTTAGGTAACTAGTTGTAGAAATTTACAGTGTGTTGCTCACCATAAACATCTGTAGGCAAAGAATCAGTAACAGTCTCCAAACAGTACAATGTATTATACAGCCCTTAAAAATATAGAAGTCGTAATATTTTCAGACGTTGCGCAAACGGCAACCTGGCGAAATCAAACACAGTAGAAAACGATGGGAGCTGCTTATGGCGGTTTCTAATGCGCATTCCTTCTTGTGGTTCTAAAGTCAGTCACTAGGTTGAAACTCGGCCAAGAAAAGTCATGTGTTCCGAGGTACAGTGTCCTCCAGGTGCAGTATTCTCCTCTGCTGTACTGAATAAATGTATGAATGAATTCACTCTCACCACAACAGTTTCATTACTATAAGTAATATAATTACTCCGAACTGTCTCGGAAGAGTCTGCCGTCAGCTACACAACACCGTCCACAGCTCTTTTCTGGTGGCCAACGCTTGAGAAAATAACGTATGTTTCTGCTTATCGGACATACAGTTTAGCACCACGGAACTAATCGTCATAATTTCCATTCGCTAATTAGCCGAAAGCAAGTATTACTTTCGAACTCTGGATCGAATGGGCTCTTCAATTCCGTCGAAAAATACGTGGAAATCAGTAAAAACTCCCTCTTCCAGAAAAAGCTCCTCTTTCAAAAACAACCAGTCAAAACAGAACTAGTGCCAGTATTCCTTTAACGTCAAGAAAAATTTTATGAATTGGAAGCTGGAGGAAGAAAAACTACCTTATAGTAAATATCTGCAGGTACACGGAAGTGTGTGTACTGTGTTGCTTACGTGGGGAACCGGGTCAACTGAGATGTGAGTACTCTGGGCCAGTCACGTGCTGATCCAAGCTTCAGTTTTTTACACAGTCAACCAATCGAATGTAACTGCCGTGACGCCACTTTGAACGTTCCATACAGGCGGATGATGATGATGATGATGATGATAACTATAAAATGTTTTAAGGTAAATAGGATTCATAGAAGCCGGCCGGAGTGGCCGAGCGGTTAAAGGCGCTACAGTCTGGAACCGCACGACCGCTACGGTCGCAGGTTCGAATCCTGCCTCGGGCATGGATGTGTGTGATGTCCTTAGGTTAGTTAGGTTTAAGTAGTTCTAAGTTCTAGGGGACTTATGACCACAGCAGTTGAGTCCCATAGTGCTCAGAGCCATTTTTGGATTCATAGAAAAGTGGCGTTTGGGAAACAATGGTCTGAAAAATTTGAGAATTATATATATTGGGGTTTCAACCGCTTGACCAGAATCCTTACTCATCTAGCACGACGTGGCCTTTTTTTTTTGTTCCGTCGGCTTAAACTTGAGCTCGGAGGACGGAAATCGTCGTCGAAGGAAGGGGCCATCATCTTCGTAAACAACTACGAGTATGAAACTTCGTGGCAGATTAAATCTGTGTGCCGGACCGAGACTCGAACTCGGGACCTTTGCCTTTCGCGGGCAAGTGCTCTACCATCTGAACTACAATCACGACTGACGCCCCGTCCTTACAGCTTTACTTCTGCCATTACCTCGTCTCCTACCTTCCAGACTGTACAGAAGCTCTCCTGGGAGCCTTGCAGAACTAGCACTCCTGAAAGAAAGGATATTGTGGAGACATGGCTTAGCCACAGCCTGGGGGATGTTTCCGGAATGAAATTTTCTCCCTGCAGCAGAGTGTGCGCTGATATGAAACTTCCTGGCAGATTAAAACTGTGTGCCGGACCGAGACTCGAACTCGGGACCTTTGCCTGTCGCGGGCAAATGCAAGGTAGAGCACTTGCCCGCGAAAGACAAAGGTCCCGTGTTCGAGTCTCGGTCCGGCACACAGTTTTAATCTGCCAGGAAGTTTCATATCAGCGCACACTCCGCTGCAGAGTGAAAATCTCATTCTGGAAACTACGAGTATTTTGCAGATAAAGACACTGTTACAAGTATTCGGACGAGCTAAAGATGTGGGAGCACCGCTGGGAGCAGTGTGTAGACTTACAAGGAGATTTTGTGGAAAAATAAAATTTAATTTGAAGAATAAACCTCTTATTTGTTTGTAAGATCGGAAACACTTCAGGCTAACATCGTATGGACTCCCATTACCGAGTCATGTGTGTGCAACGCGACCACGCGGCCTAGACTCTCGCAGTGAGCATTGCTCATAATATTTTGGCCCGCCTATGTTTCACGACGATTATACAGGTTTCTGACTGATTAAGTATTGTGATTATACTGACTGGTGCATCCTGAGGTGTGTCCGCCTACTTATTTGGCAGCTGCGTCTATAGTTCACAGGTTTACCGGTGTCACTTTGGAGCACGCAAGCGTCGGAGATTTAGGGATAAGCGCAGCAGCGGTGGCGTTGGCCGCTGCCGATAACGAGAAAAAACGATGGGGCGCGCGTCCGCGCCAGTAGTAAAGACCTCGCCGCGGACAGGCGGGCTATAAAACACCGGCCCGCAGCCACTGCACTGGCCGCGTTTCTGTCCTTTTTTGTTTTGTTCTGCTGCGCGCCGATACTCTCATTTCAAATTAATGTCGCCAGCGCAGCGGCGGCGTAATTTAAATGGATGTCGCGGCGGCAGCAGCGTCAGCGACTGGACCGGTGGCTGCGGCCGCACAAAACAACGCCAGCGGTTGCTGGGAGACGGCGACCGCCGAACAAGTGCTCCGTCCGTAGCTTCAACTTGCCGATTGTTGCGGTCGCTGGTTTACAATTGTTTTTCGTCGCTGACATATTCCGTAGCTTTTTAAATAAAATCGTGGTACGTGTCAGGTCGCGTCATTATGACAACTGAAAGTTGGCTAAGTTGCTTACATGTATGGCAATGAACATACATCAAACTTTCATGAAGCTACTACACTGATGTGTAAAAATTAAGAACGAAAGTAACTTTCGCATCATGCGTCACTACCAAATAACGGAACTTGGACCATACATACGACATCTGTTCGTCTTCAATCAAATGTATAAAAAAATGTATGGTACTGATGGTTAAACATGAGCACTTTCCATGTACTAGAATTAGTTGTCTTAGTGTGTTAAGGTGGCGTAACTGAGCAAGAGGGTGTTGAAGCTACGACACCTGGCACACCACACACGATCTGACAAGGAACGAGGACGACAGCAAGGAGGGGAGCACACAGCTGACGATGGTGATGGCATGCAGACCACGCCCTGAATCGACGGGGCCGGTGGTCAACTCAGCAGCCAAGGACAGGTGACATCCAGCACCTCTGTGTACAACAAAGAGGTCGGTCCTGGTCTCTGTACACAGTGCGGATCGGGGGCACCAATGAAGAGGTCCAAGAAGGTTTCTATGTTTGTTGCTCGCAGCGTCAGGTGGAGCGACAGCCCAGCTGACCTTTTGTGCCTAATGACACCAACTTTGAGGACCTCACCTAAAAATAGGCTCTCGTCTGATCACGGTCCCTCCCTTGCCCTAAAGCGTCTATAGACGGTTATCGACGTTGCTCTCTTCTCAGCCGTTAGCCATCCCTCAACTTGCTAGTCAGAACTAATGTCACTTCCGTTCCTGCAAGAAACTTGTGCCGTGTGTGTGAGTGTGTCAGCGTGGATTAAAATGAATAACATGCGCCTCAACGAACGTAAAGTACTCGTTTGTTCTGTTTATGAATTATGTTATAAGAAGGTTATGATTTTATAAATGTGTCACTTGTTAAAACGTCATACATTTGTCATGCCACGTCACTTTGTGTTAGAATAAGATTTCATACTTATACCTTGTTACAAATACACAACAGTGGTTGCTCAATACGCAATGATTATTTTCATGTTGGTTGTGTTTTATATATATATATATATATATATATATATATATATATATATATATATATATATATATATATATATATATGAAATGAAGTCCCATGCTTCTTTACAGAGCGTAGGGGAACGATGCGGGAGACCCGCACTGCCTTACTAGGCAAGGTCCTAATGGAGGTGGTTTGCCGTTGCCTTCCTCCGACCGTAATGGGGATAAATGATGATGATGAAGACGACACAACAACACCCAGTCATCTCGAGGCAGGAAATATCCCTGACCCCGCCGGGAATCGAACCCGGGACCCCGTGCTTGGGAAGCGAGAACGCTACCGCGAGACCACGAGGTCGTATATATATATAGCTCTGCGGGTACGTGACAGGTTAAGGAAAGTATATATGCGGAACAGGGACGAATGGGGAATCATTCTACCGGCAGTGCAGGCCGCAATTGGACAAATCCACCGACGTAAGTGGCTTTGAAAGGAGAGGTTGTTACGGCCATGAGTATGGGAATGAGCATCTCGGAAACTGAGTGTTACTGTTGTGAGCATCTATGGGGAGTGGTTGAAGGCCAGTGGAACCTCAGACAGGTGAAAAAGTGGTGGACATCCTTGCCCCTTCACAGAATGTGGAGGTCGGACGCTCGTTCCCTCTGTAAAACGTAACAAGACTACAACGCTGATGTAGGCACAAATGTTTCGGAACTCGCCATTCAACCCACACTGGTAAACACAGGGATCCAACCGACGGTCCCTACGTGTTTCCATGTTGATACGATTGCAGTTGGCACGGGGTCGAGTTTGCACCGCCGATCAGTGGAAGCGTTCAAAAAAAAAATGGCTCTGAGCACTATGGGACTTAACATCTGTGGTCATCAGTCCCCTAGAACTTAGAACTACTTAAACCTAACTAACCTAAGGACATCACACACATCCATGCCCGAGGCAGGATTCGAACCTGCGACCGTAGCAGTCGCGTGGTTCCGGACTGAGCGCCTAGAACCGCTAGACCACGGCGGCCGGCAATGGAAGCGTGTCGCCACGTCGGAAGAATCACGTTCCCCGTTCCATAAGGTAGATAGCTGTGTCTGGATCTGCCGTCATCCAGACGCACGGGTACTCGAAACGTGAACCATACGGTCGCAGCCAATGGGGTAGTGTTGAGCTATGGGAGACATTCACCCTGGCTTTCATAGCACCTGTGGTAGAGCTCGAACCTACCGTGACAGCTGTGGACTATAGCCTAAGTGAACTTTACTTGGGTCCACCTGCATACTTCGATGCTTCTAGTTATCCAGAAGGCTTCTGAGACCGTTCTTCATTAGCGACTAATCAACGTGCGAATCAGTTGTGTGGGGAAATAAAAGTGGAATGATCATATAAAATTAATTGTTGGTAAGGTAGATGCCAGGTTGAGATTCATTGGGAGAGTCCTTAGAAAATGTAGTCCATCAACAAAGGGGGTGGCTTACAAAACACTCGTTCGACCTATACTTGAGTATTGCTCATCAGTGTGGGATCCGTACCAGGTCGAGTTGACAGAGGAGATAGAGAAGATCCGAAGAAGAGCGGCGCGTTTCGTCGGCAGGGTTATTTGGTGTGATAGCGTTACGGATATGTTTAGCAAACTCAAGTGACAGACTCTGCAGGAGAGGCGCTCTGCATCGCGGTGTAGCTTGCTGTCCAGGTTTCGAGAGGGTGCGTTTCTGGATGAGGTATCGAATATATTGCTTCCCCCTATTTATACCTCCAGAGGAGATCACGAATGTAAAATTAGAGAGATTCGAGCGCACACGGAGGCTTTCCGGCAGTCGTTCTTCCCGCGAACCATACGCGACTGGAACAGGAAAGGGAGGTAATGACAAAGTGCCCTCCGCCACACACCGTTGGGTGGCTTGCGGAGTATAAATGTAGATGTAGATGTAGTTGTGCGAGTAGATTCGTGATTTCCTGTCACGAAGGTCACGGTTCTTTGTAACTGACAGCAGGTCAAGTGCAACAGAAATGGTATCTGGCGATCCCCAAGGAAGTGTTATAGAACATCTTCTGTTCTTTATCTAGGTAAATGATTTAGTAGACACTCTCAAGAGCTCTCTTACCTTGTTTGCAAGTGATGCTGTCATTTACCGTCTCGTCAAGTCATCAGATTATCAAAACCACCTGAGAAATGGTCCAGACAATGCATTTGTATGGTGCGAAAGCTGGCAGCTGACTTTTATGGCAGTTGATTATTTAATGAAAAGTGTGAAGTCATCCACGTGAGTAGTAAAAGAAATCCGCTAAATTTCGGTTTCAAGATTAATGACACAAATCTGAAGGCTGTGAATTCAACTAAGTCCTGAGAAATTGCAATTACGAATATCTTAAAATGGAACCATCACAAAGACAATGTCGTCGGGACTGCATTTTATTGGCAAAACAATCAGAATATTCAACAAGTTTACTTAAAGAGACTGCTTACAATACGCTTGTCCTACCTCTTCTGAAGTACTGCTATACGGTGGGGGATGCGCGTCAGATAGGATTGACGCAGGACAGGGAAGAAGTCCAAGAAGGGCAACTCGCTTCCTATCATCGCGAAATACGGGAGAGAGTCTCACGTAGATGGTACATCAATTAGGATAGCAATCATTAAAGCAAAGGCGTTTTTCGTTGCTACAACATCTTTAAATGAAATATAAATTATCAGTTACTCCTCCTAACGCGAAGGTGATTTATGACGCCCAGCTAAACAGGGGGAAGTCAACAGTGAAATAAAATAAGAGGAATCAGAGGTTGCACTGAAAAAAGTTTAACTCTTCATAACTCCACCAGAACAGGCCATGAAAGCCCAACGGTACCGACCGGCCGCCGTGTCATCCTCAGACCACACGCGTCACTGGATGCGGATATGGAGAGGTAAGTGGTCAGTATACCGTTTTCTTGGCCATACGTCAGTTTACGAGACCGGAAATCTACTCCTCAATCAAGCAGCTCCTAGTTTGCCTCACAAAGCGTGAGTGCTCCCCACTTGCCAACAGCGCTCGGCAGACCGGATGGTCACCCATGCAAGTGCTATAGCAACCGGATAGCGCGTAACTTCGGCGATCCGACGGGTACAGGTGTTGTCACTGCGGCAAAACCCTTAAGCGTTCGCCTTTCCCGCGCGCTATACGAGAGTAGAACGGTGGAGAAATACCATTTGGCAGGCACTTAAGTGTGTAATACAGAGCAGTCATGTAAATGTAGATGTAGATGTAGATGTCTTTCCCGATGACGACGGCATCTTCCAGCGGAATAGGTGTTAGTACAACAATCATAACAATCATACTAGATTGACAAAAAGGAGCATGATGGTGAACTCAAGTTGATTTGTTGACCACCAAATTCACCTGATCTGAACCCAAAGGAACACATCGGGAATGCTATCGGGCGCCACCTCCGCTCCTGCACGCCACTGGCCCCTACTTAACGGGAATAACGGCATCTGTGCGTAGACAACTCAAGCCACATAATTCCGTAAACCTACAAAGGCCTCGTTGTATTTCTGCCACACTGCATCGATGCTCTGTCGAGTTCCGGAGATTGACAAACACACCGTAATGCATTTGATCATCAAGTTTTGGCTCGTTAGTGTATGAGACTTTAACAGTGGCCGCGTAAAGTCGTCGGCAAACAGACCATGCTTTTGAGCGCTAACGTTGAGCGTACCGAGTTCAAATTTCTGCTGAACTGTCACAAACGATGCGACTTGTTCGTACGGTACGTGTGCCCGCTCCCACGGCGGTTGTCGGCTGTTTCTGGTTCGTAAAAAACACTGTTTACCAAATGGGCGCACGTAAAATTCCTATGTTACCTCTATTAAAACGCAAATTTCCTCCACTGTACATATGCTGCTCACGTTGTTTTGTCTGTAGTATACGTAAATAAAAACTTCAATAACCATGAACATCTTTTAAGTCAAAAAGTAAAGTACTATGTCCAGTCAATAAGAACATCGGCTTACGAAAGTTCTTACAAACAGGGCGATACAAATTTACAATAGTACTCCAGATAAGATCAAAATTATTTCATCATCCTCACTTTTTAGTTGAAAAATGTTCAAATGTGTGTGAAATCTTATGGGACTTAACTGCTAAGGTCATCAGTCCCTAAGCTTACACACTACTTAACCTAAATTATCCTAAGGTCAAACGCACACACCCATGCCCGAGGGAGGATTCGAACTTCCTCCGGGAGGTTAGGAAAACTCTAAGGTCATACTTACTTGATCACTGCTCCCATTCAGTAGCAGGATCTTTACAACATGTGAATTACAAACTTAAAAAAAAAAAAGGCAAAATATATCACTGCAAAAGGTGCTAGATGTCCTATAGATTAAGCGAATCGAACAAACTCACTCCCCAAAAAGAGCACATTTATATCTATATAACAACGAATATTATAATATATACTTATGTTAAGCTAATAAGCTATCAGAAACTATACAAAACGCGGAGGTTAGGAAAAAGAAAAACTATTTGGATGGACAGAGAGACGCGAACCACCAACACGTAACACTTCATTTAACGGAACTGCGACGCTTCTCATTGCGCTAAATTGATCACGATGCTTCTGGCTATACCTAGCTTCTTACAACATCACGAAAGATTTAATCGTAACTATGTTACTAACTGAAATTTAACGAATTGTACCAAGAATAATGCATTTTTAATGGATCCTTAATGTGCGGCTGCCTTGAAATGTCATACTCTAATAATACACAAGTTACAATAATTCTTTTTATATACTAAGATGGTATCCGTTCTTTCGGACATTGCCGATTCCCGTAAGAGTTCGGGCACTTTTTGTGCATCCGCACAGAAGAAGAAGATGGTCAAGTGGCCGGTGAGGCTTAACTATATATATATACGAAGATGGTATCTGTTCTGTCTGACATGATGCCATCAGAGACCAAGCAGCTCGTTAAAATGTAATTACAATGAAATGACAACCCTTAGCTTCTTACAGGCGTTGACATACGTCAACGGGGACAGATGAAATTGTGTGCCCCGACCGGGACTCGAACCCGGGATCTCCTGTTTACATGGGAGACGCTCTACCCATCTGAGCTACCGAGAACACAGAGGATAGTGCGACTGCAGGGACTTATCTCTTGCACGCCTCCCACGACACCCACATTCTCAACATATTGTCCCGCACTACATTGGTAGTGGCCCCGCCCATTATACTCATTACTCGCGGCGCGTTCGAGTCCCGGCCGGGGCACACATTTTCATTTGCCCCCTTGACGTATGTCAACTCCTGTAAGCAGCTAAGGGTTGTCATTTCATTGTAATTACATTGTAACGAGCTGCTTGGTCACTGATGGTATCTGTTCTTTCGGACATCTCCGAAAGAACAGATACCATCTTAGTATATATATAGTTAAGCCTTAAGCCTCACCGGCCACTTGACCATCTTCTTCTACTGTGCAGATGCACAAAAACTGCCCGAACTCTTACGGGAATCGGCAACGTGCCACGAGCGTTTGCCATGTAAGTAGGAGATCCCGGGTTAGAGTCCCAGTCGGGACACATATTTTCATCTGTCCCCGTTGACGTATGTCAACGCCTGTAAGCAGCTAAGGGTTGTCATTTCATTGTAATAATTCTTTTACCATGAATATGCCATTTCTTGTCATTTTATTACAATGAATTATACAATTACAATGAATTATACAATTAGCGACAGTTTTACAAGATATCCTCAGTTTGCCACTATATACATGTGGGCTTCAACTGAATGCTAATATGGCGCCTCACAACTTTGTAGTGAAGGGAGATGGCGTGAATGTGACGTAGATGGCGTTGTGCCGTCTCATTGGACAACGTTCAAACGCACGTTCAGAATATCTGACATGCTAGATATTGTTGAACACGTTCGGAACGACTCCCCAACGTGCTATTCCATGCTATGACGTGGGGAACACGACACCTCAACGTTCGGATACACGGTCCGTGTGCCGAAGGCTTAAAGCAGGCCCGTGACCTGGAAATCGCGTCCCGCAGCCGGCTTATCTGCGGCGGCTGGCGCGCCAGCAGACGGCCGGTAGGTGGGCGTCCGCTCCGTTTGCCGCAGACTGCGCCAGTAGCGGCCGGAATGCCGCCCAGGCGGGGGCGGCGGTATGGCCCGCAAAGTGCCACCCCAGCAGACAGCAGACAATCTCCATTGTGTGCGGCTGCTGTATCGCGCTCGCTGCTGTGATTTACGGCCTGCCCTCCCCACCCCCGACATGAGGTGGGGGCGGGGGCGGAGTGGCAGACAGCCGGCAGCCGTGTCATCGCGCCCGCCTCGCCGGCGGCCGTAACGATCCGATCCGCCCCTTGCACAGAGTGAGCAGTGTATAGTGTGTGCGGGGCTCCCCGCAGGTGGGCCTAGCACGAGGAAGCCCGCACCGTGCCCGCTCTTTCCCGCCTCATTGTCTTTCAGAACAGTACGCTGCAAATTCACAAGTAAACAGTGTAGCCGAGTGCGTCTACTGGTGTGCAAGATGTGAATGCGAGTTTTTAGTAGAAGAATGCGCGTGTGCGACCAAGATCACAACACACACGAGGGAGAACCCACAGTTCCACGTCAGCCCCATGCCGCCACAACGTCCAGTTACGCCTTCGCGACGGTGACCAGGAGATGCGCTTCGCAGGCAGACGGATGACACACGATTGTAGCGTAATATAGTGCCGTAAACAGTCTCTATACGTTTCCGAAGTTGTTACCAAACACAGGAGAATAAAATTAAAACTAAAAGAACGGTACAGCAGACACAGGACGGCAAAGTGCCCCAACGCCGTTGCACAACATATACAAATTTATAGAACTTAGATATTTTCAACATCTCGTGGCCCTATTAGCAACTGTATAAATATCAATTTTAATTTCAATAATGAACAGCCTCAGTTGCACCGTTTATCTAGAGTTTACCTAGGTTTCAGTCGGGATAACCCAATCTTCTTCAGAATAACAGTATCTATCGTTTGTCCATAGTGGACATCGTCAAGCTAAAACTACAAATCCATAAATTATCAGCCGGCCGTGCTGTGGGTTCGGCATGTTGATGCATGGTTGTACTGACCTCCAGATCTCTGCGCGGATCAACATTGTTATGACATTGTTCTCCTTTTCCAGACGGCCTATGTGTCCGAGCGGTTCTAGGCGCTTCAATCTGGAACCGCTACGTTTGCAGGTTCGAATCCTGCCTCGGGCATGGATGTGTGTGATGTCCTTAGGCTGGTTAGTTCTAAGTTCTAGAGGACTGATGACCTCAGCTGTTAAGTCCCATAGTGCTCAGAGCCAGCCATAAGTTATCGTCAGACTGAGTTCCAGTACAGCACTCATGGCTGCCGCATCGAGGTCGCGAAGTGGGACCGAGGCAGTGCCAGATAAGTTTTATAGTCTGACGATAATTTATGGATTTGTAGTTTTAGCTTGACGATGTCCGCTATGGACAAACGATAGATACTGTTATTCTGAAGAAGGTTGAGTTATCCCGACTAAAACCTAGGTAATTTCTAGGTAAACGGTGCAACTGAGGCTGTTCATTATGAAAAATAAAATTTATAGAACTCTCTGCTCGTAGCCTTCTCACATCTCACAGGACCAGTCACGTTAATGTGACCACCGCCTATGTTCGACGACGAATAACCCACTCACAGATGGCAGGTGGCAGCACTAGCAGTGGAGGGTATCTGAACGTTTGGGGGGGAGTTATTTATCTGACGTCCAAAAAACACATCATCAGTGGTTTCCGGGCCAAGAGTGGAAGCATTTTCGAAACTATTTTGTAAACTATTCGGTGTCGCCGTGGTTAAAGTATACCGTGCATGGCAAACTCATGCTATCCAAAACCGGCGCCGAGGCAACAGTGGTGCACTACAGGTCGTAGATGGCAATAGTGAACGAGGGCTGCGGAGACGTTGAAACGTCCCTTAATGAATTACTGTGATGATAAACCTCTTACGTTATTTGGTTTTCAAACAGCTGAGCAAAACTGAACGTACTCAGACATTACGCTCTTTACTTATTCTGATCAGCACTAAACTGACACACAATATTTTTAGCGCAACGCAATCTGACTTTCAATAATCCCTACAAATAATGGCCCTGACTAACATTAACCTATACCTTTTACAAATCACTTACCTCACAAAAATCTTTGTTACTCGAACTACTGTAATACAGCGAGCGACACTACTGCCAGCTAAATAAGAGATTCTAACTACTGAAGGCACTAACTAATGATAGGCATAGTTAGGAAATGAAAGATTTTGATAGAGAACAAGCCAATGTATTTACCTTAATAGTGTTCAGAGCGGATGATCTGGACAGAGACAGTAAATTTGTAAGACTGGATGTCATGAACTTATATATATATATATATATATATATATATATATATATATATATATATATATATATATATATATATATAAGTTCATGAGATCCAGTCTTACAAATTTATTGTCTCTGTCCAGATCATCCGCTCTCAAAACTCCGCCATCTCACTCCCCACATCCACCACTGTTGGTGGTTCATCTCCAACTGCGCAACGCTAAGCGCTGTTAACAGCCAGCTGCCCAACACTACAATAGCGACTATTTCAACAATGCCCACCAGCCACAGACTGCACACAGCACAGACAGTGATTTTCATACAGAGCGCTACGTGGCGGTGGCGTTACCAATATAAGAACCAGAACAGCCTACTTACAACGTGTACGAGCGAAGAGACGTGCAACTGTTGAGCAACTGACCCCCCAGATGAATGAAGGCGCTGCCGACGATGTCTCCTCAATGAGCGTTCAGCAAATATTGCTGCATATTGGCATCGCAGCAGGTGCATAGTTCATGCATCCCTGTTAACTGATGTTCTTCGACGAGGAGGACTGGAGTTTGCACGCCAATACCGCAACTGTACTTCCACTGAGAGACGACAGGTAGCTTTTTCAGATGACAAATGGCCGCATGCGTGCACTGCGTCTGAAAGCGAACACCCTGCAGCAGTCGTCGGAAGGGTCCTGGCCAGAGGAGGGAGCATTAGTGCGGGGCAGGCTGCATTGAGACACGGCATTGTGGCATTCCCTGGACGGTCTCGTTACTCTGGAAAGTGTCTGCATCTACCCTTGGGATCATTTCTATCTCTATATGTAGTATGTATTTCCTCGGCAATATGACATCTACCAGGAGGACAATCTAAAGTGTCACACAGTTCGCAGTGTTCGAAGCGCATCAGGCTGAGTTTACTGCAATTCCATGGCCACCACACTTCCCGGATTTAAGCCCACTCGAGACTCTGTGGAACCACTTCGATCGGGTTGTTCGAGCAGTGGAACTTGAGCCGCTAAACAAGGCGCAGCTGCCCAGGACATCGCGGTCGGGGTGACTTCGAGAACCTCATTGGCTCTCAACCTGCACAATTCGCAAATATTGCAACCGATACGTAATACAGTTACTAACACACAGAAGAGCCAAAGAAACTGGTACACCTGCCTGATATCGTATAGGGCCGCCGCGAGCACGCAGAGGTGCCGCAACACGACGTAGCATGGACTCGATTAATGTCTGAAGTAGTGCTGCAATGAACTGACACCATGAATCCAGCAGGGCTGTACATAAATCCGTAACAGTACGAGGAGGCGGAGATCAGCACGTTGCAAGACATCTGTGTTTGGTGGCCAGCGGAAGTGTTTAAACTCAGAAGAGTGTTCCTGGAGCCACTCTGCAGCAATTCTGGAGGTGTGGGATGTCGCGTTGTCCTCCTGGAATTCCCGAACTCCGTCGGAACACACAATGGACATGAATGGATGCAAGTCATCATACAGGATGCTTACGTACATGTCACCTGTCATAGTCGTATCTAGAAGTATCATGGGTCCCATATCACTCCAACTGCACACTCCCCACACCATTACAGAGCCTCCACCAGCTTGAACAGTCCCCTGCTGACATGAAGGGTCCATGGATTCACGAGGTTGTCTACAGACCAGTACATGTCCATCCTCTCGATACAATTCTGAGTTACTGTTACTGTTAATAATTAGACCCCAGTGCCTACGAACTTTAATTTGTACCCTAAAGCACTGAAGATGAACATTAAGTGATCGAAAATCGATTTTGTTGTTAATAAATCATCAAAATTGCGGCCAACGCTGACCTTCCTTCTAATTTTACTTATCATATGGTCGTTGCACACACAGCACTCTACGGAGTCGCCAATTAATTTGAAACGAGTCTCGTCCGACCAGGCAACAGCTTTCGAGTCATCAACAGCCCAATGTCGGCGCTCACAGTCCCAGGCGAGGCGTAACGCTTTGGGTCGTGCAGTGATCAAGGTTACAAGAGTGCGCCTTCAGCTCCGAAAGCCCACATAGATGATGTTTCGTTGACACTTGTAGCAGTTCAGCATTGAAATCTGTAGCAATTTGTAGAAGGGTTGCAGTTACTGTCACGTTGAACGATTCTGTTCAGTCGTGGTCCCTTTCTTGCACGATCTTTTTCCGGCCGTAGCGATGTCGGTGATTTGATGTTTTATCAGATTCCTGATATTCAGATATTCACAATTCAGTCGCGAAATGATCGTACGGGAAAATCCCCACATCATCGCTACCTCGGTCATGCTGTGTCTCATCGCTCGTGCGCCGACTATAACACCACGTTCACACTTACTTAAATCTTGATAACCTGCCATTGCAGCAGCGGTAACCGCTCTCAACAACTGCGCGAGGCACTTTTTGTCTTATACGCGGTGTTCAAAAAGTCTCTCCACAGTGCCGTTTGATTGTTAGCCGCTCGTACCGTATGCCGTAGTGAATATACCGAAATGAAAGTCAGTTCAAATGGTTCAAATGGCTCTGAGCACTATGGGGCTTAACTTATGAGGTCATCAGTCCCCTAGAACTTAGAACTACTTAAACCTAACTAACCTAAGGACATCACACACATCCATGCCCGAGGCAGGATTCGAACCTGCGACCGTAGCAGTTACGCGGTTCCAGACTGTAGCGCCTATAACCGCTCGGCAAAGTCAGTGAAATACAAGTTATTAATGTATTGAATATTCATTTTTACTTACAAATTTTCACATTAAATGTTGAAAGTGTCCCCCCTGTTGATGAATACATAATTCATTTCGTCTAATCATGTTTCCAAACACAAGCTGTAACATTTCTTCTGTAACAGAAGCAGTGAAAGTGGACATTGCAGTTTTCAATTCATCGATGGATTTTGGACGGTTTTTAT
Source organism: Schistocerca cancellata (assembly GCF_023864275.1). Lineage (NCBI taxonomy): Eukaryota > Metazoa > Arthropoda > Insecta > Orthoptera > Acrididae > Schistocerca > Schistocerca cancellata. Next base: position 162,129,279 of record NC_064627.1, on the reverse strand, counting down.
AAACAGTTGCTTTCGCTGCGCCCCAGAAGAAAAAGCCAGGTCATGTTAGGTCAGGCGATCGTGGAGACCAAAGTCCCTGTGAAATTATGCGATCACCAAAAACATCAGCAAGCAGTGACATTGAAGCGCGAGCTGCATGCGCGGTTGCACCATATTGTTGAAAATAACCGTTCAGTATTTCATTTAACACAAGTTCTCGTATGAATGAGTACAGAATATAACTGCAGTATCGTTGTGCGTTTATTGTTTCGCTGAACAACCCAGGCAGGCGAACGATCAATCATACGGCACTGCGGAGAGACTTTTTGAACATCCCGTATAGGCGTTGCTGACCGCAGCGGCGTAGTCTGCTGTTAACTGTTAAGATATGTTTCTGGCGCTTGAGAGAGAGAGAGAGAGAGTAAACTTCTTTTTACCGTTACTTAATTATTATCATTATATTGATATTCTGGGACAGAACACCGTAATCAACAGAAACATCTAACAACTACAAAAATATTAGAAATATGGCCTATTATATAAACAGAACAGGTTTAAAGCAAGGTATAAAATAAATAAATGCCCAACTGGTACCACAAGCACGTACCTGTACGTTTTAGTGCCAAGTAGCTCGAGTCTGGCAGTGCAAATACTACGTGGTTTCATTAAGACTCAGTTTTGTGGAGCGAGCTCAGACAAAGAATAAGAGTTGACAAATGACAATGATGTTAATGGATACTTGTTGTTGCATTGTTCACAGAAATACATGAAACTAAACGCATTTCACACACGTTCCTCGTCACATACGTCCACATGAAAAGTTCCAGCCGGCCGTGGTGGCCGTGCGGTTCTAGGCGCTTCAGTTCGGAACCGCGTGACTCCTACGGTCGCAGTTTCGAATCCTGCCTCGGGCATGGATGTGTGTGATGTCCTTAGGTTAGTTAGGTTTAAGTAGTTCCAAGTTCTACGGGACTGATGACCTCAGATGTTAAGTCCCATAGTGCTCAGAGCCATTTGAACCATTGGAAAAGTTCCACTTCCTGCTCTGCTGCCCGTCTACGCACGCCCTCCCTCTCCACAATGACATATATATATAATATAAACAGTGAACTGTGCAAGCTCAAGATGCGCAATATCGAGGAAAGATGAACAGCCCTAGCGTCGTGGTTTTCTGGTCACGGTGTTGGACTGCGAAAGAAGAGAGAGGTGTTCAAATTTTCCTCGTGCTCCACTTTTTTTCATAAAATTATGAACTATCCGTCTGTCAATACTTGTCTCTTTACTGTATACAAATTAGTGGCTGCGTCGTGTTGTAACATCCGTTTGTAACAGCGAGGTGTAGGGATGGGGCCTCCATGTGTACACAGATACTATATGTTCTACACAATTACCACATGTTATGACTCTTGCGTACTATTCTGCAAGCTGTGACACTTCAATTCCTTTGTTGCAACACAATTCACAACCGTTTATTTCTCCTTTTCATGACTGTGAGAAGACTATGCGGCATGTCACCTGCTCTCACTATTCATCAGATTTACTTGCGATGGTAATACACTACTGGCCATTAAAATTGCTACACCACGAAGATGACGTGCTACAGAGGCGAAATTTAACCGACAGGAAGAAGATGCTGTGATATGCAAATGATTAGCTTTTCAGCGCATTCACACAAGGTTGCCGCCGGTGGTGACACCTACAACGTGCTCAACATGAGGAAAGTTTCCAACCAATGTCTCATATACAAACAGCAGTTGACCGGCGTTGCCTGGTGAAACATTGTTGTGATGCCTCATGTAACGAGGGGAAATGCGTACCATCACGTTTCCGACTTTGATAAAGGTCGGATTGTAGCCTATCGCGATTGCGGTTTATCGTATCGCGACATTGCTGCTCGTGTTGGTCGAGATAAATGACTGTTAGCAGAATGTGGAATCGGTGGGTTCAGGAGGGTAATACGGAACGCCGTGCTGGATCCCAACGGCCTCATATCACTAGCAGTCGAGATGACAGGCATCTTATCCGCATGGCTGTAACGGATCGTGCAGCCACGTCTCGATCACTGAGTCAACAGATGGGGACGTTCGCAAGACAACAACCATGTGCACTAACAGTTCGACGACGTTTTCAGCAGAGTGGACTATCAGCTCGGAGACCATGGCTGCGGTTACCCTTGACGCTGCATCACAGACAGGAGCACCTGCGATGGTGTACTCAACGACGATCCTGGGTGCACGAATGGCAAAACGTCATTTTTTTCGGATGAATCCAGGTTCTGTTTACAGCATTATGATGGTTTCATCCGTGTTTTGCGACATCGCCGCGAACGCACATTGGAAGCGTGTGTTCGTCATCGCAATACTGGCGTATCATCCGGCGTGTTGGTATGGGGTTCAAAAATGGTTCAAATGGCTCTGCGCTCTTTGGGACTTAACTTCTAAGGTCATCAGTCCCCTAGAACTTAGAACTACTTAAACCTAACTAACCTAAGGACATCACACACATCCATGCCCGAGGCAGTATTCGAAACTGCGACCGTAGCGGCCACGCGGTTTCAGACTGTAGCGCCTTTAACCGCTTGGCCACCACAGCCGGCTTGGTATGGGGTGCCATTGGTTACACGTCTCGGTCAGTTCTTGTTCGCATTGACGGCACTTTGAACAGTGGACGTTACATTTCAGATGTGTTACGACCCGTAGCTCTACCCTCCATTCGATCCCTGCGAAACCCTACACTTCAGCAGGTTAATGCACGGCCGCATGTTGCTGGTCCTGTACGGGCCTTTCTGGATACAGAAAATGTTCGACTGCTGCCCTGGCCAGCACATTTTCCAGATCTATCACCAATTGAAAACCTCTGGTCAATGATGGCCGAGCAACTGGCTCGTACAATACGCCAGTGACTGCTCTTGATGAACTGCGGTATCGTGTTGAAGCTGCATGGGCAGCTGTACCTGTACACGCCATCCAAGACATGTTTGACTCAATGCCCAGGCGTATCAAGGCCGTTATTACGGCGAGAGATGGTTGTTCTGGGTACTGATTTCTCAGGATCTATGCAACCAAATTGCATGAAAATGTAATCACACGTCAGTTCTAGTATAATATATTTGTCCAATGAATACCCGTTTATCATGTGCATTTCTTCTTGGTGTAGCAATTATAATGGCCAGTAGTGTAGATTCAACGCGTGAAGTATTAGCTGAAAATGCAAGCAACGAAAGGTCGACGAAATGCCTGGTTAGGGAATCAAGTGAAAATATTGAGAATGCAAAAATAAAAAATAAAAAAATAAAAGAGAAAGTATAAAGGGAGAAGGAACGAAAACTCTCAAGTAGTGGAGAAGAGGATGATGATGATCGTTTTGTTTAGTGTATAATGAACAATTTTTTTAAGAATGGTGGTGAGGAAAAATGGATATAGTGTATCGAAGGTAAGAAGCTGGTGGCGTTTTCTCTAACGACTTTGGCTAGATGTCTCTATGTGTGAAACTTCACTGAGGAAGTGGCCACCGTAACTACGGTGTGTGTACGCGGCGAGGGGTGGCGGCGGGTGTGTGTACGCGGCGAGGGGTGGCGGCCGGTGCTGTGATCCAGCGCTACCGCAGCCGCGGCCAGTGCACTGACACACACACACACACATACGTCCCTCCTGACAAGGCACGTAACGAGACTCCCACGCGAGGCGTCGGCGGTGCTAGCTGTCCAATAAGGAGCAGCCGGCGGGACAAAGGTGCAGCGGCGCGCCTCCCTAACGGCAGCCGGGCTTACGAGGCGTCGCCCACGGCGGCACGGCACGAGCACAAAGAGCTTGTCACAGGGAGCTGACACAGCCGTCGGCCGCGCTTTTGCTCAGCACCTCCCCCATTCTCTGGACAAACGTACATCGCGGCTGAAACGGCGATGCGGATATTTGTCACGGTGACAGGACCAGCGAGACAGTTACACACACACACACACACACACACACACACAGACTGGGACACTGAGGGGGACGGTGCGGTCGTAGGAGGGAAAATCCCGTAACCCAAAAAGTTGTCACTCTCATTATGGGAAGAAGTAGTTACTGCCGGCAGAGATTGACACTGTGGTTGTGTTGAGTTCCACAATTGATTTTTCCGTCTAGTGGATCTTGCAAATTGGACAGGTCACCGTGTCCAGTACAACCTGCTTCCAGTCGGATTATCGAAACTTTGACTCTGCAGGTTCTTTGTGCCACGCGGCCGTTGAGAGGGGACGGGCCAGGAAGCCTGGAGACACCGTGCCGAACGGAAGTGTGTCTCCGTCAGGAAATCACTACAGCCGGAACATATGTATGACTTTTAAAGTACTATGGAGTAGCACCTTGTACATTAAGGAATAAAATACACTACAGGCCATTAAAATTGCTACACACGAAGATGACGTGCTACAGACGCGAAATTTTAACCGACCGGAACAAGATGCTGTGACATGCAAATGATGAGCTTTTCAGAGCATTCACACAAGGTTGGCACCGGTGGCGCCACCTACAACGTGCTGACGTGAGGAAAGTTTCCAAACGATTTCTCATACACAAACAGCAGTTCACGGGCGTTGCCTGGTGAAACGTTGTTGTGATGCCTCGTGTAAGGAGGAGAAATGCGTACCATCACGTTTCCGACTTTGATAAAGGTCGGACTGTAGCCTATCGCGATTGCGGTTTATCGTATCGCGACATTGCTGCTCGCATTGGTCGAAATCGAATGGCTGTTAGCAGAATATGGAATCTGTGAGTTCAGGAGGGTAATACGGAACGCCGTGCTGGATCCCAACAACCTCGTATCATTAGCAGTCGAGATGACAGGCATCTTATCCGCATGGCTGTAACGGATCGTGCAGCCACGTCTCGATCCCTGAGTCAACAGGTGGGGACGTATGCAAGACAATAACCATTTGTACGAACAGTTCGCAGCAGCTATCAACTCGGAGACCATGGCTGCGGTTACCCTTGACGCTGCATCACAAACAGGAGTGCCTGTGATGGTGTACTCAACGACGAACCTGGGTGCACGAATCGCAAAACGTCATCTTTTTGGGTGAATCCAGGTTCTGTTTAAAGCGTCATGACGGTCACATCCGTCTTTGGCGACATCGCGGTGAACGAACATTGGAAGCGTGTATTCGTCATCGTCATACTGGCGTATCACCCGGCATGATGGTGTGGAGTGCCATTGGTTACACTTCTCGGTCACCTCTTGTTCCCATTGACGGCACTTTGAACAGTGGACGTTACATTTCAGATGTGTTACGACCCGTGTCTCTACCCTTCATTCGATCCCTGCGAAACCCTACATTTCAGCAGGATAATGCCTGACCGCATGTTGAAGATCCTGTACGGGCCTTTCTGGATACAGAAAATGTTCGACTGCTGCCCTGGCCAGCACATTCTCCAGATCTCTCACCAATTGAAAACGTCTGGTCAATGGTGTCCGAGCAACTGGCTGGTCACAATACGCCAGTCACTACTCTTGATGAACTGTGGTATCGTGTTGAAGCTGCATGGGCAGCTGTACGTGTACACGCCATCCAACCTCTGTTTGACTAAATGCCCAGGCGTATCAAGGCCGTTATTACGGCCAGAGGTGGATGTTCTGGGTACTGATTTCTCAGGATCTATGCACTCAAATTGCGTGAAAACGTAATCACATGTCAGTTCTAGTATAGTATATTTGTCCAATGAATACCTGTTTATTATCTGCATTTCTTCTTGGTGTAGCAATTTTAATGGCCAGTAGTGTATTTTTACTTAACGACTTGTATTCCGTCTATTCATTGTGAAGAGGAACAAAACACCATCCCAAAAAGCCTTGAAGGCCCAACGGAGCCGAGCGTATCATCCTTTGCCCTTAGGCGCTACCAGATGCGGATACGGAGGGTCACGTAGTCAGCACACCGCTCACCCTGCCGTTTTCGGTTTTCGTGACCTTTGCCCTCACTTCTCAGTCAAGTAGCTCTTTAGTTTGCCTCACAAGGTCTGTGCGCACCCCCCTTGCCAACAGCACTCGGCAGACCCGGACAGTGGCCCAACTGAGAGCGTGGCAAGCCCTACAGCGCTTAACTTCGGTGATCCGACAGGAACCGGTGTTACACTACGGCGGCAAGGCCATTCGCGTATGAGAACTACACACTTGAAACTTAAATATACTAATGAGTGACCAGAGGCTTGCAAGTGAACCGCGTACAGATGCGTTGTCGGGGAAATGCTTCCCACTCCCCAGGCCAGTGAATGCGAGCACGTAGTCGCTGAAAGCCATCCTTGTCTGACGTAATACCCCCCCCCCCCCGCCCCGGCCTCCACCCCCTCCCCCCAACCCGGCCACCCACCTCCCTCCCAAACACCAACAGAGCCTGTTTTTGTTTTAACTTACAACTAAATATACAGAAAAATACACGTCGTCTGAAAAAAATGTTCGAGATGAAAAGTTAATACACTCCCGGAAATAAAATACATCAGGAAATAATTAAGACAGAGTAATGAAAATTCGGAAATGCATTTGTCTATATAGCAAATTTAAGTAATTAACGTTGCAGCTTCACAGGTTAATGTAACCACGAGAAAAGCCGCTGCAGATGTGAAGCGGTGGTACATTAACAGCTAATATAATCGCCAGACTGATGAAAGCATGCAAACATACATGCATTGCTTCATTCGGGACGGCCGCGGTGGCCGAACGGTTCTACGCCCTTCAGTCCGGAACCGCACTACTGCAACGGTCGCAGGTTCGAATCCTGCCTCGAGCGTGGATGTGTGTGATGCCCTTAGGTTAGTTACGTTCAAGTACTTCTAAGTTCTAGGAGACTCATGACCTCAGATGTTTAAGTCCCATAGTGCTCAGAGCCACTGCTTGATGCAATAATTTACCAACAGCCGTATGTATTGTAGATATTTATTTTATGAACTTCTTATATGCTTCCAGTTTCGGCACATTGATGGCATCTTCAGGTCCCACACGTCATAGTCGTAAATTCGCTATACACGGAAGGAGCCATATAACTGGGTGAGTGAATCAAATCGCTATGCAACAGCGATATGCCAAATTTGCACCTGTTGGCCAAAATTGGAACTAATTGTTTTCCGGCTTAAATCTGTTACACATTAATGCATTAGAATATCTACCAATTTGTGGTGCCAAACGATAATTACAACCTTCACTGGACACCCATGAGCGGCCGCAACTTAATTACAACCACCCGGAACTACACAACATATTAGTTACGAGGCTGAAGCGAAACAATGCACATCTACAGGAACTTTAATACAATTCGCTAGTTCTTCAGGATCTGCAACGAGGAACTGCAAGTTTCTGGGGCTACTGGACCTGGTTTATTGTTACATGCACGTCTGCACGTTATGATACGACGAAATCGTTGTATCCGTGTTTCAGCCGTTGGAGGTCAATGAATTTCTTGTTGCACAGGGGAAGAAGAAACGAAAAATTGACAGTTCGCAATCGCCGATAGACACCTGTCACTGCATCAGACCAGATTGTGGTTGGTTGCCTGCAACCGATGCCGCTTGTCTCTACCGACCTACTAAGAGGCTCCTCGACCTCCGGGAATGATCATATTTCTAACACGCGAGCAGTTCATCGAACCCAGTGTATTCTGAGGCGGAGGCAGCTTTCGAAACCGAATCGCGTCCTCTCACGTCCTTTGGGAAGCCACAAGAGTTGAAGCTGGGGAGCTAGCGTCTCGAAAAGGCCAGGGGCAAACTCCGACGGAAGTGTCAACTGCCGACGAGGCCGAGCAGAGACGAACAGCCTCTAATTGCCGATGTCTCTCCGTGTTTGCTCTGCTGGAATTGGATCAATAAGCTGCAATTGGAGTTCATAATCTCGGTGACGCTACGGCAAAACAGGGACGATACTGCGATGTGACCTACAAACATGACATCTCTGTCGGGTAAAGCTGTAATTACTCTTACTTGCTGATATTCGTCACTGGGTATCGTCATGGGACGATGAGCGCTGTAAACTGCATGATTACAATTTTTTGCTTATGTTCATTTCCTTCTACTTTTCATTCCTCCTGAGATGTCAGTACTTCTTCTCAAGTTCAAATTTTCCTTGTAATTTACTTCGTGACTTGTATTATTAAAAATGTACGGTGGTCTTCGTATATTTAAGACGGTGAAACACGAAAGGAAGTTTAACGTAAGGCATCATATGCTGAAAAGAACTTTTACCTTCAAAATTTAACTGATTGTGGTCACAAAGGGAATACTAACAACCAAAGTCTACCTCACCATCTCAGTTACAATGGCAAACCATTCTTAAAAGTCATGAGCCGGAACATAAGGATTTGTCAGTCACAAGCACCTGTGAACCTCGGTGACAATTTTGATGATTTTTTCAGAGGAGAAAAATAAATATTTACTATCCCGTGGGCGACGTGGTCATTAGAAATTTAATACACGTACAATCAGCGAAGAGCAGCATCTGATTCACACAGAGAAAGATATGAATAGATTAAAGCTATAGTCGTTAAAAGCAAGTTGTGACAATTCCAATGACATTGACATGAATCAAGAATTTTGCCTAAGAATGCACTGCGTAAAGAAGTCAATGTTATACATTTTACATTGCAGAATATATTCATAAATTTCTGTTGTTTTGGTGTTGACTCTACACTATTAACTTTATTTCTTAATTTACTAAACTTTAGACTGGTTCGACGCGACCCACCATCTTTCCCTATCTTTTGATTTCTGCGTATCTGCTGAACTTTATATTCTGATTTGCGTTTTCCATTCTGTCTGCTCCTACTACTTTTCCCCTCCACTGCTCCATCCAGGGCCGGTTCGTTGTGCTTGGAAGGCGCCGCAGGTATCCGACAAGCCTGCCCCTTTTCTCGTACGAGTCTTCCATAAATTATTTCACGTGTTCCTTTTTCATACTTCTTCATTTCGTACCGTTCACGTAATTTTTAACATTTTTCGGTACAACCACATGTCAAGAGGCTCCAGTTTCTTCTTCTCCGAGTTCTTGATGGTCCACATTTTATTACAATTCAACACTGTCCAGCTGTTTTACTCTTCTAGGAACTTCCTCATCGTTCCCACACTATTGTCTGTTACCAGCAGCGCTTTTTTTCCTTTTCTTTTTTTTCCAAGGAAGCATTCTTCGGCTGTGCCCGTCTACTTCGCTTCTGCCATCGTGTGTCATTTCCTTCGAGACAAAAGTACTTTTTTCCTTCTTCAAAGGCGTTGCTCCCTAATTTGATGTTAAGAAAATCGTTATTCACATTTCTAATACCCGCCATCATATTCGTCTTTGCTCTGTTTATTCTTAAGCCATGTTATCGGTTACGTATGCTCTGCGTCCCTCTGGACAGGTCTAACTCTACCTCACATTCGGCCTAAGGACAATGGCGATTTTCGAAGCGGCAGGACCTTCTCATGAAATTTCGGTCAGAATGTAAAGATAGTTTGTTGGTGTCCACCAACATGGGGTGAAATGATAATCACAATAAAATAGCAGGAATCAGAGCCCGCACGGGTTTAAGCGCTTGTTTTTCTGGCGCGGTGTTCGAGAAGTAGCGTACAGGCAGCTACGGCCCTTACTTGTAAATTGCAGAGTAACCACATAGATGCAGATGTCGTCTACGAATCTGAGCTTTGTTTCTCTCCCCATTTTACATTTTTTTCCAAATCTGTTTCCACAACCTTCGTTGATTCTTGAACA